>NC_088238.1:15621473-15712523 GCF_036934945.1 Oncorhynchus masou masou | reverse complement strand
GGCAGGCAGGTGCTTTGACTGGCAGGTCCCAGTCCGCAGCCAGTCTCCATCAGGCCTGAGGGGTTGGCGGGCAGAATCATGGGCTCATTAGTTCCATGTCACTCTCCACGGGGACACAGCTAATTGAGAGCAGGTGTGTACAACAGAGTCCGCTGTGTCTACGCACCAATTTGTCCACATAATGGGTTTTTAAGAGGGCGGGGTGTACCATAATGAAGGTGAGGGGGTCTATTTTCTAGTTTTGATTAAACTGGTGCGACCCGAAAAAAGTCATCCAAAGACTAAATACACTGTATTAGCCTTGGCGGTTGCGTCTGTTGATAGAACATTGCAAATGTGGACACCATTGAGAGCCCTAATCATTTACATTGAAAGCCCATGACTCTAAACGAAGCTGTGCACTCACCGGCAATTCAATTCATTACACACTGTGTGGTATTCTCCGAGGCCTTTCTACTGGGAACTCAGTATATGGACGGCAAAGAGCTGCCAACAAGAGAACCTTTCCAAATCGGCCTCGCCATGTTGGTCGATTTCTCAGCAAAGTGGTAAACAGATGAAAATATTTGATAAGCATTTTTACCATAGCAGTAGGGGGAGGGGAGGGCAATGGGGAATTGAATCAGCGGGGATTCCCATGGAGCTGTTTCAAAATGGAGACCCTAAACTGTGCATATTTGAGGGCATAACCAGTAGGAGTGTACCAAGGCTGATTAGGCTAGCTAGCTGGTGTAGTTGAGACCCTTAGGCATACCCCTCTGTATCAACAACAACACCTTGGTACTCATCATTATGATTGGAATGAACAGACCCTGCTCATTGTAGATGGCATGATGTCCATGTCCGCCCATAATATTAATGAGCATCCTAAATCACTGACCATGGCAGCACATAACATCAAGCTGGATCGATGAACATCTGTAAGCTGTGCTGGGCTGTAAACCCCCCACCGACAAGTGCAGTGTGAACAATATAATTAAATAGTCAAGAATATCAGAATCCGCCAAATAAACCAACACCCCAAATGTAATCGACATTCACTCAGCCAGATCTTTAGGAACAACTGCTCTGTACAATAGATGTGTTCCCGAACACCGCTAACAAAGACCTGTTAGAACATCTGCATTGCAATGTGGCATATCAGTGTTATATGTGTGCTCGTATTCTCACAAACTGCCATCCCGTTCTCCTCTGTTCTGACATTAGCATGTAGATCTGATTTGGACAGATTCAGAAAATACAAAATAACACTTATCTAAATGATTCACCGCTCATTTACAAGCTCCGGGGCCACAGTTGAGAAGAAAAAACAGTCCTGATAGATTAGTTACCACAGGGGGCGAGGCAGCTCATTTTGACAGGGTTCGGAGATAGCTCCATCCCCCGTGGGCCTAGAGATGCACAAGTGTAACACATCGGTGGGTGAAAACAAAATCACTAGATAGAGAGAGAGAGCCGGGAGGGCTGGCTCTGGAATCCACTTAAATTCCAACTCGACTAGACCTCAAGAAGGCTACTGCTCAAGAGAAATAAGAAAAAGCCTAAAGGCATTCTAGTAGAGATATGACCTTCTGATGATTGGTGGTAGACTGCGTCCCTATTCCCTACATAGTGCACTATCTTTGACCACGGGCCATGGTGAAAGTAGTGCACTATATTGGGACTAGAGTGCCTTTTGGGAAGCAGCCGTAGATGTACAACCAACCCTTAGGTCGCACACAGTCATACCCCATAGCCAATCAGATGCTTTAATCATTATCCCTGGGGCGGGGCTTCACATCATCAGAGCTTGGTCATTCAAAAGGACAAAACAGCAGCGTGGTATTTCTGGAGAGAGACAGATGGAGAGGAGAGAAGACGGATGGAGAACAATGGAGAAGGATGGAGGGAGAGAGACAGATGGAGAGGGAGAGAGATGGAGAGGGAGGAGATGGAGAGGAGAGAGGGATGGAGAGGGGAGAGACGGATGGAGAGGAGAGAGACGGATGGAGAACAATGGAGAGAGAAAGATGGATGGAGAGCGGAGAGAGATGGAGATGAGGGGAGAGAGATGGATGGATGGAGAAGGATGGAAGAGAGAGAAAGATGACAGATGGAGAACAATGGAGGGATGGAGATGGAGAGGGAGAGAGGGATGGATGGAGAAGGATGGAAAGAGAGGGATAGAGAGACAGATGGAGAACAATGGGAGATGGAGAAGAGAGGGATGGAGATGGGGAGAGAGAGGATGGATGGAGAAGGATGGAAAGAGAGGGACAGATGGAGACGGATGGAGAAGCATGGGAGATGGCATGGAGAGGGAGGGATGAGATGGATGGAGAGAGAGGGAGATGGAGAAGGATGGAGAGGGAGAGAGACAGATGGAGAAGGATGGAGAAGGATGGAGAGGGAGAGAGAGGATGGAGAGGGAGGGATGGAGAAGGATGGAGAGAGAGGGAGATGGAGAAGGATGGAGAAGGATGGAGAGAGACGGATGGAGAGGGGAGGGATGGAGAAGATGGAGAGAGGGAGATGGAGAAGGATGGAGAGGGGAGAGACAGATGGAGAAGGATGGAGGAAGGAAAAAGAGAGTGAGAAAGCACACACACAGTGAGTGTTCCAGAGAGAGGAGGGCATCCTCATGCGCTGGATATCACTGGTGTATCAGCCGTAAAGGGCTTGATCATCTCCCTTCACACTGTGACCCAGTGAGAGTGTACCAAGCCTTCTGCTGGCAGCATGCCTCCTCCCTTTGGCAGAGTATTCAGAGGGGAGCCTGCCCTCACGCTGCCCACTGCCAAAGTTCTGCAACTACTCTCCTTTGAAACCCTCCCTTAAACAACACCACTGCCACTTAATTTCTACTGGGTTATTCAGCCTTACACTAATAGTCAGGAGTGATAGACCTTAATATGATAGTCAGTCTACAGTCTATTTGTGAAAAGGGCTTTAAAAGGCCCATTAAGTAAGCATTTCACTGTTAGTCTTCACCTGTTGTTAACAAAGCATGTGACAAATACAATTTGATTGATTGATCATTATTTTTCGCACAGAGCAACATGGTTCTGTCCCAAATGGTACCCTACTCTAATATAGTCCACTACTATAGTGCATTACTATGGGCCCTGGTCAAAAGCAGTGCACTAAATAGGGAATATGGTGCCATTTGGGATGTAGACTGTGTGCCTCTGAAGTAGCAACCCACAAAGGCAGACGTAGCAGCTCTGATAAGTGGTTCTGGGGCCCCAACAATCAATCAAGCGTGACAAGCCTTTTCAGACCGGTAATGTACAGTCAGATACCAATACATCTAGAGAGAGAAAAGTAACGAATGCTTGGGTTGAGGGTCTGCCTGGCCTGCACTATTCATCTCCATTTTGTCAAGTGAGCATCCAAATATCATTGAAATCTAAAACATGGAATCTCTGGCTTAAAATCATACTTTTCCTTGCCAGGAGTAAAAATGACTTCTCTCTTGGCATGGCAAACTTTTTCAAACCAAACGGTGAGCAAGTATGAATATTTAACATCACCCTTTTCCCATTGGCCCTCCCCTCGCATGCTGGCATTCGAAGAAGGCTCCATGAGCCAGAAATCTGCTTCCATTTTGTTTTTGAAAACGAGCAGACCTAAAAGTTCAAGAGAGATTATCCTGATCGATCTTGGCCTGGTCAAAGTCAGGCTACCTTCAAGTGTTTGCTTTGTATTTATGTTCTTGTTTAGACTTCATTTACCTCAAAGGGTCCTGTTGCTTTTTTTTCTGAATGACGTTCAATATGCTAAGCCAGTTATGGATTTATAGAAGAATAAGTTAATGGCTGAACTGTTCATTCCCTTCAGAGGAATTGAAGAACATATGGGTGATTCTTAAGTACGTGATTTTTTAAATATTTTCTTTCTTTGTTCTCTTATGAGACCATTTCCATCTTCAATATGCCTCAAGTTCTGAGAATAACTAAGAAGGCATGCACCCATACCCCCCCCCCCCCCCCACACACACACACACACCACTGTTGTACCACTAAAGGGCAAATGTGAGCGTTCCTCACAGGAGGCTGTGGGCCTAAAATGGAAAAAGAATGAAGCTCCATGTCCTTTCATGAGATGATAATAGTGCCCCAAACGTCAGATCTGATGTACGACCGCACATCTCCTGCACTCTGATGTTCCCGGGCAGGAGAATAATTGAGCTTATCGGCAGCACTTGGTTAGCAGGAATCAGGTCAGGGGTAGCTGTCCAAATTGGGCCCAATACTGTGTGTGTGTGTGTGTGTGTGTGTGTGTGTGTGTGTGAGAGAGAGAGAGAGAGACCACACGGCTAGCCTCACCTCTAACTATCTACTCTGTAAAACTGAAGAGGAGTGGGAAAGTGGATACCATATTATTTTCTGTAGTAACTACGTCTTTTTTTAACACTATTCCCAGAGTATTTGACATAAAAGGCTGCGGCTCAGACCGTGTGTAAATATGTATTCCCAGGTGGCGGGAGAGTTCTGCCCAGAGAGATGCCAGACAAACTGAGATGAAAGACTGTAGGGGCTAGGGGGGAACAGAACAGGCATCCTACCCATTTCCCCCAGTTTATAAAGAACTAAGATAAGACAACAGATAGGAGGTATAGACAAACAAGCTGCTGGGATTTGGATCACAAAACAACTAGACATTACTCTTGGTGAAAAACAAAGACAAAAATGTAGGATTGGGAAAGTTAATGGATACCCCCATTTTCTGTGAGATTAACACATTGAGGATTTTTGTTAATGGAACTGTTTAGTGTTCCCCACATTGAGGATTATCCCACTTGTTAATGGAACTGTTTAGTGTTCCCCCACATTGAGGATTATCCCACTTGTTAATGGAACGTGTGTTATGTATTCCCTTGTTAATGGAACTGTTTAGTCTTCCCCACATTGAGGATTATCCCACTTGTTAATGGAACTGTTTAGTGTTCCCCCACATTGAGGATTATCCCACTTGTTAATGGAACTGTTTAGTGTTCCCCACATTGAGGATTATCCCACTTGTTAATGGAACTGTTTAGTGTTCCCCACATGATTATCCCACTTGTTAATGGAACTGTTTAGTGTTCCCCACATTGAGGCTTGTTAATGGAACTGTTTAGTGTTCCCCACATTGAGGATTATCCCACTTGTTAATGGAACTGTTTAGTGTTCCCCCACATTGAGGATTATCCCACTTGTTAATGGAACTGTTTAGTGTTCCCCCATTGAGGATTATTTTGTTAATGGAACTGTTTAGTGTTCCCCCACATTGAGGATTATCCCACTTGTTAATGGAAAGAGGAACAGTTAAGAAGGTGTTCCCCCACATGAGGATTATCCACTTGTTAATGGAACTGTTTAGTGTTCCCTACATTGAGGATTATCCCACTTGTTAATGGAACTGTTTAGTGTTCCCCCACATTGAGGATTATCCCACTTGTTAATGGAACTGTTTAGTGTTCCCCTACATTGGATTATCCACTTGTTAATGGAACTTGTGTTCCCCACATTGAGGATTAACTTGTTAATGGAACTGTTTAGTGTTCCCCCACATTGAGGAGTATCCCACTTGTTAATGGAACTGTTTAGTGTTCCCCCACATTGAGGATTATCCCACTTGTTAATCCCCCACATTGAGGATTATCCCACTTGTTAATGGAACTGTTTAGTGTTCCCCCACATTGAGGATTATCCCACTTGTTAATGGAACTGTTTAGTGTTCCCCCACATTGAGGATTATCCCACTTGTTAATGGAACTGTTTAGTGTTCCCCACATTGAGGAACTTGTTAATGGAACTGTTTAGTGTTCCCCCACATTGAGGATTATCACTTGTTAATGGAACTGTTTAGTGTTCCCCCACATTGAGGATTATCCCACTTGTTAATGGAACTGTTTAGTGTTCCCCCACATTGAGGATTATCCCTTGTTAATGGAACTTGTTAATGGAACTGTTTAGTCTTCCCCCACATTGAGGATTATCCCACTTGTTAATGGAACTGTTTAGTTACATTGAGGATTATCCCACTTGTTAATGGAACTGTTTAGTGATTATCCCCCACATTGAGGATTATCCCACTTGTTAATGGAACTGTTTAGTGTTCCCCCACATTGAGGATTATCCCACTTGTTAATGGAACTGTTTAGTGTTCCCCCACATTGAGGATTATCCCACTTGTTAATCCCCACATTGAGGATTATCCCACTTGTTAATGGAACTGTTTAGTGTTCATTGAGGATTATCCCACTTGTTAATGGAACTGTTTAGTCTTCCCCACATTGAGGATTATCCCACTTGTTAATGGAACTGTTTAGTGTTCCCCCACATTGAGGATTATCCCACTTGTTAATGGAACTGTTTAGTGTTCCCCACATTGAGGATTATCCCACTTGTTAATGGAACTGTTTACTGTGTTCCCCCACATTGAGGATTATCCCACTTGTTAATGGAACTGGAGTGTTCCCCCACATTGAGGATTATCCCACTTGTTAATGGAACTGTTTGGTCTTCCCCCACATTGAGGATTATCCCACTTGTTAATGGAACTGTTTAGTGTTCCCCCACATTGAGGATTATCCCACTTGTTAATGGAACTGTGTGGTCTTCCCCCACATTGATGGGACTGTTTAAAAACAAAGCAGGATGGATGTGTGCATAAAACATTGTATGGGTGTCGCCAATGGGAATCGAAACCACAACACTGACTTTGCAAGCACACTGCTCTACCAAGTGAGCCAGACAGGACCACTCACAGCAGGAGAGATGCACACTGCTCTTCCAAGTGAGCCAGACAGGACCACTCAGAGCAGGAGAGATGCACACTGCTCTACCAAGTGAGCCAGACAGGACCACTCACAGCAGGAGAGATGCACACTGCTCTACCAAGTGAGCCAGACAGGACCACTCAGAGCAGGAGAGATGCACACTGCTCTGAGCCAGACAGGACCAAGCCAGAGCATGAGCCAGACAGGACCACTCAGAGCAGGAGAGATGCACACTGCTCTACCAAGTGAGCCAGACAGGACCGCTCACAGCAGGAGAGATGCACACTGCTCTACCAAGTGAGCCAGACAGGACCACTCACAGCAGGAGAGATGCACACTGCTCTTCCAAGTGAGCCAGACAGGACCACTCACAGCAGGAGAGATGCACACTGCTCTTCCAAGCCAGACAGGACCACACAGAGCCAGACAGGACCACTCACAGCAGGAGAGATGCACACTGCTCTACCAAGTGAGCCAGACAGGACCACTCACAGCAGGAGAGATGCACACTGCTCTACCAAGTGAGCCAGACAGGACCACTCACAGCAGGAGAGATGCACACTGCTCTACCAAGTGAGCCAGACAGGACCACTCACAGCAAGAGAGATGCACACTGCTCTACCAAGACAAAGCAGGAGAGATGGAAGAAGGTGATGTTGATCCTACCTTCTTCTGGTCTTCCAGCTTTTGACTGGTCGTCTTCTTGCCATGCTTGCTGGCCTCCGATGTACATCCATCCCTGGTTCCAAACAAGAATAAACTCCAGGGATTGTGAGAAAAAAAAAGCCAGTACCAAAAAATAAAAAAATATTGGGACCGAGGGGGCTGGGGTGGGGGGCTACAGTTGGCCGGAGGTGCGGGCCTGTGTCCGGCTCACACCATTACTCAGACACAGGGGATCCATGGAGCAGCTGGTGGTTGGTGGGACTAAATGAGATGGGGGAGGGATAGGGGAGAGGAGGAAGGATAGGGGGAGGGGGAGAGGAGGTGGCGATTTCAGAGAGGAGGAAAGCTGCCCAGGGGCTACCTAGAGAAGCACATTGCGGTCAGCGAGGCGAAAACACTGACATCCTCACACACGAAGATCCCCAACTCGCAGGTCGGCGGTTTCCACCCAGATAATCCTTGTTCGGTGCTCTTCTATCTTCAGGCGTTTTCTACTGCAGCTCCAAGTTCCAGCTCTTCACATCTGTAAGACAGACAACATTCAGAAACCAAAAGAAAGAGAATAGAGACAAGACAACCAGAAGTAGTATCACAATTAAGAAGTCAGCTCTCTCTCTCTAGATAATGTAAATCCCCTCAGGTATGATACATATGGAGGGGGCATCTGCATAGCAAAGTAAATATGTTGCTATGGCATCCTATGTATGATGTGATGGGATGGATACTAGGAAGACGAGCACTTTGTTATTTTGTGTGCATGTGTGATTGTTTTCTTCTATCCCTCCGATGTTTTCCACAAAGGCAGCACAGTGGGAAGGATTGAGTCATCTTGAGGTTGGGGAGCTGAGATTCTGAGGAGTCCAAGGCAGGGAGTGATGACCACAGACAGAATTGATGGCTGGCCCTGCGTAGCCCCTTTGGTACAGAGGGCCTCAAAGCCTGCTGTTTGGTTCAAGAGGCCAGTGGGTTTACAAACAGTTCAAATTGCGCTCCAGAACATTTGCAACAATACGTGGCCTGGATTTGAAACTAAAGCTCGCCAGTTTAAGATTCATAGTGCTTGTTGCACAATTATGATTAGATTAAAACTGTAATTCTGCCCAACTGAATCAGAATCATTACTTTCGTCAAACAACTTTTCAATGATTTTATCTTTATTGATGTGCCAAAACATTAATCAGTGGTGACTGGCACAAGTCTTAGGTTTGTGTCCCTAATGGCACCATATTCCCTATGAAGTGCACGACTTCGGTGCACTACTTTAGTGCACTACATAGGGAATAGGGTGCCATTAGGAGGCATGCGTATAGTAGATCCAGTAGTGATAGCTCCTACCAGATGCCGGAGGGTCACATACCAAGGCTCAGATAGAACCATCCATGGAATCAATATCCCACCGGCATTTTAGATTTCAGATCAGCTGCCGACAGATGTCCCCCCCCCCCGGGCAGCATGTTCTAAGTGTAGGACACTTAGATAAGTGTCTTCTCTCCCTAACGAATATCATCAGAGAGCGAGAGTTGTTCACCCTGCTCTTGTCTCTTAACCTCATGAGTGGCTAACTAGCCTTATTTCCCCCCCAAACGCCTGGAGCTTAAGGGGGCCATGTAGCACAGCCTCCTCACTTCCTATGGAGCTTAAGAGGGCCATGTAGCACAGCCTCCTCACTTCCTATGGAGCTTAAGAGGGCCACGTAGCACAGCCTCCTCACTTCCTATGGAGCTTAAGAGGGCCATGTAGCACAGCCTCCTCACTTCCTATGGAGCTTAAGAGGGCCATGTAGCACAGCCTCCTCACATCCTATGGAGCTTAAGAGGGCCATGTAGCACAACTGTGGACCTTTAAGAGGGCCATGTAGCACAGCCTCCTCACTTCCTATGGAGCTTAAGAGCCATGTAGCACAGCCTCCTCACTTCCTATGGAGCTTAAGAGGGCCATGTAGCACAGCCTCCTCACTTCCTATGGAGCCATGTAACACATACTTCCTATGGAGGGCCATGTAGCACAGCCTCCTCACTTCCTATGGAGCTTAAGAGGCCATGTAGCACAGCCTCCTCACTTCCTATGGAGCTTAAGAGGGCCATGTAGCACAGCCTCCTCACTTCCTATGGAGCTTAAGAGGGCCATGTAGCACAGCCTCCTCACTTCCTATGGAGCTTAAGAGGGCCATGTAGCACAGCCTCCTCACTTCCTATGGAGCTTAAGAGGGCCATGTAGCACAGTAGCACAGCATCCTCACTTCCTATGGAGCTTAAGAGGCCATGTAGCACAGCCTCCTCACTTCCTATGGAGCTTAAGAGGGCCATGTAGCACAGCCTCCTCACTTCCTATGGAGCATGTAACACAGCCTCTCACTTCCTATGGAGCCATGTAGCACAGCCTCCTCACTTCCTATGGAGCTTAAGAGGGCCATGTAGCACAGCCTCCTCACTTCCTATGGAGCTTAAGAGGGCCATGTAGCACAGCCTCCTCACTTCCTATGGAGCTTAAGAGGGCCATGTAGCACAGCCTCCCCTCACTTCCTATGGAGCTAAGAGGGCCATGTAGCACAGCATCCTCACTTCCTATGGGAGGGCCATGTAGCACAGCCTCCTCACTTCCTATGGAGCTTAAGAGGGCCATGTAGCACAGCCTCCTCACTTCCTATGGAGCTTAAGAGGGCCATGTAGCACAGCCTCCTCACTTCCTATGGAGCTTAAGAGGGCCATGTAAGAGCCTCTCATCACTTCCTATGGAGCTTAAGAGGGCCATGTCCTCACTTCCTATGGAGCTTAAGAGGGCCATGTAGCACAGCCTCCTCACTTCCTATGGAGCTTAAGAGGGCCATGTAGCACAGCCTCCTCACTTCCTATGGAGCTTAAGAGGGCCATGCAGCACAGCCTCCTCACTTCCTATGGAGCTTAAGAGGGCCATGTAGCACAGCCTCCTCACTTCCTATGGAGCTTAAGAGGGCCATGTAGCACAGAGGTTTCTAGGGCCTGAGCCTCCTCATTCCTATGGAGCTTAAGAGGGCCATGTAGCACAGACTTCCTATGGAGAAATGGCACAGCCTCCTCACTTCCTATGGAGCTCCAAGAGGGAGCACAGCCTCCTCACTTCCTATGGAGTGGGTGGAGCAATAGGAGGGGACAGGTTTTACTGAATTAATGGATCAGAACGGGCAACAGATGGCGTCAAACTTATTGTAATGGCAGTTTCCATATGTTCGATACCGTTCCATTTATTCCATTCCTGCAATTACAATGAGCCCACCCTCCTATAGCTCCATCCACCAGCCTCCTCTGACTGGCAGTTAGCTGTGAAAAGCACTTCTGCCATGGGTTAATAATCATAATGCTATTACATTATGCAGTATATATTTCCTGGTGGCAGTGGCATTGTAGAGAGCTACTGTTGTTCATTTGTTGAAGACTTTCAACAATCGAGGTAAAAATACGCTGGAGATCTCAGAGGAATGGACAAACATAAACTTGGCGGAATCAACAAATGCATTTCCCCGAATGCCAGACGTGCTAAATACGACGCACCGCCTAGCTCCAAGACTTCCCAGGCAGCAACATGCAAGGGACTCTCGACCGTCTGTATATTTCATGAGCGCTAATTTCCCTTTCTTCTCTTGAATATTACAAAAGAAACATTGGGACGTGCTGGGAATTGCGTGGCACATTTTCTCTTAACGACAGAGGTGGGAGGAAGGCAGGGGCCTCGGTTCGTATCACTGTCTAGGAGTGACAGGCTACTGGGTATCCCCTGAAACTAGGCCATCCAATCCAGGCATTATTCCCCACCTGTTCTCACTGCAGCATCAGCAGCCGTGTAGACTAAGCAGCAGCAATGTAAGGAGATTGGTCCTCAACAAGTCTTATGTGATGGGAGAATACTTTCTAATCTAGACATTGTGGCAGAGACACTGTCGCACAACAACAAGGGCCGTTGTGTGTCTTGGCAGCTAAAAGGATTGCCTCAGTATTCCATACAATCCTTGAGACATTTTATTCAACAGTCACACATAGAAACACACTGAGCCCTGGTTTCCCTGACAGGCTTCTACAATTCAAATCAGGGGTGTGCTGTTTGTGTTTTGCTTCCCTTTCCCCACATTTAATGACGTGTGTTTTATGCACTTTGCAGCCCTGACACGAGACGTGTGCATCCCAAGTAGCACACTATCCCCTTACGAGTGCACTACTTTTGGCCAGAGCTCTATGGGCTCTGGTCAAAAGTAGTCCACTACACAGACAATAGGTTGCCGTTTGAGATGCTGACAGACATTCTGCATCTCTCTCCTCTGTGTGATTAGCCTGATCGTCGCTAAGCTAACACCAATCATATGCTACTGACAGTAATTTTCTCCATCCGTATAACAGCCCCCGCTGCAGTGCCATAGACAACAAGCTATTACAGTGCTCGTCATCCGCAGGGGGCCTAGAAAATCAGCTCATGGAACGGCACTTCACTTGAGCAAACTGACTATCAACACAGACATGAAAATGTCTCATTCTTATTTCCAGCCGTAAAGCGTTACTGGGGTGGCCTGTGTACTGTAGGTGGTAAACATGCTATT
This sequence comes from Oncorhynchus masou masou, assembly GCF_036934945.1. Taxonomy (NCBI): domain Eukaryota; kingdom Metazoa; phylum Chordata; class Actinopteri; order Salmoniformes; family Salmonidae; genus Oncorhynchus; species Oncorhynchus masou. The sequence goes on along the minus strand of NC_088238.1, from coordinate 15,700,548 downwards.
TGATGCTTAAAAGAGACATCTAAACGTAGTTGTTTTTAGGCTTTGTTCAGTAGTTCAATGATGCTAAAGTATGAACATATTTATGAGGAGTGGTCAGAGATGTTTAATCACAGGCCTGTACCCACGTGCCCCGGGATTCACATTCTTAATCTTGACAATAACTTGACATCTTACTCTCCCTGTGCCCTTTCTGTGACACTTGGTATTCAACGGGTGTCTGTAACTCTCTACAATGTTCAATACAGTATGATTCATGGGACTGGACTGACTACACACTGCTAGTTTAACTGGAAGAGATATAAACGATAGATCTGCACTGATTTCCTCAGGGAGGGCAAGAGGACCACAGGAACGCATGCCTATTCATCTAAGCAAAGTTAAAAGGTCATTCCCTGTGAAAAATACCCCGCCGTCACACTGTAATACACTGACAACGTTCAATCAATACAAACCCTCTGAGGGTGCCATGGCGAGATCCTATCGCATTTAAATGGATCTGAAAAGCTTGTTAAGATATATAAAAAAACAAAGCCAGAGGACAAACTCTGCCGTGGATTTTGAAATTGAAATTGCCTCGCGATTAAAAACTTGGCGGAATGTTATTTGGCATCTGGAGCGCGGTGCGGTGTGTCTCTGTGATGAGAACTGGTGAAGTGTGAATGATTGTAAATTACATTCAGCCGGGGACGGTGGACTGTGGGTTTTTATTCACACTCGGCAGAGGCGCCAGGCACCAGGCAGTAGCACCAGGCACCAGGCAGTAGCACCAGGCACCAGGCAGTAGCACCAGGCACCAGGCAGTAGCACCAGGCAGAGCACCAGGCAGAGGCACCAGGCACAGGCACCAGGCAGTAGCACCAGGCAGTAGCACCAGGCAGTAGCACCAGGCAGTAGCACCAGGCAGTAGCACCAGGCACCAGGCAGTAGCACCAGGCACCAGGCAGAGGCACCAGGCAGTAGCACCAGGCACAGCACCAGGCAGTAGCACCAGGCAGTAGCACCAGGCACCAGGCAGTAGCACCAGGCAGTAGCACCAGGCAGTAGCACCAGGCAGTAGCACCAGGCACCAGGCAGTAGCACCAGGCACCAGGCAGAGGCACCAGGCAGTAGCACCAGGCAGTAGCACCAGGCACAGGCACCAGGCAGTAGTACCAGGCAGTAGCACCAGGCAGCAGGCAGCACCAGCACCAGCCAGTAGCACCAGGCAGTAGCACCAGGCACCAGGCAGGTAGCACCAGGCACCAGGCAGTAGCACCAGGCAGTAGCACCAGGCAGTGGCACAGGCACGTGTACAGAAGGTGGTTGAGCACCAGGTCAGGGATTATAGGACTATATGTTCCAAAACAAAGCGTCACACTAACATATAATCAACTTTTAATCACAAGGAAGTGCTGGGCTGACAGGCAACCCCCAGATCTCCCAAAACAAAAGACAAGTTTAACTTCATGAACAATAAAATGTATCTTTACTGCCAGCAAGAAGGCAATCTATTTCAACCAGCTGGCTAATAACTACAGCCACAAGAAGTAGCGGTGGACTGGACTGATACAGAAGGTGGTTGAGATGGCAGTCCACGGACAGAGAATAATAAGACAATGACATCATCTGTGGCAGGAGACTGAAGACACATGACTTAAAGGAAGTGATGACATCAGTATGAAGAATCCAAGTGGCTAGTATGACAGCCATCTTGGTCAAAACTTAAGGAATAAGGCCCGAGGGGGAGTGGTATATGGCCAATATACCACGGCTAAGGGCTGTTCTTAGCCTTAGCATCCGATGCAAGGGAATAAGGCCCTGTGGTGAGTGCCTTAGCCGGGGTATATTGTCCATATATCACAAACCCCTGTGGTGCCTTATTGCCATTATAAACTGGTTACCAACGTAATTAGAAGAGTAAAAATAAATGTTTTGCCATACCTGTGGTATACGTAGCAAGACATTTGGAGAATTCAATTCAAGGAAAATCACGTTGAAAAAGCGCATCAGTGTTAGAGTTATGTGAATACAGATGTCCCTGTGAGCCTTTTAATGCATTAGTGTTATGCATCCGTTAGTGTTATTCATCCAGTGTTATGCATCCGTTACAGTGTTTATGCAGTGTTATCCGTTACAGTGTTATGCATCCGTTACAGTGTTATGCATCCGTTACAGTGTTATGCATCCAGTGTTACAGTGTTATGCATCCGTTACAGTGTTATGCATCCATTACAGTGTTATGCATCCGTTACAGTTATATGCATCCAGTGTTATGCATTACAGTGTTATGCATCCGTTACAGTGTTATGCATCCGTTTGCACAGTGTTATGCATCCGTTACAGTGTTATGCATCCGTTACAGTGTTATGCATCCGTTACAGTGTTATGCATCCGTTACAGTGTTATGCATCCGTTACAGTGTTATGTTACAGTGTTATGCATCCGTTACAGTGTTATGCATCCGTTACAGTGTTATGCATCCGTACAGTGTTATGCATCCGTTACAGTGTTATGCATCCGTTACAGTGTTATGCATCCGCATTACAGTGTTATGCATCCGTTACAGTGTTATGCACAGTGTTATGCATCCGCATTACAGTGTTATGCATCCGTTACAGTGTTATGCATCCGTTACAGTGTTATGCATCCGTTACAGTGTTATGCATCCGTTACAGTGTTATGCATCCGTTACAGTGTTATGCATCCGTTACAGTGTTATGCATCCGTTACAGTGTTATGCATCCGTTACAGTGTTATGCATCCGTTACAGTGTTATGCATCCGTTACAGTGTTATGCATCCGTTACAGTGTTATGCATCCGGATACAGTGTTATGCATCCGTTACAGTGTTATGCATCCGTTACAGTGTTATGCATCCGTTACAGTGTTATGCATCCGTTACAGTGTTATGCATCCGTGTTATGCATCCGTTACAGTGTTATGCATCCGTTATGCAGTGTTATTATGCATCCGCTACAGTGTTATGCAGTGTTATGCATCCGTTACAGTGTTATGCATCCGTTACAGTGTTATGCATCCGTTACAGTGTTATGCATCCGTTACAGTGTTATGCATCCATTACAGTGTTATGCATCCGTTATGCATTACAGTGTTATGCATCCGTTATGCAGTGTTATGCATCCCGTTGCATCCAGTGTTATGCATCCGTTACAGTGTTATGCATTACAGTGTTATGCATCCGTTACAGTGTTATGCATCCGCTACAGTGTTATGCATCCGTTACAGTGTTATGCATCCGTTACAGTGTTATGCAGTGTTATGCATCCAGTGTTATGTTACAGTGTTATGCATCCGTTACAGTGTTATGCATCCGTTACAGTGTTATGCATCCGTTACAGTGTTATGCATCCGTTACAGTGTTATGCATCCGTTACAGTGTTATGCATCCGTTACAAACATTTCAGTTTCAGTAACACCTTGAACAACCTTCATTCCCCATGTCAATCTGAGGCCTCTACTGTACTGTCTACTTCACTGGCACAACTGAACCAGTCTGGGCCGTAGAAAGCCCATCCAGGTCCCTACAGAACCAATTTAAAAAACAGGATCCAAAAGTGCCTACGGCTAAAGTTTCCTCTGAAAATAATATTTACATGGTTAGAGTGTGAGAGGGGTCTACTGAAGACAGAATGGCACATTTAGGACAGAGAGACAGATGGTGAGGGTAGACAGACAGGGAGAGACAGAGAGAGAGATGGTGAGGGTAGACAGACAGGAAGAGACAGAGAGACAGATGGTGAGGGTAGACAGACAGGGAGAGACAGAGAGACAGATGAGGGTAGACAGACATGGACAGAGACCGAGATGGTAGACAGACATGGACAGAGACGGTGAGGGTAGACAGACAGGCAGAGACAGATGGTGAGGGTAGACAGACAGGAAGAGACAGAGATGGTGAGGGTAGACAGACAGGAAGAGAGAGAGATGGTGAGGGTAGACAGACAGGAAGAGACAGAGATGGTGAGGGTAGACAGACAGGAAGAGACAGAGATGGTGAGGGTAGACAGACAGGAAGAGACAGAGATGGTGAGGGTAGACAGGAAGATACAGAGATGGTGAGGGTAGACAGACAGGCAGAGACAGAGATGGTGAGGGTAGACAGGCAGAGACAGAGATCCGAGAGATGGTGATGGTAGACAGGCAGAGACAGAGATGAGGGTAGACAGACAGGCAGTAGACAGACAGGCAGGCAGAGACAGAGATGGTGAGGGTAGACAGGCAGAGAGACAGAGATGAGGGTGACAGACAGGCAGAGACAGACAGGCAGAGACAGAGATGGTGAGGGTAGACAGGCAGAGAGACAGAGATGGTGAGGGTAGACAGACAGGCAGAGACAGAGATGGTGAGGGTAGACAGACAGGCAGAGACAGAGATGGTGAGGGTAGACAGACAGGCAGAGACAGAGATGGTGAGGGTAGACAGAGAGACAGAGAGGAAGATGGTGATGGTAGACAGGCAGAGACAGAGATGGTGAGGGTAGACAGACAGAGAGACAGAGATGGTGAGGGTAGACAGACAGGCAGAGACAGAGAGAGAGAGATGGTGATGGTAGACAGGCAGAGACAGAGATGGTGAGGGTAGACAGACAGGCAGAGACAGAGACAGAGAGAGACAGAGATGGTGATGGTAGACAGCAGAGATGGTGATGGTAGACAGGCAGAGACAGAGATGGTGAGGGTAGACAGACAGGCAGAGACAGAGATGGTGAGGGTAGACAGACAGGCAGAGACAGAGAGAGAGAGATGGTGATGGTAGACAGGCAGAGACAGAGATGGTGAGGGTAGACAGACAGGCAGAGACAGAGAGAGAGAGATGGTGATGGTAGACAGGCAGAGACAGAGATGGTGAGGGTAGACAGACAGGCAGAGACAGAGATGGTGAGGGTAGACAGACAGGCAGAGACAGAGATGGTGAGGGTAGACAGACAGGCAGAGACAGAGAGAGAGAGATGGTGATGGTAGACAGGCAGAGACAGAGATGGTGAGGGTAGACAGACAGGGAGAGACTGATCAAGGGGAACAGACTGCCAGGGCATGAAGCGACACAACTGCAGACAACTACAGACGTAAATAGCTGGCAATTTATCATGACAGGATGCCCTTTGGAAACTTGCCCGCTGCATACAGTACTACACTGTGTAAAAACTAAAAGATAGTCGTAGCCCCCCCCCTCCCGTTGTCCTTGCAGCAACGAAAGAAAGAGAGCCATGAAAACCAACTCGGCAATCGTCATTTAGCGCCCGGCTTGATTGGTATGTGCAGAAAGCTCCATGGCGAAAAAGACCCTGGTTTTTCCGTTGTCACGGTAACCAGGGGGAGAGGAAGGCAGACGGGGTGTGTGAATGGGTATGTGTGTATGCGTGTGTGTTGAATGCTGCAGGTAGCTAGCCAGCGGAGCTTGTCTTTAACCCTGTAATCCTCAAAAAGTGAGAGGAATCTGATAGGCTGGCCATAGTGTGTGATGGGAAGTCACCTCCATTGGCCTCCTGCTGTTAGCCACTGTCCATTACAAGAGCTTACAATTGTTTTCAGTGGGAAAGATGGCTACAAAGGACATTTTGGCACAATGATCTAAGCAGGGATGAAATGGTCTCCTCCAACATGCAGTCCTTCTCTGTGATCAGTGTATTGGAGAGGATATGAAGAGAAGACACTCCTTAGGCTATTATCTGAGGCCTGTCAACCAAAAACCAAGTTTGAGCCAGCGGAGTGGAGGAGTGGATGAGTACACCCTCTTTGTTCTCCAGTCTCCACCATCTCCCCTCCACGGTGACACTCCCTGTCTCTCTCTATCGTCAACGCCATTCAATCCGGTGCTTTGTTCCCCTCCCCAGCCTCTGCTGACAGAGGAGAGAAAACTCCTCCATTCTCCCATTCATCTCAATACAACCTGAATTACCGCCCAATTATGCTTAGATTACGTTGTTAATGCACTTTCTACCAGGCCAACCCCTGCACAAACCAGGGCCCATTCTAAACAGCATGGTGTATTAGAGGGGCACATAATCTTGTACTATTGTGTCGGGATTAAAATCTAATCTCATTACAGAGGGTGTCTGGCTGAAGGAAATACACTGCTTGAAAGCTGGAGAGAGCGAGAGAGAGCGAGAGAGAGTGAGAGAGAGCGAGAGAGGAGCGAGCGAGAGGGGGGAAGAGATATAGAGGGAGAGACAGATACTGGATCATGTCTGTGAAATCTCTATTTCCTAGCGTGAACAGCTAACATGTGGGGAAGGCGTTGATCCACCAGCGGCTAATTCCCTGGTCGGGGCTCTTGAACAAACGTGTACCCGACGCCACCACAAAGACCAGGGGGGTGAAGGCAGGGTGGGGGCTGAACAGCCAGAGGGGGCCAGGGGTCCGAGTAGGAGTATCAGAATAAACGCAGCGCCTCTACTCTGTTAGCATTTCTACATGGCACGTTCACGCTCCATAAAACCCATTTTTTCACAAAGATAAACACGTATGTAATTGCCAATGTGATATACAGCGCGCTCCGGAATGCAGCTAGATATACACGTATGTAATTGCCAATGTGGTATACAGCGAGCTCCGGAATGCAGCTAGATTTCTGTTCATTTTAAATGCGCTGCTGCTGTTGATGGAGTGCCTCGCCCTGTTAAATAAAACAGATTCTCGGACTCAATAACAGAGGCCAAAATCTCATTTCGACACAGGGCCCCAAATCCCAACGGGCCACTGGCGTGACAGGCTGGGGAGGCAACAGCCTGTGACTAGAGCATACATGACCACGCACGCATGTCTGTGACTAGAGCATACATGACCACGCACGCACACATGCCTGTGACTAGAGCATACATGACCACGCACGCACGCATGTCTGTGACTAGAGCATACATGACCACGCACGCACGCCTGTGACTAGAGCATACATGACCACGCACGCCTGTGACTAGAGCATACATGACCACGCACGCACGCCTGTGACTAGAGCATACATGACCACGCACGCATGTCTGTGACTAGAGCATACATGACCACGCACGCACGCCTGTGACTAGAGCATACATGACCACGCACGCATGTCTGTGACTAGAGCATACATGACCACGCACGCACGCCTGTGACTAGAGCATACATGACCACGCACGCATGTCTGTGACTAGAGCATACATGACCACGCATGCCTGTGACTACGCAGCATACATGACCACGCACGCATGTCTGTGACTAGAGCATACATGACCACGCTACGCACGCCTGTGACTAGAGCATACATGACCACGCACGCATGCCTGTGACATACATGACCACGCACGCATGTCTGTGACTAGAGCATACATGACCACGCACGCACGCACGCCTGTGACTAGCAGCATACATGACCACGCACGCACGCACGCATGTCTGTGACTAGAGCATACATGACCACGCACCACGCACGCATGCCTGTGACTAGAGCATACATGACCACGCACGCATGTCTGTGACTAGAGCATACATGACCACGCACGCATGTCTGTGACTAGAGCATACATGACCACGCACGCACACACTTCACGCCTTATACCAAACTCATACACACATACATACAACTCCCATCCTCCAATCCACCCCTGCACACACATCATAAGTCATCCGAAGCCTATCCCCACACTCCCACTCAAAGCCCACTCAGACACCCCCAACACACTGTGTTTATTGAGCCTTGGTTGCGTTGCTAAATCACAGAGAGGGGCCCGGAATGAGAGATAACGCAACACGGCAATGTTACAATCATTGATTGCAGAATCCATCATCTTTTTTATTCAACACAGAGGGAGGCCTGTGCTGCCTGGTACAACCAGGATACATGATACTATACGACCACCTGCGAAGGCAATGGGTGGGGAAATGACTACATGTAACGCAATCAAATCTAGATAAGAGCATCAGGGGTTCTTTCACAGCACACTGCCTATGATTAGGGAAGGGAAGAAGAGATCGGGCAATAGAGCGATTATAGCTATTCAATGAAATCCAAGGTTTCTCTCCTTCCTATGGCGTTTGAGTAAACATTTGAGGAGAAATTCAGGTGTTATTCTGTTTCTAACAAAGGCACTGATGAATCCCCAGACAATATTGAGTAACTGGGAGAGGAATATCAGCGTTGAAACACAGGTAAACATCTCAAATGGCACCCTATTTCCTATATAGTGCACTACTTTTGACCAGGACCCATATGACTCTGGTCAAAAGTAGTGCACTATGTAGGGAATAGGGTGCCATTTGGGATGCACCCACAATCAATTCCTCTCTATTCCACTAAGACTGATGAGTCTTCTGAATCCTTCACTGACAACATTGTCTTTCTGCTGAGGGAACGTCAACTCATCCAAAGTATGACAGCCATTGAATGGAGCCAGATATGGGAAAGCTATGCCAAATATGGCGAGGCTTCATGAAGCACGCTAGATCAGACAGATTACCAGTCATTATAGAGATGGAGTTTGTAATTACGCCAGATGAAGTTACAAAGCCAGTGGAATAGCATTCATCTAGCACCTTCTGATTAGCTCAGTTGTTTCTCATACGATGGGATGTGGTGTAGACATGGATCACCAGGGTGGAATAGTAGAGAGAATACTAGAATGACATAGAGTGACTGCTCTGGGGAATTTTCACCTATGTACAGATCTAGGATCTCACCCCAATCCTAACCTTAACCATTAACTGGTGAAATGCAAAACTGACCCATGATCAGCATCTAAGGGCTTCACCTTAAACCCAGTGACTTGGGATGATAAGGGACACAGTGGTCTGTCTGTGGTTGGGTCTCTGGGGGCTGTGTGACTACAGTGGGGAAGGAGATCAGACAATCCCACTAGCTGGCCTGCAGAATCAATCAATCCATCCCAACACCGTTGATCCACTGACCCCTCTTGTGGACACCGGATAGCGAGCGAGGCCCTGCAGCAATCTGTGCTTGTGGGCTCTGGTCTTAGCCAAGGAGCATCAGTTATCTAAGGGATGTGTCGGTGTGTGTGTGTGTGTAATGTGTCTGTGTGTGTGTGTGTGGGGGGGGGGGGGGGGGGCAAGGACCCTTCAACACCCCTGTATTCCATTAGCCAGTCGGTGATGTACTGCCTCACACAGATGGGCTGGCTCCCCTCCCCTCCTCTCAACACTTTTCTCTCCTCCCTCCCTCCCTCCCCCTCCTCCCCTCCTCATCCTCCTCCTCCCTCCCATCTACACACCTAGCATCCTCCACCACCCACCACCATCCATCCATCATACAGACCCTTACAGATGGGCCTGTGAATAACCAGCGTGTCATCAGAGAGGGGAAGGAACCAGGAATGTTTAGGAGCAAAAGGAGTGTCAATTAGGGTCAATTAGTAATTCATCAAAGTAATTCATTCATTCCTGCATTTCAGATAGGGTGGCAGAGTGAGCACCAGCTGTCTGTGTTGGGGAAGCAAAGCAACATGTGTAGGGAGAATTTGAACCGAGACGCCAGCAACGGCTGCTCAATTGGAGAGGTCTTTTAAGGATACTTGTGTAGGCTACATGATTAGTAACAAACAAACGGAGTGATGCATTTAAACACAAACAGTATGCATTTAAACACAAACTGTATGCATTTAAACACAAACAGTATGCATTTAAACACAAACAGTATGCATTTAAACACAAACTGTATGCATTTAAACACAAACAGTATGCATTTAAACACAAACAGTATGCATTTAAACACAAACAGTATGCATTTAAACACAAACAGTATGCATTTAAACACCAACTGTATGTATTTAAACACAAACAGTATGCATTTAAACACCAACTGTATGCATTTAAACACAAACAGTATGCATTTAAACACAAACAGTATGCATTTAAACACCACAGTATGCATTTAAACACCAACTGTATGCATTTAAACACAAACAGTATGCATTTAAACACAAACAGTATGCATTTAAACACAAACAGTATGCATTTAAACACAAACAGTATGCATTTAAACACCAACTGTATGCATAAATCGTTGTGATTAATTATTTTCCTAAATTATCTACAGTTCAAATTTTGCACTGACATGTCGCTTAAATCAAAAGAATCAATCAACTTCAACAAGTCGCTAACATGTGAACCAACCAGAGAGAAGGACTCCAGGATATATCACTTACCTCAGATCCTCACCTAGAGCCAGTCTATAGCGTATCCCCTTCACTAAAAGCAGCCATCCCAGACCAGAAGAGTCTAATCTCCCAACACCAGCCCAAGCAGCAGCAGTGCCTACAGCAGGTATCCACAAACAGCGAGCCTGAAGCGAAGAAGGTTAGTCCGGAAAATTCTAATTGCACCTTGCTAACCTATCATTCTTTCCTCCCGATGCCCCGAGGACAGATTCTCCTGGTGCGATGGTGGATGGGGGAAGAGGATGGAGGGATGTGCGGAGGGGGGAGCAACTTACATCACAGGAGACGAGCCCCTCAATGTCTGCATCCTTGTGCACTAAACCAGAGATGAGCCAGGGAGAGGAGAGGCAGGCAGTGGAGAATGAGAGACAATCCCTCCCCCCGCTGCACACACACCCCGCCCTGGAACAGAGATTGCATTGCACTGATGAAATTTTAATGGTTCTTTCAGGAAGAATAATGAACAGGCGGGGAGGGGGAAGAGAGAGGGGGTGTATGTGTGCAAGTGTTTGTGGACATCGCTGGACACTACTGTACACCCCCCCCCACACACACACACACACACACTCTCTCTCTTCACACACACACACGTGGGCTTACACTCTACAACATCAAACACTCTGACTGACAGCTCCTCCTCTAGACTAGTCAGTAGCACTGGGAGGGGACAGTAGACAGGGATTCTACACATCCTCAAAAGCTCTCTTGGTGCACACACACACATACACACACACACGTTGGTACCCTTACATGCACACAAACTACTTTGTACACATCAAAACACACACATGCACGCGCACACACACCAACGGTGTGGAACAAAGAGCGGAAACAGCAGGCAGGCAGCTTGTGGAAACACCAGTAGTACCATGATGGGGTGGAGTACGCCATAAAAGGGGTTCCTGCCTCTCAGCTATGCACCCTCTGCTTCTGGAGTGGAAAGAACTAAAGAGATGACGAGCGGTAAGAGGGAGACGACCGCCAGGAACCTCGTCAACCATCTGCAGGCACAGTTGCTCGCAGCAACATGGCTCATGAACCTAAATAAATCTGTGATGGTAATTTACTATGTACATACAGACAGGATTCCTCTGGATTAGGAGCAAATAGGCTGGAATCCTGTTAGTCGCTGAATGTGGCTCACCGTTCATTATGGCTGACAGCGTTGCAAAAGGGGTCCTGAAAAGAGACTAGACGCTCTGCATCACTATGGGACCAGAGGCGGGTGGGTTTGCTCTCAACACTAAAGGCTTATGCTGGGGGAAGGAAAGGGCCTCTACTGAACAAAATAATACGGTGGCAAGAAACAGTATGTGAACCCTTTGGAATTACCTGGATTTCTGCATAAATTGGTCATCAAATTTGATCTGAAACTTTCACAGTATAGGTTGGAAAACGTATGTGAACCTCGAGGCTACTGACTTCTCCAAATGCTAATTGGAGTCAGGAGTCAGCTAACCTGGAGTCCAATCAATGAGACAAGAGTGGAGATGTTGGTTAAAGTTGCCCTGCCCTATAAAAAAATGAGTTTGCTATTCACAAGAAGCATTGTGCCTGATGTGAACCATGCCTTGAACAAAAGAGATCACAGAAGACCTAAGATTAAGAATTGTTGAGTTGCATAAAGCTGAAAATGGTTACATAAGTATCTCTAGAAGCTTTGATGTTCCATTCTATAAATGGAGAAAGTTCAGCACTGTTGCTACTCTCCCTAGGAGTGGCCGTCCCACAAAGACGACTGCAAGAGCACAGTGCAGAATGTGTGTCAGCTAAAGCCTTACAGAAATGTCTGGAACATGCGAACATCTCTGTTGACGAGTCTACGATACATAAGAAAATGAAACAAGAATGGTGTTCATGGGAGGACACCACGGAAGAAGCCACTGCTGTGCAAAGAAACATTATTGCATGTCTGAGGTTCGCAAAAGAGCAGCTGGATGTTCCACAGCGCTACTGGCAAAATATTCTGGGAACAGACTAAACTAAAGTTGAGTTGTTTGGAAGGAACACACAACATTATGTGTGGAGAAAAAAAGGCACAGCACACCAACATGAAAACCTCATCACAACTGTAAAGTATGGTGGAGGCAGCATCATGGTTTGGAGCTGCTTTGCTGCCTCAGGGCCTGGACAGGAGAATGTTAAGCTATCTGTCTGCCAATTGAAGCTCAACAGAAGTTGGGTGATGCAACAGGACAATGACAAAAAACACAGAAGTAAATCAACAACAGAATGGCTTCAACAGACAAAAATACGCCTTCTGGAGTGGCCCAGTCAGTCCTGACCTCAACCCGATTGAGATGCTGTGGCATGAGCTCAATAGAGCGGTTCACACCAGACATTCCAAGACTATTGCTGAACTGATATAGTTTTGTGTAGAGGAATGGTCCAAAAATTCCTCCTGACCATTGTAGAGATCTGATCCGCAACTTCAGAAAATGTTTGGTTGAGGTTATTGCTGCAAAAAGAAGGGTCAACCAGTTATTAAATCCAAGGGTTCACATACTTTTCCCACCCTGCACTGTGAATGTTTACACGGTATGTTCAGTAGAGACATGAAAACATATAATTGTTTGTGTGTTATTAGTTTAAGCAGACTCTTTGTCTATTGTTGTGGCTTAGATGAAGATCAGATCAAATTTGATGACCAATTTATGCAGAAATCAAGGTAATTCCAAAGGGTTCACATATTTTTTCTTGCCACTGTAAATGCAACATATAAAGTGTTAGTCCCATGTTTCATGAGTTGAAATAAAAGATCCCAGAAATGTTAATACGGACAATTTTGTGCACAAATTGTTTATATCCCTGTTAGTGAGCATTTCTCCTTTGCCAAGAAAATCTGTCTGACAGGTGTGGCATATCAGAAGGCAGAGTGCAATGGGCATCCTGACTGCCGGAATGCCCACCAGAGCTGTTGCCAGGATTTAATGTTCATTTATTTACCATAAGCAGCCTCTAACGTTGTTTTAGAGAATTTGCCAGTTGTTCCAACCGGCCTCACGACCGCAGACCACGTGTAACCACGCCATGCCCTCCACATCTGGCTTCGTCACCTGCGGGATCGATTGAGACCAGCCACCCGGACAGCTGATGAAACTGTGGGTTTCCACAACTGAAAAATGTCTGAACCAACTGTCAGAATCCATCTCAGGGAAGCTCCTTTGTGTGCTTATCGTCCTCACCAGGGTCTTGACCTGAGTAGTTTAACGTCATAACAGACTTCAGTGTGCTGGAGAAGTGGGCTCTTCACAGATGGATCCCGGTTTCAACTGTACCGGGCAGACTGCGTCGTGTGGGCGAGCGGTTTTCTGATGTAATGTTGTGAACAGAGTGCCCCATGGTGGCAGTGGGGTTATGGTATGGGCAGGCATAAGTTATGGACAAAGAACACAATTGTATTTTTAAAATGGCAATTTGAATGCACAGCGATACTGTGACGAAATCCTGAGGCCCATTGTTGTGCCATTTATCCATCGACATAACCTCATGTTTCATTATGATGACGCACGGCCCCATGTCGCAAGGATCTGTACACAATTCCTGGAAGTTGAAAATGTCCCAGTTTTTCCATGGCCTGCATTCTCACCAGACATGTCACCCATTGAGCTTCTTTGGGATGCTCTGGATCCATGTATACTACAGAGTGTTCCAGTTCACGCCTGTATCCAGCAACTTCGCACAGCCATTGAAGAGGAGTGGGACAACATTCCACTGGCCACCATCAACATCCTGATCCACTCTATGCGAAGGAGATGTGCATGAGGCAAATGGTGATCACACCAGATACTGACAGGTTTTCTGATCCTGACCCCTACCTCTTTTTAAGGTATCGGTGACCAACAGATGCATATCTGTATTCCCAGTCATGTGAAACCCATAGATTAGGGCCCAATGAATTTATTTTAATTGACTGATTTCCTTATATAAACTGTAACTCATGAACTGTAACTCATAAGTATATTCTTTGAAATTGTTGCATGTTGCATTTATATTTTGGTTCAGTGTACTTGCTGCAACAAGTCTTGGTGCTGCAGAATACCTGGTGAAAGAAAGTAGCTCAGGCAGAAAGCAAATAGTTCTGGGTGGTAGAGGATAAGAGGTTGGGCCAGTACCCGAAAGGTTGCAGGTTTGAATCCCCGAGCTGACTAGGTGAAACATGTTGATGTGCCCTTGAGCAAGGCACTTAACTCTAATTGGTCCTGTAAGTTACTCTGGATAAGAGCGTCTGCTAAATGAATAAATAATAGACAGGAATGTAAATGCATGACACAAAGCAAAATATCCAAATTGCAAATGCTGAAACCAATTGGTTAGAACACCTCTCTTCAATCCTGCATTAACCTCTGGTTCTCCCAGTCATAATTTACCATGATTCAATGGCTTTGTTGAACCAACAGAGACTCTGCATTGAATTTGTTTCAGAGCGCAAAAAATGGTTCGTTGAAAAGTAGACTCCTAAAGTCAACTTTGTTTGGGAGGAAATTGCTCTCATCCTTCACACACGCCCCACCAAAGAGCTACCCGATATGCAATCCCCCTCCCTGAATCAATAACCTGAGAGACTATGAGCTCCTACCTCTCGACTAATGGAAAAGGAGCATCTTAAATTAAATCTTAGGCAAACAACCCCTCTGTTTCTGTCCCCCCCCAACCCCTAATATTCCTCTCACTGAAGGGACTGGATCGGTCTGCAAAAGTTGCACTTTCTGTTCTCGTTAAAATTTGCTGAGGCATTTGAACATTTCCTCTGAGGTTTTTGAGACAACAACAAAACACTTGAGATGTGCTATGAAATAATGACAAAACAGTGGAGGGATTTTACAAGGCTGTTTGAGGTCAGTCAATTATGTTAGAGGGAGAGAAGCTTGAAAATCACTTGAGAAAGCAAAGGGTCTGATGGGAACATTTATGGCGTGCAACACACAGCTCTAGAACAGTGAGGGTGGAAGGCCTGATCAAGGGCCGGTTTCCTGGACACAAATTAAGACCCAATCCTGAACTAAAAATCACGCTCAATGGAGAATCTCCATTCAATGTAGGGGTGTCATGATATTAGTATCGCAATACCACAATACTAATTTACCCCCCCCTCCCCAAAAGAAAAAAAAACACACAAAGCAAAGCAAACTCTTTGGTTCTTTAAAAACCTGCTTTGTGTAAAAGATAATGTACAGAAAATAAACACATGACTCTGGGTAACAACAGAAGATGGTATGTTTGCAACATGAGGGCAGACTTGTCTTCAGGAAATGGGAGTTCACTTTGGGTTTTGCTTCTTTGCCGTGATACTCCAGAGTATCGTAACGACCCTAATTCAATGTGCTTTTAATCCTGGAATAGAGTTAGTCTGGGTCCAGGAAAACCAGCCATAAACCAACTAAGTGAGGAGACAAAATAAGTCACACTTGGATAATGGGCGTCACTGAGGTCCCCATAACAGGTCTCCTCATGGTACATCTTTGACCGACAGGGGCTCTCAACTCTTTGATTGGCAGGTAGGGGGAAAGATCCAATTAGCAGGTGACACCGATGGCTACCTTTCCCTTTATCGCTATTGGTGCTCTCCCTCCGTCCTGGTTTACCTCTCATCGACTGTGGCCGCTGGTAGTGACAAAGGCTAATTGAATCGGTCGGAAGACGCCGGTGTTCATTGAAAGATAAGGGACGTCACTAAGCAGGGGACATGTGGGAGCCAGTAAGGCCATTAATACCTTTCTGTGGGGTTATTAACGGCATTAGCAGCAGTCTATCTGTGAGTCCAGGTACGGTGAGGTTTATATGACTGCAGTTACGAGCGATCACATGGCTGGGTGCAGCTCCCAAAAAATGTGAACCAAATCTATATGGGTAGAGCCTCCAGATGTCTAGGCTCCAGCTGGCTTTATACAGACCCAATTTTGACAGGCACACTGGGCTAAAAATGGACCAGCCCATCTGGCATTTCTCCAAACTACCCAATGGCCAGTTCAGCCCTGAAGAGGTGGACGATACAGTATTTCCCAGGAGCAGAAAGGAGGGGATGTGATGGCCATGCATCCATCCCTTTGCACGGGAATCGCACGAAGAGAGAAATGTAGTGCACCATCCTAGATAAACAGAGTATACTGCCTGGAAAACGTCTTTTGGCATGTCTTCAATGCTCTCCATTAGAACTCATCTGGTTGGAAAAACTGCTGGGGGATAGATTTCACTACCTCCTACTACCTGGTTAATATTGATATCAAATTACACAGATACCATTGCTTGGGGTGGGGGAGTGGGGTATTGGAGTGTGTGTGTGTAATATATATATATACACATACATACATACACACACACACACATTTAGCATGCACATGTTGAAAGCTCACAGGTCTGTCAGGTCTATGTGGAGCACAGGCCTTCTAAGTGAGTGATTGAACTGATGCCAAAACAAGATGGGTTCCCTGAAATCTGTCCATCATATTTTAACTCTGCCTTTGTTATACGGGCACCTTACTGACAGAAAACAGCATTCATAGCGCACACTACACATCTGCTACAGGGGTAGCCATTCAAATAAACACACAATAACTTCTATTTAATGGTAGGTAAGAGATCATTGCCACAGACAGCAATCCCCTCATTCATTTTGTGCATTGGAGATCCAAAACGAGACCCAATCGGATTTCGACACGGTGCTGTTTCACTGCAACCAATCCACAGTGTAAATGGATGGGAAGGCAGCCTGTAACCTCCAATTGGCCTTCATTAACCATCATGAGAAGGCTACCCCAGGTCCCAAGCTGCTGTCCTCATTCATGCCTGAACCTCCAGTGGCTTTGGGGAGCCGGTGGAGTCCACTGACAGATCCTCTGAACAGGACTCCTGGAAGTCTTCCCCATTGGGTTTGTTCAGAGTGAACTAATGGAATAAGACTGCCTTCAACACAGTCTTAGTCTGATACAGAGACACGTTCCATTAGCCAGGACATGGGATGAGACTATCGAGTGGTGAGGCCCCTGTATGAACAAACACATATCAATCTTTGTAATGGGAAGACTGGATGAAATGTAGAGTAGGGGGGGAGAGGGTGGATTCACAATTGCGGTCAATTAACCCAGCCCCTATTGCATTGTAACGTCTCGTTTTTTATAGCTCTGTCATTGTAACAACCCCGTTGACATTGCTTTACATACACTCCGTCCCAGGTCAGGGCCAATGAGATTGAATTAGCGTCACAGGCAGGATGGATTACAGCGGCTTCGTCGATGGAGTGGGCAGCGAGAGCACTAGGGGTTAGCGTTTACAACCGCACGCCGCGGCTAAGTGAATATTCCCAGGCAGGCCAAGGGAGTTTCCTTGTAGAGCGGAAGGTGAGCCGGGGCCGTGAGACGTGCTGGGGAGTTAAACACCCCTATGCGGACGGTATTACGATAGAGGGGCGGTAATTAACTCAGTAATGTTACACAGAGGATAACAGATGCGTGAGGGAGAATCTAAACGCTTGCTGGGTTGGTCCAACAGCATTGCTTCGAACCTGTGTCCAACCCCCCCCATCCGTCTTTTATAGCATCACAATACAGTTAGTGAACACCGCAAATTTCAGCACGAGCAACTGCATATCCTGAGGTAAATTGCTTTCCTCCATGAGCAATTGTTCAATGGGATGCGATGGTTGAGACGGACTGTTGCTGAGGGAACATAGGCGCCAAGTGCTTTGGGTTTTTTTTTTCATCTCGGGCGTGTTCAACATTAGCAAAATGCTAAATTATGACCAGATTATGTGGTCCCTTCAGTTAATGGACGGGAAAATAGAAAAGTGCCTGTGCCGTAAAGAGAACGCTTTTACGCTCAACCGGTAATGAAGGCTGGGCGACTTAGTTGCATGTGCACTTTTTAGCTGAGCGGGTGAGTGTGTCACGGCGCCACGTAGAAAACAGATCAATTTATGTATGCTCAAACGAGGCGGTGCCTATGAAAAAGCTAAAGATCCTGGTAACTGAGGGGAGGAATGGAATAGCTTGCTTAATTAGCCTCTTATTGAAACATGGAGTTTATTTCACAGTAACAAACATGTTATCAAAATAATTACCACAACCCGCCATGACACAAGAAAACCTCTGTCTTATTCCAACGCTCTCCCCTCGAGTCAGAGACAAAACCACAATAAATAAAACGACATGAAAAGGATTAGCTCGTTATGAATCATTAAATACTGTACCTTCCGGACAAAAAGTGCTATATTGCGTCCTCTCCGAGCAAATCAGAGCTTATTCGGCTGTTCTGTTGAACAAATAGCATTAGATGTTTTGATGTTAACTGCAATTAGTGAGTCACAGCAGACTAAGAGCTATAATTTCAACGAAGGCCCTCTCCACCTTCAATCTCATCAGGCTATGTGATATAACATCCACACATCTATTAAGATTTCCCTGCAAAGTGTAAAATAAGGACAACAAGGGAGAAGAGGGGACAGAGGCCCAGAACGCTGAAGAATCCAATTTACTCTGCAAAATAAAAATAAATGTCTCCAAAACCCTTAGCCACAGGATATCATCCAATATGAAGAGCTGAGGTGACTGTACAGCTAACACACCTTGGCAAATACAAGCCACACACCCAGCCAGTCAATTATGACTTACATGTGTTCAACTTACACACAACCACGCTCCGATCCAATTCAATTCAAGGTCTGAGTGGGCCTCTCAAGACCTCATCCAGGAGATGTTGCTGCATTTAACCCCATCTGCAGCTGTCACTCACAAAACACCACCAATCAATAATGAATTGGCCAGACTTATGGAAGTTGCTCAACAGTCTTCCCACCTGACGGGAGTGAGGTTTGACTGGAGGAATGGGAGGGTAGTCCTCTAGGGCAATCTTAAGGGAGCAGAGTGGCCCTGGTTGGGGGGGAAGGGAGGGAAGTCCTCTAGGGCAATCTTAGGGGGCAGAGAGGCCCTGGTTGGGGGGGAAGGGAGGGAAGTCCTCTAGGGCAATCTTAGGGGGCAGAGAGGCCCTGGTTGGGGGGGAAGGGAGGGAAGTCCTCTAGGGCAATCTTAGGGGGCAGAGAGGCCCTGGTTGGGGGGGAAGGGAGGAAGTCCTCTGGGGGAAGGGGCAATCTTAGGGGGCAGAGAGGCCCTGGTTGGGGGGAAGGGAGGGAAGTCCTCTAGGGCTCCTTAGGGGGCAGAGTGGCCCTGGTCGGGGGGAAGGGAGGGAAGTCCTCTAGGGCAATCTTAGGGGGCAGAGTGGCCCTGGTCGGGGGGGAAGGGAGGGAAGTCCTCTAGGGCAATCTTAGGGGGCAGAGGCCCTGGTTTGGGGGAAGGAGGGAAGTCCTCTAGCGCCCTGGTTGGAGGGTAGTCCTCTAGCGCCCTGGTTGGGGGGGAAGGGAGGGAAGTCCTCTAGGGCACTGGTTGGGGGGGGAAGGAGGGTAGTCCTCTAGAGCCCTGGTTGGGGGGAAGGGAGGGTAGTCCTCTAGGGAGCCCTGGTTAGGAGGGAGTGGGGAAAGGGGGGGGTAAATAAGTAGTGAGTGAGATTGTGAGATGGCTCTTCTGTCCCCAATAAATAGGGAATGGCCACTCGGTTTTTGGATGTCATAGGGGATGACATATTTGGATGTTTTCCACAGCCGCCCCCTCCCCCTTAGGGGACAGGAGACGTCCCCCTGGCCCTGGTTGGGGGGAAGGGAGGGTAAATAAGTAGTGAGTGAGATTGGAGATGGCTCTTCTGCCCCAAATCCCTATTCCCATAGGGCTCCAAGCTGTCAGTACAGGAATAGGGTGCCATTTCCCCCTCGGTTTGGATGTCATAGGGATGACATATTTGGATGTTTTCCACAGCCGCCCCCTCCCCCCATAGCAAGGCAGTACAGGAGATGCCCCCTCCCCCATAGCAAGGCAGTACAGGAGCCCCCTCCCTCCATGCCCCCCCCTCCATAGCAAGGCAGTACAGGAGATGCCCCCTCCCTCCATAGCAAGGCAGTACAGGAGATGCCCCCTCCCTCCATAGCAAGGCAGTACAGGAGCCCCCTCCCTCCATAGCCCCTGCCCCCTCCATAGCAAGGCAGTACAGGAGATGCCCCCTCCCTCCATAGCAAGGCAGTACAGGAGATGCCCCCTCCCTCCATAGCAAGGCAGTACAGGAGATGCCCCCTCCCTCCATAGCAAGGCAGTACAGGAGATGCCCCCTCCCTCCATAGCAAGGCAGTACAGGAGATGCCCCCTCCCTCCATAGCAAGGCAGTACAGGAGATGCCCCCTCCCTCCATAGCAAGGCAGTACAGGAGATGCCCCCTCCCTCCATAGCAAGGCAGTACAGGAGATGCCCCCTCCCTCCATAGCAAGGCAGTACAGGAGATGCCCCCTCCCTCCATAGCAAGGCAGTACAGGAGATGCCCCCTCCCTCCATAGCAAGGCAGTACAGGAGATGCCCCTCCCTCCATAGCAAGGCAGTACAGGAGATGCCCCCTCCCTCCATAGCAAGGCAGTACAGGAGATGCCCCTCCCTCCATAGCAAGGCAGTACAGGAGATGCCCCCTCCCTCCATAGCAAGGCAGTACAGGAGATGCCCCCTCCCTCCATAGCAAGGCAGTACAGGAGATGCCCCTCCCTCCCCAGTACAGGAGATGCCCCCTCCCTCCATAGCAAGGCAGTACAGGAGATGCCCCCTCCCTCCATAGCAAGGCAGTACAGGAGATGCCCCCTCCCCCATAGCAAGGCAGTACAGGAGATGCCCCCTCCCTCCATAGCAAGGCAGTACAGGAGATGCCCCCTCCCTCCATAGCAAGGCAGTACAGGAGATGCCCCCTCCCTCCATAGCAAGGCAGTACAGGAGATGCCCCCTCCCTCCATAGCAAGGCAGTACAGGAGATGCCCCCTCCCTCCATAGCAAGGCAGTACAGGAGATGCCCCCTCCCTCCATAGCAAGGCAGTACAGGAGAGCCCCCTCCCTCCATAGCAAGGCAGTACAGGAGCCCCCTCCCTCCATAGCAAGGCAGTACAGGAGACGCCCCCCTCCATAGCAAGGCAGTACAGGAGACGCCCCCCCTCCATAGCAAGGCAGTACAGGAGATGCCCCCTCCCCCCATAGCAAGGCAGTACAGGAAATGCCCCCTCCCCCCATTTGTTTTGTACACTACTGCTGCTCGCTGTTTATCATCTATGCATAGTCAATTCACCCCTACCTACATGTACAAATGACCACGACTAACCTGTACCCCCGGACATTGAATCGGTACCAGTACCCCCTGTATATAGCCTCATTATTGTTATATTGTGTTACTTTTAATATTTTTTACTTTAGTTTATTTGGTAAATATTTTCTTAACTCTTTCTTGAACTGCATTGTTGGTTAAGGGCTTGTAAGTAAGCATTTCACGGTAAGGTCTACACATGTTGTATTCAGAGCATCTGACAAATAAAGTTTGATTTGATCATTCATTTTAGGATACTGAGGGCTCAGCTTACTGATAATACAAATGAAGGAGTGATAAGCGATGCCAGTGAATGAGATATGGCTCTCCTGGAGGGTGGGATCAGCGGAGTGAGGCGTGCATCTCAATATCACACAGAGCCATGCTTAATATATGTCTGTCTGCCAGCAACACAAATTAGCAGCCCTGGGCAGTTTTGGTGCAAATTAAATTCCAATGAGGGGTGAATTCACTTAAAAAAGCAAGCTAATTAAATTGTCATGCATGGTCACATATCTTAAATTACATGCCAGGACCATGGAAATACTAAAATCAACACTACTGGTATGTAGCTAGCAGGGCATTTCAGAAAAGGGGGGAACAGATGAATGAGCTGTCTATGAATATTTATGAAATATGGACACAAACAAATCAACATTTCCCATTTAATTTCCACCTCTGTGCTTTTTTGCATATGAATTATATTTTGGTTTCTGTTTTCTGCGATGTGCGTTGACCTCTAGTTTACCTTGCCAATGATTGGTGACCTAAATGTAATTCTTTGGCAATTTCCACATCCGACAAGCTGTTTCCCTTCAACACAAAGCACAAGATCAAATTCACTTTAACCCCGAAGAAAAAAAGAAGAAAGTGAAAGTCGCTCTGGATAAGAGCGTCTGCTAAATGACTTAAATGTAAATGTAAATGAAAGAAATGTTTGAAGATGTGAACCTATGGCATTCAAAGGTGGTTCACTTGTCTTCTGTGCAGGATAAGGCTGAAATTGAATTATGGTGAGCAAGGCCATACTGGAGCGTACAGCAGCTCTGATGGGGGGAGCCATTATCTGCAGGTCTGGGGAGGACAGTCTATACACACACAGAGGACCTGCTGACCCTTTTAAATCTGACTCACACACGAGATGGAGAGAAGACACGGATCAAGGCCTCTAAACAAGGCTAGAAACTCAGAGGAAACAGAGATCCAGAAAGGGAAGGAGATAAAGAAAAGAGGGATGAGAGGGAGAGAGGTAGACAATAAAGAGAGTAGTGCCAGGTCTTCATGCTCCGAGGCTTCCTATTCAACATCTTCTCCAGCAGATAAGGCAGAAAGATGAAGAAGAGTTGTATTCCAATAGGACTGATGAATGTATAAGCCATTGTCCTTTAGTAGCCCTGACCTGATGCTGAATTACCATGTATGTCATAGCTACTGACAAGAGATCAGTGTCCTTGACAACAGAATAAGGTGTCAGGCAAGAAAAAGTATGCGAACCCTTTGGAAATACCTGGATTTCTGCATAAATTGGTCATCAAATTTCATCTGATCTTCATCTAGGTCACAACAATAGACAAACATAGTGTGTTTAAACTAATAACACAAACAATTATATGTTTTCATGTCTTTAATGAACACACCGTGTAAACATTCACAGTGCAGGGTGGAAAAGTATGTGAACCCTTGGATTTAATAACTGGTTGACCCTTCTTTGGCAGCAATAACCTCAACCAAACGTTTTCTATAGTTGCGGATCAGACCTGCACAACGGTCAGGAGGAAATTGGGACCATTCCTCTTTACAAAACTGTTTCAGTTCAGCAATATTCTTGGGATGTCTTGTGTGAACTGCTCTCGAGGTCATGCCACAGCATCTCAATCGGGTTGAGGTCAGGACTCTGACTGGGCCACTCCAGAAGGCTTATTTTCTTCTGTTGAAGCCATTCTGTTGTTGATTTACTTCTGTGTTTTGGTTTGTTGTCCTGTTGCGTCACCCAACTTATGTTGAGCTTCAATTGGCGGACAGATAGCTTAACATTCTCCTGCAAAATGTCTTGACAAACATTTTAATTAATTTTTCCCGTAGATGATAGCACGGTGTCCAGGCCCTGAGACAGCAAAGCAGCCCCAAGCCATGATGCTCCCGCCACAATAGTTTACAGTTGGGATGAGGTTTTGATGTTGGTGTGCTGAGTTCATTCCAAACAATTCAATTGTAGTTTCATCTGTCCACAGAATATTTTGCCAGTAGCGCTGTGGAACATCCAGGTGCACATTTGAAAACTTCAGACATGCAGCAATGCTTTTTTGGGGGACAGCAGTGGCTTCTTCCGTGGTGTCCTCCCATGAACACCATTCTTGTTTAGTGTTTTACATATTGTAGACTCATCAACAGAGATGTTTGCATGTTCAGGACATTTCTGTAAGTCTTTAGCCGACACTCTAGGATTCTTCTTCACCTCATTGCTCTTGCAGTCATCTTTGCAGGATGTCCACTCCTAGGGAGAGTAGCAACAGTGCTGAACTTTCTCCATTTAAAGACAATTTGTCTTGCCATGGACTGATGAATATCAAGGCTTTTAGAGATACTTTTGTAACCCTTTCCAGCTTTATGCAAGTCCACAATTCTTAATCTTAGGTCTTCTGCGATCTTTTTTGTTCAAGGCATTGTTCACATCAGGTAATGATTCTTGTGAATAGCAAACTCACATTTTGTGAGTGTATTTTTAGGGCAGGGCAGCTCTAACCAACATCTCCAATCTCGTCTCATTGATTGGACTCCAGGTTAGCTGACTCCTGACTTCAATTAGCTTTTGAAGAAGTCATTAGCCTCGGGGTTCACATAGGTTTTCTAACCTACACTGTTTAAATTATGTATTTAATATAGAAAATAAAAATACAATAATTTGTGTGTTATTAGTTTAAGCACACTATGTTTGTCTATTGTTGTGAACGTTTTGGAACGTTCCCGATAGAAGTAGGCTAAGTAGAACAAACATGCCTCTCTGACATGTTGAATAATGAATCACCTCCGCTATATTCATGGTATTTCTATCTGATACATTCAAGTACGTTTGGCAACTGAACATGGCCCAGGTGTTCACAATCCCCTCAGTTCAAACTGTCACCCAATCAGAGAACTTAGCATAAATCACATGCCTTAGACAGAAGCTTTGGCTTATAGCCTTACAGGCAAACACCTACAGTAGATCCACAAAGAAACCAGCAGCTCTAATGACATTTTCTTTGGAGGGAAGACAAATACAACAGATTGATTTATCTGGCGCGAGACGCACTTCCTTGGACAACAGTGATGACTGAGTGGACTATTCTGGCTAAATTATGATAAATTGAATTGACGTTCACCATGCACAATCTAATTTGGCTCTGTTTGGGGCCACAATTCCTTTTTCTGAGTCCGCCTCACTTCACATGTGGTGTGTATGGGACCGATGCAACAACCCCAGACTGCATTCAGCTGGACACAACCTTGTTTAGATAGAAATATGTTATGCAGAATGAACATGCCTCTCTAACGTGTAGTAAAATCAGATTCATTATGAATAGATCTTTATTATTAACAATTCCACAACATTTTTCAGGGTTCGTATTGACTAGGAACCAACCAGAAGGAAACAGGCCGGGACTACCAGAACTTGTTCAATAAGAAACACTTGTTTTCGTTGCTAAATGTTTTCCGTTGCTATACATCCCTGGTCTCATGGCGGACTGGGGGAAAGGTACGCAGGTGTCGATAGGTGAGTTAATCAGGCCCAGCCGAGGTTGGAGGTGTGAGGTCTGCCACAGTGAGAGCAGACTGCCAGGACACCTTCTCTCATATGGCCAGCCAGCCAGCCAGCCAGCCAGCCAGACAGACAGACAGAGCATAATTACTAGACTGACTCACTAACTCCTCAGAGATATGGAGAAACTCCACTGAACAAGATGTGTGGGTCAGGGTTTAGAGGAGCAGGGGTAGAGGAGATGTTTGTGAGTCTCTTATCTTCCTCAGATCAGTCTTAAAAGCATGACGTAAACCAGTTAGTACCCTGAAGTATCCAGACAAAATCAATCAATTGTGAGCAACTCTACTGGTTTTGAGCAATAACTCACCACCAATAACTCAGTGACGGTTTAAGAAAAGATACGGTCTTAGCCACACACCTCGTCAAATCCCTGTCACCAAGACAAAAAGGCACCAACAACTCTCTACCAAGCCTCCAAAGGGGGACGGGGGCACATTGAGAGAGGAGAGCCATTAAACTCTAGGTGACAGCATCGGAGGCGAGCTGTTCTATAATATTTCTGTGACGTTTGGTCATGTCTAGGAGTAGAGTGAAGTTACCCCTACTTACCCTGCACACACAAACTATATCACTCACATTAAGAGTCTCTCTCTTTCACACAGGAGTCAGAACTGTTCAAGCTCGTGTTCAAAAAGCATGGAGAGAGAGTCAAAACAACACTGCCTCATGTCCCTTCACGTGACACATTCTGACACCGTCTACATCCCTGTCTGTAGAGTGGACGAGATCCTCCAAACCCACACATCATGGGTCTGTCTCAAATGGAACCCTATTCCCTTTAAAGTGTACTCTGGTCCAAAGTAGTGCTCTATATAGGGAATAGGGTAGGGTACAATATGGGAAGAACCCCACATCTCCCTGCACAATATCCCATAATGCATAGTACCATTAGAATGGCTGTAATTTCTCACACTGCACTCTGAAACCTTTCAAATACTAAATAAAGAACACAGAAAACACAGGCCTGGCTAACACCCTCTGAATATTGATGCAGTACCGACTAGTATTTATGCAGTACAGATGATGTTTTGAGGGAGTGGGAGGGGGTACGCAGGCATGATGACATCATGGTTAAAAATAGTTGTGTGCCGTCATGCCTGGAAGTCTCGTGAGTCACCAGAGATCCTCTCTCCTGACCTGGATAAAGGCTGCTGGCTGCCAGTCACCAGAGATCCATCTCTTCTGACCTGGATAAAGGCTGCTGTCTGCCAGTCACCAGAGATCCATCTCTCCTGACCTGGATAAAGGCTGCTGTCTGCCAGTCACCAGAGATCCATCTCTCCTGACCTGGATAAAGGCTGTCTGCTGTCACCAGAGATCCAGTCACCTGGATAAAGAGATCACCAGAGATCCTCTCCTGACCTGGATAAAGGCTGCTGTCTGCCAGTCACCAGAGATCCATCTCTCCTGACCTGGATAAAGGCTGCTGTCTGCCAGTCACCAGAGATCCATCTCTCCTGACCTGGATAAAGGCTGCTGGCTGCCAGTCACCAGAGATCCATCTCTCCTGACCTGGATAAAGGCTGCTGGCTGCCAGTCACCAGAGATCCATCTCTCCTGACCTGGATAAAGGCTGCTGTCTGCCAGTCACCAGAGATCCATCTCCTGACCTGATAAAGGCTGCTGGCTGCCAGTCACCAGAGATCCATCTCTCCTGACCTGGATAAAGGCTGCTGTCTGCCAGTCACCAGAGATCCATCTCTCCTGACCTGGATAAAGGCTCCACTGACTAGCATTGTCATGCCCTCCAGTCAGGTAACATACTGATCAGGGACCAGGCTAAGTTGTGTGGAAATAGGCTTGTGTGACCAGAGGACTGTCCAATTAAACTCTAAGTGGTGACGTGACAACAGTTACCCCAGTGGCGATGCCGTAACGCATCACGACTGAAAACTTGGGGCTGCTGAATTTCGGGGGCAGAGTTATGAGTTGGTTGACTGCATAATGTTAACCGTAATTATTTTTCTCTAAATCCTATGATAATGATATGGTTGAGGTTAACTCTGCATGTAGTAATTGTCTTGCTTTCCTGCGCCTGTTTTGATTAAGTTAGCAGATTTTGACAGCGGTACGCCGGCATCACTGTGCGGTGGGTCCCACAGTGGCAGAGGGGTTACGTCGTATCATTATCTTCCCCACTAATGTTCCAATTAAATCTCCCTGCTCTTAATAACAGGAGCAACATGATGACATTGACCTTTGTTTCAGGAATTAAACTCTGCCATTAAGATCTTGCTCTATAATTCAAAACCACAGCACTGAACCCCTTCACCCTCTCCTTCACCCTCTCCTCCCTCTCTCTCTCTCTTCTCCTCCCTCTCTCTCTCGCTCTCTCCTCCCGCTCGCTCTCTCTCTCTCTCCTCTCTCTCTCCTCTCGCTCTCTCTCTCCTCCCTCTCGCTATCTCTCTCTCTCTCTCTCTCTCTCTCTCTCCCTCTCGCTCTCTCTCACTCCTCCCTCTCTCCTCTCTCCTCCCTCTCTCTCTCTCTCTCCTCCTCGCTCTCTCTCCTCCCTCTCTCTCTCTCTCCTCCCTCTCGCTCTCTCTCACCTCCCTCTCGCTCTCTCTCTCTCCCTCTCCTCTTCCCTCTCGCTCTCTCTCTCCCTCTCTCTCCTCCCTCTCCTCTCCTCCCTCTCTCTCTCCTCCTCTCTCTCTCCTCCCCCTCTCTCGCTCTCTCTCCTCCCTCTCGCTCTCTCTCTCCTCCCCTCTCGTTCTCGCTCTCCTCCCTCTCGCTCTCTCTCTCCTCCCTCTCGCTCTCTCTCTCCTCTCTCTCCTCCCTCTCGCTCTCTCTCTCCTCCTCCTCCTCCCTCTCTCGCTCTCTCTCTCCTCCCTCTCGCTCTCTCTCTCCCCCTCCTCCTCTCGCTCTCTCCCTCCCTCCCTCTCTCTCCTCCCTCTCTCTCTCTCCTCCCTCTCCTCTCTCTCTCCCTCCCTCCTCGCTCTCTCTCTCCTCCCTCTCGCTCTCTCTCCTCCCTCCTCTCCTCTTCTCTCCCCCCTCTCTCCTCCCTCTCTCTCTCCTCCCTCTCCTCCTCCTCCCTCTCGCTCTCTCTCTCCTCCCTCTCTCTCTCTCCTCCCTCTCGCTCTCTCTCTCCTCCTCCCTCTCGCTCCTCTCTCTCCTCCCTCTCGCTCTCTCTCCTCTCGCTCTCTCCTCCCTCTCGCTCTCTCTCCTCCCTCTCGCTCTCTCTCTCTCTCTCTCCTCCCTCTCGCTCTCTCTCTCCTCCCTCTCCCTCTCTCTCCTCCCCTCTCTCTCTCTCCTCCCTCTCGCTCTCTCTCCCTCTCTCTCTCTCATCTTGCTCCCTCTCTCTCTCCTCCCTCTCTCTCTCCCCCTCTCTCTCTCCTCTCCCTCTCTCCCTCCCTCTCTCTCTCCTCTCTCTCTCTCCCTCTCTCTCTCTCTCCCCCTCTCTCTCTCTTCCCTCTCTCTCCCTCCTCTCTCTCTCTCCCTTCCCTCTCTCTCCTCTCCTCTCCTCCCTTCTCTCCTCTCTCCCTCTCTCTCTCCTTCCTCCTTCCTCTCCGCTCCTCCTCTCTCCTTCCTCTCTCGCTCCTTCCTCTCTCGCTCTCCTTCCTCTCTCGCTCTCCTTCCCTTGCTCTCCTCCCTCTCTTTCAAATGTATGAGCCCCTTCTCCCTCCTCGCTCTCTTTCTTTCATCTCTTCCCCTTCTCTACCCTCTCTCATATGTAGAAGGTACATACCCTCATGCTGTGATGAAAGAGGGAGAAATGTAGCCTACCGGAACGTGAGCTTTAGACATTACCTACAACTGTATCATCACACATTTGAAGTCCTTTACTGCACTTGACAACCCGGCGTGAGAAACGTAATGCGGCCACAATGTGAAGCGATGGTTTATTTCACATGCCATTTCCTTCGGGTGTGGTAATGAGAAACAACATTAACATTTTGCTGACACGTGTTTCCTCCCTTCGCTCTCTTGCTGTGTTGGGGAGGGTGGGCATGAGGGGGGGATACCAGCACAGAACCAGGGTACTGTGCCCTTAGTAAACCATTAGCCACACAATGACCCCTGACAGCGTAATGGCCAGAGACTATCAGCCAGGGCCAGGCGGCTCCGTAATGGCCATCCATTAAGGGTGGTGGCAGCTCTGTGACACTAGGCAGGAGCTGCATCTAGAATGGACCCTTTGAGGGAGGGGGGATCCCGCCCATTCTGCACCCCCTATAAAAAATGTATGAAACTAGCAGATCTATGAAATGCTAATTGGATCCCTTGTGATTGCTTTGGAAATTTCACCATGCAGCTTCTTCACACGATTCCACCAAAATGCAGCGTGGGTAATATCAACCAAGCTACCCCAGCTGTTGGAAAACAGGTGAAGATGCTTGGATGTGAAGGAGAATAATGACGAGAGGCACTGTGTCTCCTGTATGGAAGAGACAGCCGGGCGGCAATAATGGCCGCCGCTGCTGCAACAGAATATGAATTGGGAATGGTCAGAGAGGGCCGCACTAGAATGGTACACACGGATATTATTGACGTCACTCTGTATTCCATTTGAATTGTTTTCCACACAAAAGAGGAGAAAAATCAATTACCTCCTCCAGCTCACTGTTTGGTTTAATTACCAGGACAGACAGGGGCGTAAATCAGCGAGGCGCTCCAAGAGCCCCCAACGCTGGCTTTCTGACAAACAGTGTTGACGTTAATTGGCTCCAAATGAACTAATAAATGGACTGAAAAATGTATCAAAGGCTGGGCGGTTCGTAGAAGAGAAAGGGATGAGAGGGAAGCCGAGCTCCTGAGACCTTCATCGGTCTCTCTATGTGATCTGTGGAAGTAGAGAGCAGAATGTGAGCAACAGAGGTTCTCCGATAAGACCATATTTGTCATGGCAACAAAACAACTATCCATTAATGCATTCATCGAGCCATTAGGAGGAGCACCAGTGCTGGCCCCTTGCCAAACAACTTTCAAGTCAAAATACAATAATGTTTCATTAGATGGTGATCATGTATTGAAAATCTGTCCTTGAAGAAACAAATGAACATTTGTCATTTTAACCACCTCTCTAGGCAGTCCACAGTATGTTCCATATGCTTCATCTCTCATTTAATGCCAGCTTTTCTGGCATTTGCACATTTCCAGTCCCACTCTCTCGTGTCTCCTCACTAGACACAGGTGCTTGGGGGGAGTGAGGCTTTTGATCAGGAACAGCAAAGTAGGGTAAAGCCGCTTCGCATGCAGATTGAATCCCAATGGGTAGCCTTTAACCATCTAGTCCCAAGGTTAGGGCTCAGGAGCTGTGAAACAAAGGACCTCCCCACTCCGAATTGACACCCCCAGCCCCTTGGATTACTGTTGATGGGGCAAACATTATTCCAGGGAATGATGGCTGGAGTTTGACAACCATTGATCTTTGACGACACACTGCACTGAGGAGCTAAAATGGGTGGTGTTGGTGGTGGGCAGATCGTTAACGCTAACGTTCAGTTCAGTCGTCCTTGAGCAGATAGCCAGAGACAATGGGGGGGGGGGGGGGGTCGGCATCGCAGTGTCGCCTCCTAAACCACTGTGTAATGATCCTGTCCGTTCTCATCTAGCCTCCACTCGACTGAGCCACACAACCGCTCCACTACAGACACTCGCTCTCCCCCGACCTCCACCCTCTCCTCGTTCACCTCCGATGCCACTCCACTGAGCTGGGGATACGACCAGAGTCGGCCTGGTGCCTCCTGCCTACAGACACTCCTCCTCCCTCCACCCGACCTCCTCTCCTCGTTCACCTCAGATGCCACTCCACTGAGCTGGGGATACGACCAGAGTCGGCCTGGTGCCTCCTGCCTACAGACACTCCTCCTCCCTCCACCCGACCTCCTCTCCTCGTTCACCTCAGATGCCACTCCACTGAGCTGGGGATACGACTAGAGTCGGCCTGGTGCCTCCTGCCTACAGACACTCCTGTTGGACCTCCACCAGTTTAATGTCCTCCTGATGGATTATGAAACGCCTGCCTGGCAGTATTGACATGGACGTTGAAGTCGTCGGTATGAAACGTGTGCTTCTGGAACTAGGACATCAGACGCTGTAGTGCCACTCACTGAGTGGGGATCCCGACTACAGGTGATCAGGGGAAGAGCTGTGGTGCCTCCAGTTGCAGACACTACATATTCAGTCCTCCCTCCCAGATTTACCTGACATCCATGTATGATTTCTCACTCAGATGCTAGTGAGCTGGGGATACGATGAAGAGTCGGCCTGGTGCCTCCTGCCTACAGACACTCCTCCTCCCTCCACCCGACCTCCTCTCCTCGCATCACCTCAGATGCCACTCCACTGAGCTGGGGATACGTCTAACCAGAGTCGGCCTGGTGCCTCCTGCCTACAGAACGTGGTGTTGGACTGATCCGTTTCCAGTTTAATGTACAGACATGCTGATGGATTATGAATGCTTTTGCCTGGCAGGGGCCGAGTATTGACATGGACGTTGAAGTCGTCGGTATGAAACGTGTGCTTCTGGAACTAGGACATCAGACGCTGTAGTGAAGGCTCGTTCAGCTGTAGTGGTTACATGCTCCCACTACAGTGGTGATCAGGGAAGACAAAACATTCCCTCCAGTTGCAGAGACATGTACATATTCAGTCTGACTAAGGGCCAGATTTACCATTGACATCCATGTATGATTTTTGTCATATGAAAGACACTACATGCAAATCCCAAGTTGGGATTCAGCCTTTATAGTGCAAGCGTATGGTACCATGATGAAGGCCTATTGCTAATGAATGATGCTATGCTAACAGTCCGAGAGGAGGAAACAATGGTAGCCTTGCTAAATAAACAGACAATATTAGTCATGCATTATACTGGGCAATAAGCATTCAATGAGGACATGGATCACAATAGTCTAACCACTGCTCCCCTTACCCTTTTCTCACTGTGGCCCCCATTCATTCCAACAGAACTCTTGGGTGGCAGAGGAATTTATCTGGCTCTGGGAGAGTGCATTTTACTATTTGAATTGATGAATGCTTTTGATAGGTTGGGAGAGATCGATCGTCTCCTGGGAAACAACCAAGGAGACAGTCAACAAAGTATCAACTTACTGTCACGCATTCGAGAAGGAGAATGTTTGGTGGGAGGGCTCTGGGAGAGACAAAAAAATCCTGATCAGAAGCTGGCATGAGAACTTCTAATCAGTGACACTTCTAATCAGTGAAGCTGTGTCATGGTGTTCTCTTGTTCATATGAAAGACACTAAGTCATTATGATTCCATCCCAAATGGAACACTATTCCCTATACAGTGCACTACCTTTGACCAGAGCCCTATGAGCCCTATGGGCCCAGGTAAAAGTCATGGTGTTAGTGCAGGGCTATATAGTAGTCATGGTGTTGGTGCAATTTGGGAGAGTAGTCATAAATAAATGCTGGGAGAAATATGGTGTTTGGGCTTTACCCTGGGAGGTTGACCTTCTGTTTTGGGCTTCTCCATCACACAGTCCTTTTGGTAAACTTTAGGGCTCATTTCCCCAATGGTGTTGGTGCTTTAGTCTCTGTGAGTAGTAATGGTGCTGGTGGGCTTTAGGGCTCTGGGAGAGTAGTCATGGTGTTGGTGGGCTTTAGGGCCCTGGGAGAGTAGTCATGGTGCTGGTGGGCTTTAGGGCCCTGGGAGAGTAGTCATGGTGCTGGTGGGCTTTAGGGCTCTAGGAGAGTAGTCATGGTGCTGGTGGGCTTTAGGGCTCTGGGAGAGTAGTCATGGTGTTGGTGGGCTTTAGGGCTCTGGGAGAGTAGTCATGGTGTTGGTGGGCTTTAGGGCTCTGGGAGAGTAGTCATGGTGTTGGTGGGCTTTAGGGCTCTGGGAGAGTAGTCATGGTGTTGGTGGGCTTTAGGGCCCTGGGAGAGTAGTCATGGTGTTGGTGGGCTTTAGGGCCCTGGGAGAGTAGTCATGGTGTTGGTGGGCTTTAGGGCCCTGGGACAGTAGTCATGGTGTTGGTGGGCTTTAGGGCCCTGGGACAGTAGTCATGGTGTTGGTGGGCTTTAGGGCCCTGGGACAGTAGTCATGGTGTTGGTGGGCTTTAGGGCTCTGGGGAGTAGTCATGGTGTTGGTGGGCTTTAGGGCCCTGGGACAGTAGTCATGGTGTTGGTGGGCTTTAGGGCCCTGGGACAGTAGTCATGGTGTTGGTGGGCTTTTTTTTTTAGGGCCCTGGGACGTAGTCATGGTGATAGGGTTTGGATTTGATAATAAAAAATAAAATATGAAATGCATTATTATGTGGGTTGAAAGCTGTAACAACACAGAATCAAACAAATAATAAAAGTCCCATGATGGAAGTGACTGTCCATTACTGCTTCTCACTTATTAACAATCAATTATTCACATTACTTTACTTTAATAAAATATTTGATGACTTTATTAGATCATTCCAAGTCATCATCTCATTTCTACAGAGCTGCTTCCTATGTTGTCTGACAAAACCACTATTTTGTAGTTCTTCATAAATAAGGCAGACTTTTATGACTGCCGAATACCAACTATCAATCACATAGATCATGTATTTTCAGATAGAGACAACTTATTAAGCAACAGAATGCTCAACAACACAGAATAAGACCGGAAGATAATAGATGTCCAATGGATGGAATGGTCATTTACTAGTTAATTATAGGGTGTTCAATTAGGGGATGTCTGCTAAACTTTAGAATATTGGCCTGTTGGAAACTACAAGTCCCTACTACATCACACAGTTCTGTCTGGATCTGATTTATCTCTAGAGAAACTGAGATATGCACATTGAGATCACAAAAGAAAAACAGAGGAAATGGAATTCAAAAATGTGAACTAACATTGATCAATTAGTTGTGTAGCCCTTTCCTGCAGTCACATGACCTACTGGCCTCATGGGCGGAAAGTCATATTTTATCAGGATTCAATAGAAACATTTCAAAGACATGGGGGACGCTGAAAATTATGGTGTTTCTATGTCAAACATTGGGGGACTGTCTGCACTTTATAGGGTGTGACTCAATAGAGACATCCTGGGGAAAACTGTCTGCACTTTAGCCTACTGCAGTATAAGGTTCAACAGACAAATACAAGACATTTCCATGGTGGAGATACATCCTGGGGGACTGTCTGCACTTTATAGGGTGTGACTCAATAGAGACATCCTGGGGGACTGTCTGCACTTTATAGGGTGTGACTCAATAGAGACATCCTGGGGGGACTGTCTGCACTTTATAGGGTGTGACTCAATAGAGACATCCTGGGGGACTGTCTGCACTTTATAGGGTGTGACTCAATAGAGACATCCTGGGGGACTGTCTGCACTTTATAGGGTGTGACTCAATAGAGACATCCTGGGGGATCTGCACTTTATAGGGTGTGACTCAATAGAGACATCCTGGGGGACTGTCTGCACTTTATAGGGTGTGACTCAATAGAGACATCCTGGGGGACTGTCTGCACTTTATAGGGTGTGACTCAATAGAGACATCCTGGGGGACTGTCTGCACTTTATAGGGTGTGACTCAATAGAGACATCCTGGGGGACTGTCTGCACTTTATAGGGTGTGACTCAATAGAGACATCCTGGGGGACTGTCTGCACTTTATAGGGTGTGACTCAATAGAGACATCCTGGGGGACTGTCTGCACTTTATAGGGTGTGACTCAATAGAGACATCCTGGGGGACTGTCTGCACTTTATAGGGTGTGACTCAATAGAGACATCCTGGGGGACTGTCTGCACTTTATAGGGTGTGACTCAATAGAGACATCCTGGGGGACTGTCTGCACTTTATAGGGTGTGACCTGACATCCTGGGGGGCACACCATACAGTATCCTGTTCATTATTATAGTCTGGTAGGGATGCTGTAACCCTGGTTACTATAACCTGCAGGTACACCATACAGTATTGTTCATTATTATAGTCTGGTAGGGATGCTGTAACCCTGGTTACTATAACCTGCAGGTACACCATACAGTATTGTTCATTATTATAGTCTGGTAGGGATGCTGTAACCCTGGTTACTATAACCTGCAGGTACACCATACAGTATTGTTCATTATTATAGTCTGGTAGGGATGCTGTAACCCTGGTTACTATAACCTGCAGGTACACCATACAGTATTGTTCATTATTATTATCTGGTAGGGATGCTGTAACCCTGGTTACTATAACCTGCAGGTACACCATACAGTATTGTTCATTATTATCATCTGGTAGGGATGCTGTAACCCTGGTTACTATAACCTGCAGGTACACCATACAGTATTGTTCATTATTATTATCTGGTAGGGATGCTGTAACCCTGGTTACTATAACCTGCAGGTACACCATACAGTATTGTTCATTATTATAGTCTGGTAGGGATGCTGTAACCCTGGTTACTATAACCTGCAGGTACACCATACAGTATTGTTCATTATTATCATCTGGTAGGGATGCTGTAACCCTGGTTACTATAACCTACAGGTACACCATACAGTATTGTTCATTATTATATCTGGTAGGGATGCTGTAACCCTGGTTACTATAACCTGCAGGTACACCATACAGTATTGTTCATTATTATATCTGGTAGGGATGCTGTAACCCTGGTTACTATAACCTACAGGTACACCATACAGTATTGTTCATTATTATTATCTGGTAGGGATGCTGTAACCCTGGTTACTATAACCTGCAGGTACACCATACAGTATTGTTCATTATTATAGTCTGGTAGGGATGCTGTAACCCTGGTTACTATAACCTGCAGGTACACCATACAGTATTGTTCATTATTATCATCTGGTAGGGATGCTGTAACCCTGGTTACTATAACCTGCAGGTACACCATACAGTATTGTTCATTATTATATCTGGTAGGGATGCTGTAACCCTGGTTACTATAACCTGCAGGTACATTGTTCATTATTATTATCTGGTAGGGATGCTGTAACCCTGGTTACTATAACCTGCATACAGTATTGTTCATTATTATATCTGGTAGGGATGCTGTAACCCTTGTTACTATAACCTACAGGTACACCATACAGTATTGTTCATTATTATCATCTGGTAGGGATGCTGTAACCCTGGTTACTATAACCTACAGGTACACCATACAGTACTGTTCATTATTATAGTCTGGTAGGGATGCTGTAACCCTGGTTACTATAACCTGCAGGTACACCATACAGTATTGTTCATTATTATAGTCTGGTAGGGATGCTGTAACCCTGGTTACTATAACCTGCAGGTACACCATACAGTATTGTTCATTATTATAGTCTGGTAGGGATGCTGTAACCCTGGTTACTATAACCTGCAGGTACACCATACAGTACTGTTCATTATTATCATCTGGTAGGGATGCTGTAACCCTGGTTACTATAACCTCAGGAACACACCATACAGTACTGTTCATTATTATATCTGGTAGGGATGCTGTAACCCTGGTTACTATAACCTGCAGGTACACCATACAGTATTGTTCATTATTATCATCTGGTATGTTGGATGCTGTAAGGCCAACCCAATGTTTGGAGATTACTTGTTTTTATAAACCATTCAGCAGCTGTACAAACACATACTTGTGTATATATAGTGTTCAGTACTGTTCATTATCATCTGGTACAGGGATGCTGTAACCCTAACAGTTGGTTACTATAACCTGACAGGTACACCATAGTCAAATACCAAATTGTTATTATTATCATTGGTTTCAGGGATGCATTGTCCCAATCTTCTTCTGGATCATACTATAACCAGACGGGCCTGGACATGTACACCATACAGTATTGTTCATTATTAGTTATCTGGTAGGGATGTTACTGATGGTAACCCTTTGTTACTTTGGTCCCACCTGCAGGTACACCCCGTGTGGTTCTGGGATTTTTGCTCATCTTGTGATCATTTTGACCCCACGGGGTGAGATCTTGCATGGAGCCCCAGATCGAGGGAGATTATCAGTGGTCTTGTATGTCTTCCATTTTCTAATAATTGCTCCCACAGTTGATTTCTTCAAACCAAGCTGCTTACCTATTGCAGATTCAGTCTTCCCAGCCTGGTGCAGGTCTACAATTTTGTTTCTGACAGCTCTTTGGTCTTGGCCATAGTGGAGTTTGGAGTGTGACTGTTTGAGGTTGTGGACAGGTGTCTTTTATACTGATAACAAGTTCAAACAGGTGCCATTAATACAGGTAATGAGTGGAGGACAGAGGAGCCTCTTAAAGAAGAGACTAACCCTAACCCTAACCAAATACTTATTTTCTACAAAGTGATTTTCTGGATTTTTTTTTTCATTTTGTCTGTCATAGTTGAAATGTACCTATGATGAAAATTACAGGCCTCTCATCTTTTTAAGTGGGAGAACTTGCACAATTGGTGGCTGACTAAATACTTTTTTGCCCCACTGTATAAATGTAGGTTGGCCTGTTCACACACTGTCTTTACAGGTCAGAGAACCAAACCATCTATTTCTGAATAGCTCATCTTTCTTTTGAGCAAGTTGCTAATGCATTTATTCAGGTGTGGTACTTCCAGAGTACAACATGGGCAACAGTTCAACACACAGTTGAGACCTGTGAAATAGACCAATTGATTTTGCTTAGCCGCCCGTGAGAAGAACCTCCTGACTCGAGATGAGATTTACAAAAACTAGATGCCCAGGAAGATAGAATGAGAATGAACCTTGTAGGTAAACACAGTTCAATGAATCAGCATGGGGGGGTAGTGGTGGTCGGTAATACATTTTTTAAAGACATTCCAATCTACTGTTTCACCCCACCTTATTGCGATGGTTGCAATTTATAGCCGATTAACTGAGCAATCCTGAATTCAAGGTCAGAGCTGCCGAGGAGTGGTGACGGGAATGAGAATGACATATCGGAGGGGGGTTGGGAGAGATGGAGAGAGAAAGGGAGATTCAGGAGGGAGAGAGGGAGACTATTAGTGTATGAAGTGTTGAGCAAAAGAAGATGAGATGATACAGTGAGAGAGACAGAAGGACCAGACTAAGCAGCAAGAGAACATGAACAAATTGAGAGAGAGAGAGAGAGAGAGAGAGAGAGAGACAGCCGTGGTCTCTCCTACTCCAGTCTGCTGCCCACTCTCCTGGGTAATCTGTGATGAGTGAACATATGCAGGCTAAACATACAAATATATCCCCAGACCCCTGGTCTGTCCAGCACACTCCTCCTGCAATCTGTTGACTTTCACTACCATCTCTCACAACTGGTCCCATGCAAAAAGATGGGAGCCCATTTCTGCATGACCAAGTGAGTCCCGAATGGCACCCCACTCCCTACATAGGGCACTACTTTTGACCAGAGGTCTATGGGCCCTCATCCAAAGAAGTGCACTATATGGGGAAGTACTCCATGGGTCCCGCTTCATTGGGTTTCTGCAATGAGTATTAAAATGTGACCACAGCGACGCTTGATTTCCAGTAGGGCTGATTAGACAGAAGTGATAGGAGGACAACGAATGCAATGCATCTCACTAGAGACAGGTTTCAAACAAATACAGAATCTCTCCTTCACAATGAACGGGAAATCTCCATACATCTGCCATCGCTGGTGCATCATCTTCCATTGCTGAGTGTATATCACATTCACAGCTACAACCACAGTGGTGGTAATGAAACCTAGAATCTTCTCCCCTTAATTGGTGAATAAAGCAACAGAGTCAAGTCCATGAACAAATCCCTTCAAACACATACGATCAACTTTTGAACTCAACATAGTGTAGTGTTCCATAGAAAATCAATGGAGGCTTAGCTGGTTGGACTGATAGGCATGCAAATTAAGTGTCTCTCCCCTATATAGTTGTGCACTATATAGTGAATAGGGTGCCATTTGGGACTTGGCCATTGTTTCTGGTTGCTCATCTGGTCAAGTTCAGGTGCCCATTTACTCTGACCTCTGTTGTCAAGAGGTTTCACTAAGCACCACTCTGGGTGTGTGGTGTGCTGCCGCCGGTCCAGACAGATGGCACACGGCTCCTTCCCAGGAAACAAAGAGATATTATCCACCATGAAGACATGAAGCACAGAACACAAACGATAAGGAGAGAAATGATAAATCTGTCATCCCCAGAAACAAATCCCTCATTTTTAATCGCTTCGCTGACAGCGGGACACTTTGGTGTGTGTGTGTGTACACTATGTGAAGTAGCTAAGTACTTCTGCATTCCGTCATCTCCACTGCTGGCAGAACAATGAGTGCTGTCCTTGTGCACGCCAGCACAGTGACCTTGCACATCTCCCCCTTCCTCACAGAGAGCAGAGGACAATCTCTTGTTGTACTTTCCTCTAAACAAAACTCTCGCTTTTCGCCCAGATTCTGGGCCCTGGAAGATAAGCGACGGTGGGATGTGTTGTTAACAGCAGACGGGAAAGGGAACAGTACTGAACGCTTCGTCTTCCCCAGACCTGGGATCAAATACTTTACTTTTGCTCTAGTCTACCCGGAGTGCTTCTATTCTGTCACTATTCTAGTGGTTCCATTTTGCCAGGCAAGCTCAATCAATCCAAGATAAAGTATTTAATCATATTTGAACACAGGTCTGGTTTTCCCTCCTCTCTGATGAACAGCCTCACCTGCTGGCTGCAGAATCTAAAGAAACAAATGTCTAAAACAGGATGTGACTTAGAGAACCGAGACGCTGACCACAGCGACCTCAGGATTACTAACGACAAAGCAAAGAAATACACCTTTCAGCATTTAAACAGCCTCCTCGCACAACAGTGGCACTGGAGGTGCAAATCTAAATGGACCAAATAAATCAGAGGTTGGTGAGCAGCCAAGAATGACTCATAGTAGAGTAGAGTAATATGGATATCATACACTGTTCATAAAGGAGTGGAGTAGAGTAGTATGGTTATCATACACTGTTCATAAAGAAATAGAATAGAGTAGTATGGCTATCATACACTGTTCATAAAGAAGTAGAATAGAGTAGTATGGCTATCATACACTGTTCATAAAGGAGTAGAATAGAGTAGTATGGCTATCATACACTGTTCATAAAGGAGTGGAGTAGAGTAGTATGGCTGTCATACACTGTTCATAAAGAAGTAGAATAGAGTAGTATGGCTATCATACACTCTTCATAAAGAAGTAGAATAGAGTAGTATGGCTATCAAACACTGTTCATAAAGAAGTAGAATAGAGTAGTATGGCTATCATACACTGTTCATAAAGAAGTAGAATAGAGTAGTATGGCTATCATACACTGTTCATAAAGAAGTAGAATAGAGTAGTATGGCTATCATACACTGTTCATAAAGAAGTAGAATAGAGTAGTATGGCTATCATACACTGTTCATAAAGAAGTAGAATAGAGTAGTATGGCTATCATACACTCTTCATAAAGAAGTAGAATAGAATAGTATGGCTACCATACACTGTTCATAAAGAAGTAGAATAGAGTAGTATGACTACCATACACTGTTCATAAAGAAGTAGAATAGAGTAGTATGGCTACCATACACTGTTCATAAAGAAGTAGAATAGAGTAGTATGGCTATCATACACTGTTCATAAAGAAGTAGAATAGAGTAGTATGGCTATCATACACTGTTCATAAAGGAGTAGAATAGAGTAGTATGGCTATCATACACTGTTCATAAAGAAGTAGAATAGAGTAGTATGGCTATCATACACTGTTCATAAAGAAGTAGAATAGAGTAGTATGGCTATCATACACTGTTCATAAAGAAGTAGAATAGAGTAGTATGGCTATCATACACTGTTCATAAAGAAGTAGAATAGAGTAGTATGGCTATCATACACTGTTCATAAAGAAGTAGAATAGAGTAGTATGGCTATCATACACTGTTCATAAAGGAGTGGAGTAGAGTAGTATGGCTATCATACACTGTTCATAAAGAAGTAGAATAGAGTAGTATGGCTATCATACACTGTTCATAAAGAAGTAGAATAGAGTAGTATGGCTATCATACACTGTTCATAAAGAAGTAGAATAGAGTAGTATGGCTATCATACACTGTTCATAAAGAAGTAGAATAGAGTAGTATGGCTATCATACACTGTTCATAAAGGAGTGGAGTAGAGTAGTATGGCTATCATACACTGTTCATAAAGAAGTAGAATAGAGTAGTATGGCTATCATACACTGTTCATAAAGAAGTAGAATAGAGTAGTATGGCTATCATACACTGTTCATAAAGAAGTAGAATAGAGTAGTATGGCTACCATACACTGTTCATAAAGAAGTAGAATAGAGTAGTATGGCTACCATACACTGTTCATAAAGAAGTAGAATAGAGTAGTATGGCTACCATACACTGTTCCTAAAGAAGTAGAATAGAGTAGTATGGCTATCATACACTGTTCATAAAGAAGTAGAATAGAGTAGTATGGCTATCATACACTGTTCATAAAGAAGTAGAATAGAGTAGTATGGCTATCATACACTGTTCATAAAGAAGTAGAATAGAGTAGTATGGCTATCATACACTGTTCATAAAGAAGTAGAATAGAGTAGTATGGCTATCATACACTGTTCATAAAGAAGTAGAATAGAGTAGTATGGCTATCATACACTGTTCATAAAGAAGTAGAATAGAGTAGTATGGCTATCATACACTGTTCATAAAGAAGTAGAATAGAGTAGTATGGCTATCATACACTGTTCATAAAGAAGTAGAATAGAGTAGTATGGCTATCATACACTGTTCATAAAGAAGTAGAATAGAGTAGTATGGCTATCATACACTGTTCATAAAGAAGTAGAGTAGAGTAGTATGGCTATCATACACTGTTCATAAAGAAGTGGAATAGAGTAGTATGGCTATCATACACTGTTCATAAAGAAGTAGAATAGAGTAGTATGGCTATCATACACTGTTCCTAAAGAAGTAGAATAGAGTAGTATGGCTATCATACACTGTTCATAAAGAAGTAGAATAGAGTAGTATGGCTATCATACACTGTTCATAAAGAAGTAGAATAGAGTAGTATGGCTATCATACACTGTTCCTAAAGAAGTAGAATAGAGTAGTATGGCTATCATACACTGTTCATAAAGAAGTAGAATAGAGTAGTATGGCTATCATACACTGTTCATAAAGAAGTAGAATAGAGTAGTATGGCTATCATACACTGTTCATAAAGAAGTAGAATAGAGTAGTATGGCTATCATACACTGTTCATAAAGAAGTAGAATAGAGTAGTATGGCTATCATACACTGTTCATAAAGAAGTAGAATAGAGTAGTATGGCTATCATACACTGTTCATAAAGAAGTAGAATAGAGTAGTATGGCTATCATACACTGTTCATAAAGAAGTAGAATAGAGTAGTATGGCTATCATACACTGTTCATAAAGAAGTAGAATAGAGTAGTATGGCTATCATACACTGTTCATAAAGCTATCATAAGTAGAATAGAGTAGTATGGCTATCATACACTGTTCATAAAGAAGTAGAATAGAGTAGTATGGCTATCATACACTGTTCCTAAAGAAGTAGAATAGAGTAGTATGGCTATCATACACTGTTCATAAAGAAGTAGAATAGAGTAGTATGGCTATCATACACTGTTCATAAAGAAGTAGAATAGAGTAGTATGGCTATCATACACTGTTCATAAAGAAGTAGAATAGAGTAGTATGGCTATCATACACTGTTCATAAAGAAGTAGAATAGAGTAGTATGGCTATCATACACTGTTCATAAAGAAGTAGAATAGAGTAGTATGGCTATCATACACTGTTCCTAAAGAAGTAGAATAGAGTAGTATGGCTATCATACACTGTTCATAAAGAAGTAGAATAGAGTAGTATGGCTATCATACACTGTTCATAAAGAAGTAGAATAGAGTAGTATGGCTATCATACACTGTTCATAAAGAAGTAGAATAGAGTAGTATGGCTATCATACACTGTTCATAAAGAAGTAGAATAGAGTAGTATGGCTATCATACACTGTTCATAAAGAAGTAGAATAGAGTAGTATGGCTATCATACACTGTTCATAAAGAAGTAGAATAGAGTAGTATGGCTATCATACACTGTTCCTAAAGAAGTAGAATAGAGTAGTATGGCTATCATACACTGTTCATAAAGAAGTAGAATAGAGTAGTATGGCTATCATACACTGTTCATAAAGAAGTAGAATAGAGTAGTATGGCTATCATACACTGTTCATAAAGAAGTAGAATAGAGTAGTATGGCTATCATACACTGTTCATAAAGAAGTAGAATAGAGTAGTATGGCTATCATACACTGTTCATAAAGAAGTAGAATAGAGTAGTATGGCTATCATACACTGTTCATAAAGAAGTAGAATAGAGTAGTATGGCTATCATACACTGTTCATAAAGAAGTAGAATAGAGTAGTATGGCTATCATACACTGTTCATAAAGAAGTAGAATAGAGT
The DNA here is from genome assembly GCF_036934945.1 of Oncorhynchus masou masou. Classification (NCBI taxonomy): domain Eukaryota; kingdom Metazoa; phylum Chordata; class Actinopteri; order Salmoniformes; family Salmonidae; genus Oncorhynchus; species Oncorhynchus masou. The sequence goes on along the minus strand of NC_088238.1, from coordinate 15,657,116 downwards.
AGTATGGCTATCATACACTGTTCATAAAGAAGTAGAATAGAGTAGTATGGCTATCATACACTGTTCATAAAGAAGTAGAATAGAGTAGTATGGCTATCATACACTGTTCATAAAGAAGTAGAATAGAGTAGTATGGCTATCATACACTGTTCATAAAGAAGTAGAATAGAGTAGTATGGCTATCATACACTGTTCATAAAGAAGTAGAATAGAGTAGTATGGCTATCATACACTGTTCCTAAAGAAGTAGAATAGAGTAGTATGGCTATCATACACTGTATGATATCATCTGTGCTTCATTGAACTTGCCTGACTTAATATACTAATATCATACAGGTCGAGAAAATACTGAAGATAGCAAACCTAACTGTATATCCATGTCTGAGGACAACAAACCCTCCTTGTTTCATCAACCCATGTCTGAGGACAACAAACCCTCCTTGTTTCATCAACCCATGTCTGAGGACAACAAACCCTCCTTGTTTAATCAACCCATGTCTCATTGTTTAATGTCTGAGGACAACAAACCCTCCTTGTTTCATCAACCCATGTCTGAGGACAACAAACCCACCTTGTTTCATCAACCCATGTCTGAGGACAACAAACTTGTTTAATATCAACCCATGTCTGAGGACAACAAACCCATCTGTTAATCACTCCAGACAGGCTCCTTGAAAATCTGAGGACAAAAAACCCTCCTTGTTTCATCAACCCATGTCTGAGGACAACAAACCCTCCTTGTTTAATCAACCCATGTCTGAGGACAACAAACCCTCCTTGTTTCATCAACCCATGTCTGAGGACAACAAACCCTCCTTGTTTAATCAACCCATGTCTGAGGACAACAAACCCTCCTTGTTTAATCAACCCATGTCTGAGGACAACAAACCCTCCTTGTTTAATCAACCCATGTCTGAGGACAACAAACCCTCCTTGTTTTGTTTAATCAACCTCATTGTTTAATCAACCCATGTCTGAGGACAACAAACCCTCCTTGTTTAATCAACCCATGTCAGAGGACAACAAACCCTCCTTGTTTAATCAACCCATGTCTGAGGACAACAAACCACACTTGTTTAATTGATCTGTTTAACCAAGTACTTTGTAAATTCAGCCAGTCACCGGGGAAGGCATTTTAAACACCCAGCCTAACATAATGGGCGCTCCATCTGACAGCCAATCTGATTTGGCTGGTTGTAAGGGGAGCCATGTTTTGGGTCTCGGAATGTTTTGAAATATAGGCGAGCGGCACACAAGGTTTTATAAAAAGCGTTTTTTAATTGGTGTGTGATGACAGTAGTGTTGGGGGTTGTTGAGCGGGACCCTCCCGTACGAATGCTTTAATGTGTCAATAAGCACTGGGGGATTCTTAAGGCGAGCCTGTCTGGGGAGCTTTTTCAGTTTGTTGGTGAGCTGTCATTCTGAATCAAGGGAGGAGATGTCCTCCATCGTGTCTCTGGTGGTTGGCCTGCATACAGAGGGCCCACAGTAACAGACAGGTTTATGGACAGTATCTGGTACTGGTGGAAAGAAAGAGAATGAGAGAGAGAGCAAATGAGAGGTAGAGAAAGGAGGTAGACAGAGATAAAGAACGAGAGTGGGAGAGAAGGAGAGAGCCAGAGTAGAAAGAGGTAGAAGCGAGACCGAGACACAGGGAGGAGAGAGCGACAGAGATAAAGAGAGAGGGGGAGGAGAGAAACCAAGAGAGAGAGAGAGAAGAGAGGTAGAGGGAGAGTGAGAAAAAGAGTACAGACCGAGAGGGACAGGGAGCTTGAAAGAGAGAGACAGAGAGAGACAGAGGGAGAGAGAGAGAGAGAAAGAGGGAGAGAGAGACAGAGGGAGAGAGAGAGAGAAAGAGAGACAGAGGGAGAGAGACAGAGGGAGAGAGAGGTGTCAGCTGAGGCGCTCCAGCTTGTGTCCGGAGGAGCCAGAGAGAGCCAGACCAGGCTTGGAGGGGAGCCAAGAGGAAGCCTGTGATAATGAGACAGTCTCATCCCCGACATCCAACTCCCGACTCCCTGTCAGCATCCCAAATGACACCCTATTCCCTTAATTGTGCACTACTTTATGGGCCCTGATCAAAAGAAGTGCAATACAAAGGTAATAGGGCACCATTTGGGACGTGGACTTGACTCACTGCCAAAGCCTCCCCCGACCAGCCAGTGGAGGAAGGGAGGTAGGGGAGGGAGAAAATTAACGGAGGGGGGCGAGCTTTAGGACAGGTCAGTCCTGTCCAGCCAATATCCAAACAGCAAGCAGGACAGCTCAGCAACAGCAAACAGTCCAGTGAGAGACTGCAGTGCAGTAGTAGGTGACCCAATAATGTTTTCCTGGACAGCTGAAGAGAGGTTGGACCACTCCAGCGGCTCCTCGTCCAGCGCTTTAACGACGAGCGCACTCCATTAATCAAGCACAATCATTTCACAAGAGTTGTGTCCCGAATGGAACCTTAGGGAATAGAGTGCCGTTTGGGAGGCAGACAGATTCACAGGCAGAATGATGATGATGATGTGAGGAGGCTAGCTGGTGTGCTGGTGTGTTCACGCTTCAAGGGGCAGGGAGGGTGACTTCACTTTCTCCTCACACACACACAGGAGGGCTGAAAGGGAAGAGGAGTAAAGTCGTTGTGGGTATTAAAGTTACACTCTTGCCACTGTGCACCCCCCCCCCTATTTCCAGCTCACGCTGCGAAGTGCCTCAAAATCAGTGCAACATGGTTAAGCTCACCAAGGCTTTGTCCCAAATGGCACCATATTCCGTACATAGCACACTACTTTGGATGGGCCCTGGTCAAATGTAATGTGCTATATAGGGAATAGGGAGCTATTTGGGACACAACCCAACAAAGAAGGACGTTCTACATGAAGTGGAATCCAGAGGAGAGAGAAGCAAATGGATGTGGAGAACATTGTGGCCTACATGCGTTTGAGCCTCCTGAATGAAACAAGTCTATTCCTCTGAGGATAGGATGTGACATCTTAACTGGCAGTGTTAAACAGTGTCTAAAACCACATTCACATTTTGTGAGGATCTGGGTAGCTTTTGTGCTGAGAGTAGGGTTTCATTGATGAATGGATGGAGATGGATCTCGATCTCTCTCTCACACTTTGAGGAACATACATACTTGTTTCATTAAAATTGGACAAAATTGCTTATTAATGTGAATATAAAGGTTTGACATTCAGTTTCATTATAAACAAAATAATCTAAAAAAAATAAATATATATATATATATAATCCCTCAAAATGTGTACAGGAGGGTCTAAAATTCTGTTTAAAAAAAGTATATATTTCCCTGCTACTAGTACACGACACAGAAAACAGGGTTCCATTTAATTTGGGTCTCACCTTCAGACCTAGGACCGAGGGGTGAAAGGGAAGAGGATTGTTCACAAGCATGTGCAGAGGGATTTCACAGGGAGGAAAAAAAGGAAAATATTTGTAGCTCCGCCAGGTCAATATTGTAACTCCGCCGGGTCAATATTGTAGCTCCGCCGGGTCAATATTGTAGCTCCGCCGGGTCAATATTGTAGCTCCGCCGGGTCAATATTCTAGCTCCGCCGGGTCAATATTCTAGCTCCGCCGGGTCAATATTGTAGCTCCGCCGGGTCAATATTGTAGCTTCGTCGGGTCAATATTGCACTTGGAGAGAGGAGTAAACATCAAGCCATCTGGATTTGTAAAACTGAATATAACGACATGCTGAGCATCAAAGACCACACAGACTGCATTACTACATACTACCTACAAGGTGTTGTTTAACATACAAACCATCCCTGTAGTGTTATTATGAAGCTTACAACTTTAAATTCACAAATACAAGAGAACCTGAGCTCTAAAACCAAACTGCGTTTCCACACAGGCAGAGGCAATTCAAGTTGACCTCTAATCCCCAGAGGCGGATACACCTCACTGCTGCCAATCGAGCAGCAGGTACTTCAGCATCTCGAAGACCGGTCCTTCAGGTTTAGAGTACATTATCAAGCACCATCATCAGAAGAGAGATGGAAGGAGCCTCAGGCGCTGGGCTACGAACTGCTTGCCATCCTGCGTGGCAGTCCATCGCCATTTCGTTCAGCGTGGCAGTCCATCGCCATTTCTTTCTACGTGGCAGTCCATCGCCATTTCTTTCTGCGTGGCAGTCCATACGTTTACATTTACATTTCTTTCTGCGTGGCAGTCCATCGCCATTTTGTTCAGCGTGGCAGTTCATCGCCATTTCTTTCTGCGTGGCAGTCCATCGCCATTTCTTTCTGCGTGGCAGTCCATCGCCATTTCTTTCTGCGTGGCAGTCCATACGCTTACATTTCTTTCTGCGTGGCAGTCCATCGCCATTTCTTTCTGCGTGGCAGTCCATCACCATTTCTTTCTGCGTGGCAGTGCATACGCTTACATTTCTTTCTGCGTGGCAGTCCATACGCTTACACGCAGTCCATACATTTCTTTCTGCGTGGCAGTCCATACGCTTACATTTCTTTCTGCGTGGCAGTCCATCACCATGGCAGTCCATCACCATTTCTTTCTGCGTGGCAGTCCATACGCTTACATTTCTTTCTGCGTGGCAGTCCATCACCATTTCTTTCTGCGTGGCAGTCCATACGCTTACATTTCTTTCTGCGTGGCAGTCCATACGCTTACATTTCTTTCTGCGTGGCAGTCCATACGCTTACATTTCTTTCTGCGTGGCAGTCCATACGCTTACATTTCTTTCTGCGTGGCAGTCCATACGCTTACATTTCTTTCTGCGTGGCAGTCCATACGCTTACATTTCTTTCTGCGTGGCAGTCCATTTCTTTCTGCGTGGCAGTCCATTACATTTCTTTTCTGCGTGGCAGTCCATGGCGTCCATACATTTCTTTCTGCGTGGCAGTCCATCGCCATTTCTTTCTGCGTGGCAGTCCATACGCTTACATTTCTTTCTGCGTGGCAGTCCATACGTCGTGGCAGTCCATACGCCATTTCTTTCTGCGTGGCAGTCCATACGCTTACATTTCTTTCTGCGTGGCAGTCCATACGCTTACATTTCTTTCTGCGTGGCAGTCCATACGCTTACATTTCTTTCTGCGTGGCAGTCCATACGCTTACATTTCTTTCTGCGTGGCAGTCCATACGCTTACATTTCTTTCTGCGTGGCAGTCCATACGCTTACATTTCTTTCTGGCAGTCCATGCTTTCGGCGTGGCACGCTTACATTTCTTTCTGCGTGGCAGTCCATACGCTTACATTTCTTTCTGCGTGGCAGTCCATACGCTTACATTTCTTTCTGCGTGGCAGTCCATACGCTTACATTTCTTTCTCCGTGGCAGTCCATACGCTTACATTTCTTTCTACGTGGCAGTCCATACGCTTACATTTCTTTCTGCGTGGCAGTCCATCACCATTTCTTTCTGCGTGGCAGTCCATCGCCATTTCTTTCTGCGTGGCAGTCCATTGCCATTTCTTTCTGCGTGGCAGTCCATCGCCATTTCTTTCTGCGTGGCAGTCCATCGCCATTTCTTTCTGCATGGCAGTCCATACGCTTACATTTCTTTCTCCTCTGTTTCTCTTCTCTTCCATTGTCCAACGGTCTCATGCATATTGCATGTGCTTACGTCCCTTGCTGCAATAAACAGCCTGAGCTTCCGCCAGGCACAATAGACGGTCGTAATAATGTCCAGAGAGCAACATCCGAGTACATCAAACCACTGTGAATAAATGCTCCCTGTCCATCAATGGCTGCAGGTTCATTGACATTCACCCTGGGCCAGACAATGGAGAAGGAAAACATGTTCATTTTGCCACACAGAGAGCTTGAGGAGGCAACAACAGCGTGTTTAGAGAGACAACAACCATGTGTCAGTCAGGTACAATAACAATGCGAAACGCAACCGTTGTCATATCAGTGAAACTGTTCCCACCCAGCATGAGGATTTGTATTGACGGTAGGCTAGCAACGCTGTATACAATCTGTTTGGACAGTCAATAATGTGAGTGTGGGTGGTAAAGGAGGTAAATGGCTCCCACCGGATTTATCTCCGCATTTGCATTTAATTATATCAAATGGGAACTAAAGGTGTTGGCATTTGTCAGTATATCAAGCACCCATGATTCCACAGTCAGGCTCGCCTTTTAGTCTTTTATTTTACAACATGGACATTTCAGTTTTATAACCTGATTATAAATGATAAGGAACAGCTGGTGTACAAGAAAACATGTTGATGTAGTAAAATAAAAAAAGACTCACACAGGAACAGAAATGTAAACCAAACCCTCCTCGTACTAAGCATCGCTTTCCATCAATACCGCTGAAGCTGCCAAGAAGGCCAAAGCAATTCTCCCCTACGGTCCCAGTCCAGTCTCATGTAAACAGTGTGCTTAAATGGCAGGAACTATTAAACTTCAACTTCCTCGAGGTCTTTGTTCTCTGAGCATCATGGGAACTTTCTCACAAAGCCCTGACCGAAATAGGAAGGGCAACAATCTGATCTGAACGTGCAAACAGTAACGTGCCGTGCTCACTGAGAAACAGAGACCTTCCACAAATCAGAGAGAGAGAGAAGAGAAAGTCTTCTCATGAGTTTGTTGATGTTTTTCTGGGTTTCAAGTTGGCCTGAAATAGCGTGAGCTTGGCGCGGCGGGGCAGTAAGTTGCTGACAGATTCACTCCACTGTCCCTCCAACATGTTGTAATTCCACTGAGCTCTTTGAATCGCCTCCCGCTCTGATTTTCACGCAAAAGCCAAATGGTGGAAAAAGCGTGCAGAGCCTAAAGAGTCGGTTTTGGTCTTAAGAGTCGACCACACTGAAACCGGAGAGGACAACGGAAGCAAGCCAGCGATGAAGTCAACCCTTCAGAGTGGTTGGCGTGGAAACAACCAATTAGAGAGACAAAGCCCCATCATCACTTTCTCCGTCTCCAGAATGTGGACGGACACCAGTGAGGAGAAAGCCGACGGGCAGGTGACGAGAGATGGCTCCGTCCTGGCGCCGAACCACCACCTTTGGGTAGAACTTCTACTGTTCACCCATATCAGTCACCTCACAATGAGTCCGAAACTAGAATGGAATTGAAAACAATCATGTCGAAATAATAAAACAATAACACATTTACCTTATTGTGTTGTAGAGGAATATTTCTGCTGTAAACTGAACTGCCCTTCTGACATCACAGTGGAGCTGTTGACATTCAGTGGACTGTTGGTGATGATCCAGAAGAGAGGTTGTTCCATAAACTACAGACAAAGCTGACCTACTTCAGACGGCATAAAACCCAAGAGGTGCTCCTGCATCGCCTGCCAAAATAACCCACCGCAACATGACCCATATGCAAAAAAAAATAAAAAGAGACAGAACGATGAACAATGCAGGTTGAATTACTCTGCGCTGAAGAGGCCGGGCCAGCACCACAGCTATGCTTGACAGGAAGCAGGAAGCCACATAAACCAACAAGCGACGACAGACTAGCAGACATGATGAATGGATATCCATATGCCGCAGCCCAGAGACTCTTCACAAGCTGCCTATAGGAACTTTAAACAGAATTCCTGGGAACACCGTTGGCGTAAGCTATATAGGATGCCGGAGCTGACCGTTTCAATGCCATCAAGTAGGAAGAAGAAGAGAACAATGCCCCACGATGGATCCCGTCAACGAGGTTAGAGGAAAAATAGCACTCTACAGCCAGAGGCTATTCAAAAAGGTAAAAAAAACATCTTCGCTGATGTCTTTGCTCTGGCTCCTACAACTGGAGTCTTTGTCCAACCACTTTCCCATTACCAACAGACCCTGGGAGCAGGGAGTCCAAGGCTTGGATGTCCAACAATCAATGGGAATTCCAACCGGTTAATTCAATGTCAGGCCTAGCAGTCACAGGTTGTCGTTGCAATTGTTCGTTTGGATTAGAGGCACTGAGGTGGATACTGCTGGGGTTTATGGGAATTTATTCACACTTCCTTCCCCCACAATCCCCCTGGCCTGCAGTCCAGACAATAGGCCAATCTGTGATGGGGTTCTGTGCGAGCCGGAGCCAATTATCTGGCAAGAAGAGACTGATTAATCACAGACACTTCGATCGTGGAGTGGCTCATGGTGCAGGTGTCCTCCGTATGTCATCAAGTCCAGTTGAAGCCCCCCCCCCCCCCAGCAGTCAGACAACCAGGTAAACAGATTCTACAGTCATTTAACCTATTTGTGTTGATGTTCCCATTCGTTTATTGAATGTTATGTGCTACTGCCCACTGTGCTTTTTCTTAGGAGTCGACACATTGACAAAGGCATCACCAGTATGGTGCAGTGGGTCTACTAGCAGTACGGCACTGCTATCACTGTCAGTACTGTCATGGTCCACAGTGAGTACAGTACTGTCCATAGCTTGATCAGGGTCGTTGCCCTCCAGCACATTGTGACTTGCTAACGAGCCACAACCGAAGACTCCATCTACCAGACAGGTCACAGCATACCATGAAATTATCATCCGTGCTTAAAGGGCAATTTTGCCACTTTTCAACCTGATATTCATCATCTCCGGCATGATACCAGCGTCTACATATGTGAAAACGGAGCGTTTTTATGATCTGTGGTTAAAAAGAGAAGAAGAAAGGTCCTAAGAAAATACAGTGTCAAGAAAAAGTATGTGAACCCTTTGGAATTACCTGGATTTCTGCATAAATTGGTCATCAAATTTGATCTGATCTTGATCTAAGTCACAACAATAGACACAGTCTGCTTAAACTAATAACACACAAACAATTCTACTTTCTCATATCTTTATTGAACACACCGTATAAACATTCACAGTGCAGGGTGGAAAAATATTTAATAACTGGGTGACCCTCCTTTGGCAGTAATAACCTTAACCAAACGTTTTCTGTAGTTACGGATCAGACCTGTACAACAGTCAGGAGGAAATTGGGACCATTCCTCTTTACAAAACTGTCTGGTGTGAACTGCTCTCGAGGTCATGCCACAGCATCTCAATCGGGTTGAGGTCAGGACTCTGACTGGGCCACTCCAGAAGGCTTATTTTCTTCTGTTAAAGCCATTTTGTTGTTGATTTACCTCTGTGTTTTGGGTCGTTGTCCCGTTGCATCACCCAACTTCTGTTGAGCTTCAATTGGCAGACAGATAGCTTAACATTCTCCTGCAAAATGTCTTGATAAACTTGGGAATTCATTTTTCCGTAGATGATAGCCAGCTGTCCAGGCTCTGAGGCAGCAAAGCAGTCCCAAACTATGATGCTCCCTCCACCATACTTTACAGTGGGGTTAAGGTTGATGTTTGTGTGCTGTGCATTTTTTTATCCACAAAGTGTTGTGTTCCTTCCAAACAACTCAACTGTAGTTTCATCTGTCCACAGAATATTTTGCCAGTAGAGCTGTGGAACATCCAGGTGATCTTTTGAGAACTTCAGACGTGCAGCAATGCATTCTTCCGTGTTGTCCTCCCATGAACACCATTCTTGTGTAGTATTTTGCGTGTCGTAGACTTGTCAACGGACATGTTAGCATGTTCCAGAGATTTCCGTAAGTCTTTAGCTGACACTCTAGGATTCTTCCTCATTGAACATTCTGCGCTGTGCTCTTGCAGTCAACTTTGCAGGATGTCCACTCCTAGGGAGCAACAGTGCTGAACTGTTTATAGACAATCTCCATTTATAGACTATCTGTCTTACCATGGACTGATGAACATCGAGGCTTTTAGAGATAGTTTTGTAACCCTTTCCAATTCTTCATCTTAGGTCTTCTGAGATCACTTTTGTTTGAGGCATGGTTCACATCAGGCAATGATTCTTGTGAATAGCAAACTCACATTCTGTGATTGTTTGTTTTATAGGGCAGGGCATCTCTAACCACTATCTCCAATCTCGTTTCATTGATTGGACTCCAGGTTAGCTGACTCCTGACTCCAATTAGCTTTTGGAGAAGTCATTAGCCTAGGCGTTCACATACTTTTTCCAACCTACACTGTGAATGCTTAAATGATGTATTCGATATAGACAAGAAAACTACAATAAGTTGTGTGTTATTAGTTTAAGCACACTGTGTTTGTCCATTGTTGTGAATTAGATCAAGATCAGACCAAATATTATGACAAAAGTATGAAGAAATCCAGGTAATTCTAAAGGGTTCAGAGACTTGGCCACTGTACTTCTCTGTGACGTCACAGAGCAGGTTTAGAAGTCAGAAAAAAAGTGCTTTTCAAAACCTGCATCGAGTTTCTAGCCATATTTTGTTGCTCCCCACGTCAACGTGAATCTCAGTGTTTGAAAATCACCGTTTTTTAATGTTACATTTTTGGTGATGTTTCTAGAAAACCTAGAAATGCTCCGTTTTCACATACAGGATGTAAACACTGGTGTTGTGCTAGAAATAATGAAGTTGAAAAGTGGCTGAATTGCCCTGTAAGAGAAATAGACACATTGCCATGGAAACAGTGTTTTAAAACCAGAGCATCACCCCATAGTAACATCCTTGTATTGCTCTGGCCCTCACAGGAGGGGTCATAGTGGCTGTTTCTCTTCAACTCCTCCTCCTGACCACCACAGGGCGGTTTCTTAAACTGATGACAACGGTGTTGGAATCCTCTTCTCCACAACAGGAGAGAATAAGAACATCTTCTACGGGTGGAACGTTGAAAAAACAATGCAATGCTTCGTCTGTCCGTCTAGCCAACACACACAGTGAAAAATCACATGCGGGAGCCATTACTGCATCTTTCATGAATCCAGGCTGCCCCCGTGCCCCTCCTTCTCCAGCCCCCTGTCTCTGTCTGCTTTCCTTGCTGCCCCCGTGCCCCTCCTTCTCCAGCCCCCTGTGTCTGTTTGCTTTCCTTGCTGTCCCCGTGCCCCTCCTTCTCCAGCCCCCTGTGTCTGTTTGCTTTCCTTGCTGCCCCCGTGCCCCTCCTTCTCCAGCCCCCTGTCTCTGTCTGCTTTCCTTGCTGCCCCCGTGCCCCTCCTTCTCCAGCCCCCTGTGTCTGTTTGCTTTCCTTGCTGCCCCCTGTTTGTGCCCCTCCTTCTCCAGCCCCCTGTCTCTGTCTGCTTTCCTTGCTGTCCCCCTGCCCCTGCCCCTCCAGCCCCCTGTGTCTTCTCCAGCCCCCTGCCCCTCCTTCTCTGTGTCTGTTTGCTTTCCTTGCTGCCCCCGTGCCCCTCCTTCTCCAGCCCCCTGTCTCTGTCTGCTTTCCTTGCTGCTTTCCCCCGTGCCCCTCCTTCTCCAGCCCCCTGTGTCTGTTTGCTTTCCTTGCTGTCCCCGTGCCCCTCCTTCTCCAGCCCCCTGTGTCTGTTTGCTTTCCTTGCTGCCCCCGTGCCCCTCCTTCTCCAGCCCCCTGTCTGTTTGCTTTCCTTGCTGCCCCCGTGCCCCTCCTTCTCCAGCCCCCTGTCTCTGTCTGCTTTCCTTGCTGCCCCCGTGCCCCTCCTTCTCCAGCCCCCTGTCTCTGTCTGCTTTCCTTGCTGCCCCCGTGCCCCTCCTTCTCCAGCCCCCTGTCTCTGTCTGCTTTCCTTGCTGTCCCCGTGCCCCTCCTTCTCCAGCCCCCTGTCTCTGTCTGCTTTCCTTGCTGCCCCCGTGCCCCTCCTTCTCCAGCCCCCTGTCTCTGTCTGCTTTCCTTGCTGCCCCCGTGCCCCTCCTTCTCCAGCCCCTGTCTCTGTCTGCTTTCCTTGCTGCCCCCGTGCCCCTCCTTCTCCAGCCCCCTGTCTGTTTGCTTTCCTTGCTCGTGCCCCTCCTTTCATTTACATTTGTCATTTGCTGACGCCCCGTGCCCCTCCTTCTCCAGCCCCCTGTCTGTTTGCTTTCCTTGCTGCCCCCCTGCCCCTCCTTCTCCAGCCCCCTGTCTCTGTCTGCTTTCCTTGTAGGTCGCCTAAGGACCCCAATTCTACGGAGTTCCCCGCCATGACACCATACGAACATCCAGACTCTGTGCAGCTTCCCTTTTCATGTGTCCTGCAGCATGTAATTACCTCCTAGAACACTGATCACATCCATGGAGGCAACGTGAACATGAAGATTATTCAAATGAGAGAAAACAGTGAATGGTTTGCCATACAAATCTGAGTCCTACAAAAGCGTTTAACATTCATTAATTGCTGGATAAACAGTGTGGTAATTTGTTGCCTTTGTCAGTGATTCAGACGCCTCACTCAGCTCAAACACTCTGCTAAATAATGCCATGCTGAGTCACATTCTTCAGTGTGTTTTCAGCAATGTTGAAACAAAACAGAGAGGCTTTGAAACCAGCCCTGATGTAAGTGTCACTGTCAAAACAGCTCAGGGCTTGTTGCAGGAAATGAAACCTTGACACACACTGGGGTACAACACGTTTCCGAGGACGTGCTCTGCGATCAGAAACAGCGCCGTGGTGAACACGAACCTCTGACGCGCAAACAGAGCATGACTATCCCGTAAGTCGGCAAAGAAGAAAAATGACATTCACACCAAGTGTCATCATATAGGACATGATGCCTACATCAGGGAGGAGAGCGCTGAAAGACAGATGCGCGAGTGGTCGAACAAATCCGTTTACATCCCACCTCATACAATATGGAACAGGCAATCATCTCTGTGTCAATTTCACCATGTGTTTTTAGGTACACAGAGGGAGAACATTAGATGTGCATTAGCCAGCAGGCCGGCTGAGAGCGCAGCGAGACCACATGGATTGGGTCTGCCTGTGCACATAAAAACAGAGTGTCTGGGCCTGTGGACATTACAGAGCCAAACCGTCTCCTCCGTGCAGACTGTCTGCTGGTTGGTGAAATGTCGGTTCACTGAGAACAGACTCTATTAAGGTGCAGAGTCTCTTCAACCGTATAATTATGGCCTTTTGGTATGATTTCACATTTTTAAATGTGATATTTTTAAATAATGTATTACTAATTGATGAATTGTTTCACATATTCAAAGATCAATTTCATGTTTATTCCAAATAAATGTGAAACAATGACTCTGCTGCATAACAATCCTAGATTGAGTCGTCTTCAGAATCATGTGCTGCATCCTCACTCTCACTTGTAGGAAGGAACTGCAGGCAACACCATGTGCTGCATCCTCACTCTCACTTGTAGGAAGGAACTGCAGGCAACACCATGTGCTGCATCCTCACTCTCACTTGTAGGAAGGAACTGCAGGCAACACCATGTGCTGCATCCTCACTCTCACTTGTAGGAAGGAACTGCAGGCAACACCATGTGCTGCATCCTCACTCTCACTTGTAGGAAGGAACTGCAGGCAACACCATGTGCTGCATCCTCACTCTCACTTGTAGGAAGGAACTGCAGGCAACACCATGTGCTGCATCCTCACTCTCACTTGTAGGAAGGAACTGCAGGCAACACCATGTGCTGCATCCTCACTCTCACTTGTAGGAAGGAACTGCAGGCAACACCATGTGCTGCATCCTCACTCACTTGTAGGAAGGAACTCACATGTGCTGCATCCTCACTCTCACTTGTAGGAAGGAACTGCAGGCAACACCATGTGCTGCATCCTCACTCTCACTTGTAGGAAGGAACTGCAGGCAACACCATGTGCTGCATCCTCACTCTCACTTGTAGGAAGGAAAGGCAACACCTGCATCCTCACTCTCACTTGTAGGAAGGAACTGCAGGCAACACCATGTGCTGCATCCTCACTCTCACTTGTAGGAAGGAACTGCAGGCAACACCATGTGCTGCATCCTCACTCTCACTTGTAGGAAGGAACTGCAGGCAACACCATGTGCTGCATCCTCACTCTCACTTGTAGGAAGGAACTGCAGGCAACAACATGTGTCTTATGAAATCAACCACTATGAACAAATCTGTCAAAGACCCCAAAATGCACTTCATCTTGTATTTAGGCCTCCTTGCCAAAGTCTGAAAGTAAATCGGATGGCTGGGGTAGTTTGCATTAAGTCCCCCATTCACAAGAAGATGAGATCATACAGGCTCATACAGCCGTCCCCACAGTGCAAGGAGAATACTGCACATCATTACACTGTGTTCCACCCATAGTGGTCCTCCTCACCTGCCTGCCCTAATCCCCTCCACTCAGAGAGAATCTCACAGGTGAGCGGCCATGTTCCTTTAAGATAACTCCTCCTGTGGTGAGACAGCTGCTCCATAGCCACGTGACAAATGGCCAGGCATCGGAAGTGAGCGGCCGGTGATTCCATTAGAGTTGCTGCCTCTTATCAACCCCAGGCCCTGAGATGATCATGACACCCCTCCCCCACTACAGTCCAAAATCATCCCCCTCTATCCCCATCTCTCTCCCCGTCCAGCCCCATCTCTCTCCGCCTCTAGCCCCATCTCTCTCCCCGTCTCCCTCCCCCTCTAGCCCCGTCTCCCTCCCCCTTTAGCCACGTCTCCCTCCCCCTCTAGCCACGTCTCCCTCCCCCTCTAGCCACGTCTCCCTCCCCCTCTAGCCACCTCTCTCCCCCCATCTCTTTCCCCCTCTAGCCCCATCTCTCAGCCCCGTCTATTTTCTCCTCTAACCATGTCTCTCTCCCCCCTCTAGCTCCATCTCTCTCCCCCTCCTAGCCCTGTCTATTTCCTCCTCTACCTATGTCTCTCAACCCCCTCCTAGCCCCATCTCTTTCCCCCTCTAGCCCCATCTCTCAGCCCCATCTATTTCCTCCTCTAACCATGCCTCTCTCCCCCCTCTAGCCCCATCTCTTCCCCCCTTATAGGCCCCATCTCTCTCCCCCTTTTAGCCCCATCTCTCTCCCCCTTTTAGCCCCATCGCTCTCCCCCTTTTAGCCCCATCGCTCTCCCCCTTTTAGCCCCATCGCTCTCCCCCTTTTAGCCCCATCGCTCTCCCCCTTTTAGCCCCATCGCTCTCTCCCCTTTTAGACCCATCTCTCTCTCCCTTTTTAGCCCCATCTCTCTCCTTTTTAGCCCCATCCCTCTCCCTTTTTAGCCCCATCCCTCTCCCCCCTCTAGCCCCATCTCTCTAGCCCCATCTCTCCCCCCTCTAGCCCCATCTCTCTCCCCTTTTAGACCCATCTCTCCCTTTTTAGCCCCATCTCTCTCCTTTTTAGCCCCATCCCTCTCCCTTTTTAGCCCCATCCCTCTCCCCCCTCTAGCCCCATCTCTCTAGCCCCATCTCTCTCCCCCCTCTAGCCCCATCTCTCTCCCCTTTTAGACCCATCTCTCTCTCCTTTTAGCCCCATCTCTCTCCCTTTTTAGCCCCATCTCTCCCTTTTTAGCCCCATCTCTCTCCCTTTTTAGCCCCATCTCTCTCCCTTTTTAGCCCCATCTCTCTCCCTTTTTAGCCCCATCTCTCTCCCTTTTTAGCCCCATCTCTCTCCCTTTTTAGCCCCATCCCTCTCCCCCCTCTAGCCCCATCTCTCTAGCCCCATCTCTCTCCCCCCTTTAGCCCCATCTCTCTCCCTTTTTAGCCCCATCTCTCTCCCTTTTAGCCCCATCTCTCTCTCCCTTTTTAGCCCCATCTCTCTCCCTTTTTAGCCCCATCTCTCTCCTTTTTAGCCCCATCTCTCTCCCTTTTTAGCCCCATCTCTCTCCCCTTTTAGCCCCATCGCTCTCCCTTTTTAGCCCCATCCCTAGCCCCTCCCCCCCTTTTAGCCCCATCTCTCCTTTTAGCCCCATCTCTCTCCCCTTTTTAGCCCCATCCCTCTCCCCTTTTAGCCCCCTCTCTCTAGCCCCATCTTTAGCCCCATCTCTCTCCCTTTCTAGCCCCATCTCTCTCCCCTTTTAGACCCATCTCTCCCTTTTAGCCCCATCTCTCTCCCCCTTTTAGCCCCATCTCTCTCCCTTTTTAGCCCCATCTCTCTCCTTTTTAGCCCCATCTCTCTCCCTTTTTAGCCCCATCGCTCTCCCCCTTTTAGCCCCATCTCTCTCCCCTAGCCCCATCTCTCTCCCCTTTTAGCCCCATCTCTCTCTCCTTTTAGCCCCATCTCCCTCTCCTTTTAGCCCCATCTCTCTCTCCTTTTAGCCCCATCTCTCTCTCCTTTTTAGCCCCATCTCTCTCCCCCTCTAGCCCCATCTCTCTCCCCCTCTAGCCCCATCTCTCTCCCCCCTCTAGCCCCATCTCTCTCCCCATTTCTCTCCCCCTCCTAGCCCCATCTCTTTCCCCCTCTAGCCCCATCTCTCAGCCCCGTCTATTTCCTCCTCGAACCATGTCTCTCTCCCCCCTCGAGCCCATCGCTCTCCTTCTCAAGCCCCCATCTCTCCCCCACTAGTCAAATCACACAGCCACGGTAGGAGAACTGTCAGCTCTGTTCTTTGTGACACCACTGTGCTGACACAGGGGAAATGGGGAATTCATCCTGCTTGATCTCCAGCAAAGGTGTCCACCCACTCAACCCCCAGGGAGACGATAATCCTCAAAAGGGGAGAGGTATGTGCTGAGAGACGCCTGTCAGAAAGGTGGAGTGAGCAGAAATAGAACTGGTGAGTTCCATAGTACTACTCAGGGGGGCTGATCCTCCAGCATATCGAAGGCTGGGTTACAACTGTGAGGGCCCTGTATCAGAGCAAACAAAATGACCTAACTTGGGCACACGCAAACATACACACTTTCTCTGTCTCTCTCACACACACACACACACACACACACACACACACACACACACACACACACACACACACACACAGACAGATAGAAAGGATGACTTCACCTCCCCTGCCTCATTAACTGAGCCTTACACGGATGCGGGAGACATGCATGTGCCGCGTCTCAGTGGACCATATCCACTTCGTCACTGCTGCCCCTCTCGCTCTGCTGACCTTCCACTGTCTGCTGGGGGTTTACTGAATATGGCTCGCAAAGCGCCCAGAAAAACTGTCAGACTGATGGCATCCAGGTCTTAGAGATGCAGCAGTTCCTCCCGATAGGGGGGATGTATCGATCCAGTGGGCTGGGGGAGCCAAAGAAGGAGGGCCAGCCTTTCCTATCATGCTCCATGGAGAAGATCAGGGCTGAAGCTCTGGCCAGTGAGATGGAAAGACAACACATTGGGCAGCTGAAGGCAAGAGAGGTGGATCAGGGAGAAAAAGGGGAGGGAGTGAGGGGGTGGATGCAAAACATATTTCTTCCTACTCCTGTAGCACGTGTGAAAACGTTCGATTAGTCCATTTCAGCCAGTCAGGGTCCTGTCGCTGTGCGCCATACCTGGGCGGTAACAAAGATTGAGGGCGAGAGGAGTCTGACCAGCAATACCACTGAGGGACTCAGAGGTGAAGTTACCCCTGGGTACAGATCTAGGATCAGCTTCCCCTCCCTTATCCTAACTTTACCATTAGAATATGCTAAACTGACCCACGATCAATATGTAGGCCAAAACGTCACCCTACTCCGGCAATAGCACAGACGGCCTCGGGGTCGTACACCATCATTAGGTGGTAGAAGGGTGACCTCTCCCACGTCCGTTCCACCAGTGCAACAAACAAACAGACTGAAAAATGCTCCTCCTCCGGAGCCTGGTGCCGGGTGGTGGATGAATGCTCTGCGGAGTCACCAATTACTGCATATGTTGATCCCTCCTCCGGAGCCTGGTGCCGGGTGTTGATCCCTCCTGGAGCCTGGTGCCAGGTGGTGGATGAATGCTCTGCGGAGTCACCAATTACTGCATATGTTGATCCCTCCTCCGGAGCCTGGTGCCGGGTGGTGGATGAATGCTCTGCGGAGTCACCAATTACTGCATATGTTGATCCCTCCTCCGGAGCCTGGTGCCGGGTGGTGGATGAATGCTCTGCGGAGTCACCAATTACTGCATATGTTGATCCCTCCTCCGGAGCCTGGTGCCGGGTGGTGGATGAATGCTCTGCGGAGTCACCAATTACTGCATATGTTGATCCCTCCTCCGGAGCCTGGTGCCGGGTGGTGGATGAATGCTCTGCGGAGTCACCAATTACTGCATATGTTGATCCCTCCTCCGGAGCCTGGTGCCGGGTGGTGGATGAATGCTCTGCGGAGTCACCAATTACTGCATATGTTGATCCCTCCTCCGGAGCCTGGTGCCGGGTGGTGGATGAATGCTCTGCGGAGTCACCAATTACTGCATATGTTGATCCCTCCTCCGGAGCCTGGTGCCGGGTGGTGGATGAATGCTCTGCGGAGTCACCAATTACTGCATATGTTGATCCCTCCTCCGGAGCCTGGTGCCGGGTGGTGGATGAATGCTCTGCGGAGTCACCAATTACTGCATATGTTGATCCCTCCTCCGGAGCCTGGTGCCGGGTGGTGGATGAATGCTCTGCGGAGTCACCAATTACTGCATATGTTGATCCCTCCTCCGGAGCCTGGTGCCGGGTGGTGGATGAATGCTCTGCGGAGTCACCAATTACTGCATATGTTGATCCCTCCTCCGGAGCCTGGTGCCGGGTGGTGGATGAATGCTCTGCGGAGTCACCAATTACTGCATGTGTTGATCCCTCCTCCGGAGCCTGGTGCCGGGTGGTGGATGAATGCTCTACGGAGTCACCAATTACTGCATATGTTGATCCCTCCTCCGGAGCCTGGTGCCGGGTGGTGGATGAATGCTCTGCGGAGTCACCAATTACTGCATATGTTGATCCCTCCTCCGGAGCCTGGTGCCGGGTGGTGGATGAATGCTCTGCGGAGTCATCAATTACTGCATATTTTGATCCCTCCTCCGGAGCCTGGTGCCGGGTGGTGGATGAATGCTCTGCGGAGTCACCAATTACTGCATATGTTGATCCCTCCTCTGGAGCCTGGTGCCGGGTGGTGGATGAATGCTCTGCGGAGTCACCAATTACTGCATATGTTGATCCCTCAGTCAATCCCAGGGGACTGTGGCCCGGGGAGGGGTGTGAAGAGAGGAATCATTCAACAGCGTCATGCTATGGAGAGGCGGCGACTCAGCGGAGGTGGCAAACAAGCACTCTGTCCTCCATGGGACATGGCACCAAGCACAACACCAGGGTTTGTCATGCCTAATTCTCACAATTCAAGTAAATTGTGATATGCTGAAAACTTGATCAAACAGGCAATGGAGGACAGAGAGGGAGAATAAACTATACCGTAAATATTCTGTATACACTATACAGGAATACGAAATAGGTTATGATAGATACTGTGGGAATATCCCTCTGAGCTATGTCATTAATGTCTGGTGCCGGGTGTTTTTGATAAAATGCTCTGGACATTAAGTCCCAGACAACGTATGTCTAGTTATGTGATGTTCAGTTGTCTATCGTCCCAGACAACGTCATGTCTAGTTCAGTGGATTCTTGTCTGTGAAATGTTCAGTTGTCATCGTCCCAGACAACGTCATGTCTAGTTCAGTGGATTCTTGTCTGTGAAATGTTCAGTTGTCTATCGTCCCAGACAACGTCATGTCTAGTTCAGTGGATGTCTGTGAAATGTTCAAACAAGTATGTCTCTGTGAAATGTCAGTGGACCTTCTCTGTGAAATGTTCAGTTGTCTTTGACAACGTCATGTCTATTCAGTGGATTCTTTCTGTGAAATGTTCAGTTGTCTATTGTCCCAGACAACGTCATGTCTAGTTCAGTGGATTCTTCTCTGTGAAATGTTCAGTTGTCTAGGACAGAGTGGATTCTTCTCTGTGAAATGTTCAGTTGTCTATCGTCCCAGACAACGTCATGTCTAGTAAATGTGAAATTCAGTTGTATCGTCCCAGACAACGTCATGTCTAGTTCAGTGGATTCTTCTCTGTGAAATGTTCTTGTCATGTCTAGTTCAGTGGATTCTGAGAAATGTTCAATCGTCCCAGACAACGTCATGTCTAAGTGGATTCTTTCTGTGAAAAATGTTCTAGTTCAGTGGTCTGAAATCAGTTGTCGTCCCAGACAAATGTCTAGTTCAGTGGATGTCTGTGAAAGTTCAGTTGTTTTGTCCCAGACAACGTCATGTCTTTATTCATATTTTTTCTTTGGTCTGTTCAGTGGATTCTTGTCTGTGAAATGTTCAGTTGTCTATCGTCCCAGACAACGTCATGTCTAGTTCAGTGGATCCTTCTCTGTGAAATGTTCAGTTGTCTATCGTCCCAGACAACGTCATGTCTAGTTCAGTGGATTCTTGTCTGTGAAATGTTCAGTTGTCTATCGTCCCAGACAACGTCATGTCTAGTTCAGTGGATTCTTGTCTGTGAAATGTTCAGTTGTCTATCGTCCCAGACAAAAGTGGTTCATGCTGTGAAATGTTCAGTTGTCTATCGTCCCAGACAACGTCATGTCTAGTTCAGTGGATTCTTCTCTGTGAAATGTTCAGTTGTCTATCGTCCCAGACAACGTCATGTCTAGTTCAGTGGATTCTTCTCTGTGAAATGTTCAGTTGTCTATCGTCCCAGACAACGTCATGTCTAGTTCAGTGGATTCTTCTCTGTGAAATGTTCAGTTGTCTATCGTCCCAGACAACGTCATGTCTAGTTCAGTGGATCCTTCTCTGTGAAATGTTCAGTTGTCTATCGTCCCAGACAACGTCATGTCTAGTTCAGTGGATCCTTCTCTGTGAAATGTTCAGTTGTCTATCGTCCCAGACAACGTCATGTCTAGTTCAGTGGATTCTTCTCTGTGAAATGTTCAGTTGTCTATCGTCCCAGACAACGTCATGTCTAGTTCAGTGGATTCTTGTCTGTGAAATGTTCAGTTGTCTATCGTCCCAGACAACGTCATGTCTAGTTTAGTGGATTCTTGTCTGTGAAATATTCAGTTGTCCATCGTCTAAAAAACAAAATCTTACAAAAAAAATGTACTCTAAGCCAATGTGACGGCTGCATCTATGGGATCAATATCATGCCAAATGTATTGTGAACACATTTTGTATTAGTGTATCATGATCTGTACAAATAAGTACCAATCCATAAATGTAAATCACTTTCCACAATGCAAATCCCTTTCCACAAATGCAAATCCCTTTCCACAAATGCAAATCCCTTTCCACAAATGCAAATCCCTTTCCACAAATGCAAATCCCTTTCCACAAATGTAAATCCCTTTCCACAAATGTAAATCCCTTTCCACAAATGTAAATCCCTTTCCACAAATGTAAATCCCTTTCCACAAATGTAATTCACTTTCCACAAATGTAATTCACTTTCCACAAATGTAATTCACTATCCACAAACAAACACCTTTTGATTTGTATTTGTAAATCGATATATAGCATAAGAATTTATAAGTGCAGATATGCAGGTCATTTCCAAGGGCCTTAAGTAAAGTGATGCCCGTAAAGATTTGCACATAGGAGAGATATGCACAAACATGACAGATATGGCAAACCTGCAACTCCATATTTGGACACGCTTAGGTCACCTGACTTTTGGCAGCGATTTGACCACAAGAAAAATACAAAACGTTCTCACGTGGAACCAACTTCATTATTTTATTTATATTGCTGTAATCTGAAGATAGTTAACACTAGGAGAATGAGAGTGAGTTCCATAGTTACAATCTGTGATTGTGTCCCACATGACACCCTATTCCCTATGTAGTGCACTACTTTAGCCAGGGCCCATAGGGATCATTTGGGACGCAACCCTAATAGTCCTATGATAATTCCCTGCTGTTGGGTATACCGGGAACAACCTGAGCAACGATGCCATGTGTTGACCCACGCTGGCACGGCACCAGTCTGAAGAACAGGTATCAGAGAGAGACGGGGTTGAACACTGTTGGTCACAGGGCCCGATAACAATGACCAATGTAGCCCAGGGCTGGAGATGGACTTGCTGAGTTTATTGAACAGCGAAGGGTTCTGACTGCATTTCATCATCAAAATGTCCAGATATTGTGCCAAGTGTCCATTAGTCCTCCTGAACCAGGAAGGGACTTCATTATTTTGTCTCTCTCTGTCCTATAGCTTCCAGACAGGAGAATTAGTGCTTGTGTCATTCAGAGACAGCCAATGTGTCCACAGATGATGTTGAGTCACATCGTGAAGTCTAGGGCATTCCTTTTTATTTCACTTCACAAACAGTGAACTACCATCTCAGATGAATCTACTTGAAACTTCGCAGGCTGCAATTCCCCACTGGCACTTGTTAAAACAAAGCTCAACCGCTCACTCTTATCACGGTATCTTCAATTGAGTTCCTCTTCAAACACAAACAAAACTACACTGACATTTGGAAAGAGAAGTGTTTTGTGTTTCAAATCTTATCTGCGTTGTTTGTTTCTGGGTTGTTTGTTGAGAGGAATCCAATCACTGGATATGTCCCAAATGGAACCCTATTCACTATATAGTGCACTTATTTTGACCAGAGCCCCATGGTAGTCCACTACATAGGGAATAGGGTGTCATTTGGGACGCAGACTCAATCAGTGTTTGCTGCAGACAGTCACCAGCCTGGCTATACAGGCTGAGCTCCTGATGGAGACAAAATCCCAGCGCAGCCAATTGATTCACGGAGCACAAATGTAAAATAGAAGATGGGCTGCAGCAAGGATCATCAACTAGATTTAGCCGCATGACGGTTTTCTTCTTCAGCGGATTGTCAGGGGGACGGAATATAATTACAGATCATTTGTAGACTGCAAATTAACCTCAAGAAGCCCAAACAGATGTTCAAACCTTGCTCTACGATGACATAATACTGTATCTCTCTATTCTGAGTGGGAATACTTTGGAACAGATTTCCAAAATCAATTGGATTCACTGTTTCTTCTGGTGGTTTTAAACTCTTTTATGTCCAAGTCTTTTTTTCCACAGGGCAAATCAAATTGGGCCACCAGTTGGGGAACCCTGGGCTATAGGCTAGGATACGTCTTAGCGGCCGCATTACATTACTAGAGGGGTTATGTCCTAAACCCTAATATGCTGAAAATGGCAGTCATCCAAAACCAGTCTCATTTGAATTAATGGCAGTAGAGGCATAGGTGATTCATTTCCTGCTTTTACTGATGCAGGAAAATAAAGGTAAAGCATGGGATGCATTAGAACGTGTGTCATGGAATTAGAATCAACCTACAATATTTGTATATATACACTGAACAAAAATATAAAACGCATCATGTAAAGTGTTGGTCCCATGTTTCATGAGCTGAAATAAAAGATCCCAGAAATGTTCCATACGCAAAAAGCTTATTTCTCTAAAATGTTGTGCAGAAGTTTGTTTACTTCCCTGTTAGTGAGCATTGTCCTTTGCCAAAATAATCCAGCCATCTGACAGGTGTGTCATATCAAGAAGCTTATTAAACAGAATGATCATTACACAGTTGCACCTTGTGCTGGGGACAGTAAAAGGCCACTCTAAAATGTGTAGTTGTTGTCACACAACACAATGCCACAGATGTCTCAAGTTGAGGGAGCGTGCAATTGGCATGCCGACCGCACAAATGTCCAACAGAGCTGTTGCCAGAGAATTTAATGTTAATTTTGCTGCCATAAGCCGCCTCCTGTGTTGTTTTAGAGAATTTGTCTGTACATCCAACCGGCCTCACAACCGCAGTCCACGTGTAACCCCGCTACACCAGGACCTCCAAACTCTGGGGATCGTCTGAGACCAGCCACCAGGACAGCTGATGAATCTGAGGAGTATTTCTGTCTGTAATAAAGTCCTTTTGTGGGTAAGAACTCATTCTGATTGGCTGGGCCTGGTTCCCCAGTGGGTGGTCCTAAGCCCTCCCAGGCCCACCCATGGCTGCACCCCTGCCCAGATATGTGAAGTCCATAGATTAGGGCTTAACGAATTAATTTCAATTGACTGATTTACATATATGAAGTGTAACTCAGTAAAACTGTTGAATTTGCAGCATGTATATGTTTGTTCAGTCTAAATATATACTGTATACTGTTTCTACAGGTTTTATATCAGTGTTCCGGAAAATATACAGTTGAAGTCGGAATTTTACATACACTTAGGTTGGAGTCATTAAAACTCATTTTTCAACCACTCCACAAATTTCTTGTTAACAAACTATAGTTTTGGCAAGTCGGCGAGGACATCTACTTTGTGCATGACAAGTAATTTTTCCAACAATTGTTTACAGACCGATAATTCACTGTATCACAATTCCAGTGGGTCAGAGGTTTACATACACTAAATTGACTGTGCCTTTAAACTGCTTGAGAAATGATGTCATGGCTTTAGAAGGTGTACCTGTGGATGTATTTCAAGGCCTACCTTCAAAAGCAGTGCCTCTTTGCTTGACATCATGGGAAAATCAAAAGAAATCAGCCAAAATTTGTAGACCTCCACAAGTCTGGTTCATCCTTGGGAGCAATTTCCAAATTCCTGAAGGTACCATGTTAATCTGTACAAACAATAGTACGCAAGTATAAACACCATGGGACCACGCAGCCGTCATACCACTCAGGAAGGAGATGCGTTCTGTCTCCTAGAGATGAACATACTTTTGTGCGAAAAGTTAAAATAAATCCAGAACAACAGCAAAGGACCTTGTGAAGATGCTGGAGGAAACAGGTACAAAAGTATCTATATCCACAGTAAAACGAGTCCTATATCGACATAACCTGGAAGGCCGCTCAGCAAGGAAGACTCCACTGCTCCAAAACCGTCATAAAGAAGCCAGACTACGGTTTGCAACTGCACATGGGGACAAAGATCATACTTTTTGGAGAAATGTCCTCTGGTCTAATGAAACAAAAATAGAACTGTTTAGCATAATGACCATTGTTATGTTTGGAGGAAAAAGGGTGAGGCTTGCAAGCAGAAGAACACCATCCCAACCGTGAAGCACGGGGTTGGCAGCATCATGTTGTGGAGCTTTCAAAACAAAAATGTATGCATGCACTACTGTAAGTCGCATTGGGTAAAAGGGCCTGCCAAATGGCATATGTGAAAACATGGGATATTTTAAATGAGGGTCATTAACTGTCTTATCTATGCTGGAGTCCATTTGTTTGTGTGTGGGCCAGAGGGCCCACCAAGTGGCATCTTCAAGACCTATTAGAAATCGAGTGCCCAACTGCATGATGGGAGTAGCGTGTTGGGGTCAGGGGCCACATGAACAGCTGTATGCTTTCTAGCTCCCCACATAGCTATACCTATGTGTGGAGCTCTTTCTCAAATCTAAGTGGACAATCTGCAGTCTTCATATTGAGGCAATTGGATCCCTCATAGAGAGGAGCCATCGCTAATTCAAGGCCAAGGTATGTCTGTTAAAACTCCACACAGGGAAGACTGCACAAAATCATCTTACCAGGTACCCTCGCAGAGTCATTAGTTTGACACAGACACAACATGACAAGAAGAGGGAGGGCCACCATCTGAGACCGTTACATCAACCCAGAGGGCTGTTCCGGCAACACTTTTGGGCTTCCATGCAGTGCACTCCCTCCTACGGTTTCCCCATTTAATCAGGGAAAGTCCAGTCAGTGTGTTCGCATGGCGTGGCTTGGTTCTGGGAGGCTTACTGAGACAAACCCAATCACCATCCCCTGTCCCTTGCTCTCTTTCCTTACCATCTCCTCTTCACACCACTCTCTTCTGGAAGTCACCTGACGACCCCTCAACCCCCACTGTCATTAGTCTTGTGCTTGGCAGTAATGCGGCCATCCGTCAGAGCCAGAGTGTCACCACGTAAATCACCAGCAATGCTTGATGAGCTGGAGCTGGAGCCCGCGGTGTGTAGAAGAGCCTGCCAGAGAGAGAGATGACCAGCCTGCCTGTAACCATGGTGACCACCACCCCCCCAACATCCCCCTCTCCTTCCCAAACCACAGCTCCAGGTTTGGGAAGGAGT
The DNA here is from genome assembly GCF_036934945.1 of Oncorhynchus masou masou. Classification (NCBI taxonomy): domain Eukaryota; kingdom Metazoa; phylum Chordata; class Actinopteri; order Salmoniformes; family Salmonidae; genus Oncorhynchus; species Oncorhynchus masou. Next base: position 15,631,522 of record NC_088238.1, on the reverse strand, counting down.
GTGAGATTTGTAGGAAAATGTATCCTGCAACTTACCGCCGCGGAAGCATCGTTAAAACCTGACAGGAGCAGCTGTGGAGTTCCTCCAACCGTGATCATTTTGAACTCTCCCCGCACTTCTGAGTAATTACGTGGCCCAAATGTTTGTTTCATTACCCGCGCCTGTCCTTTCTGGCATGACCTTTCAGCAGTCCTGTCAGGCCGCTGCCTCCGCCGCGAACCTGAAGTAGGTGAAGTTCAAAAGGTCTCGGAAATGTTTTCTGCCTTGACATTTATTTCTGCAAGATGCTGCGTATCTGATTGGCCCGATGGGAAGTAAGAAAAATGGCAAAACCATATCAAAGCTGTTTTTTATTACCTCCATATCAGTTCATCTAAATCGAGGTCTGTGGTCATCACACATTAATCTATGGGGGTGGTGGGGGTTCAGGGGAGTAAGCCAAGGGAGTTAGCCATAAGTCTTGGCTGCCATCTGTAACAAGCATAGCCTGTTTTGATCCCAAGCATCACAAATGAAGGACAAGCCCGGCGCATGGGTTTTCTGAGAGGAAATTGGGACATTGACTGCGGCCTGTCATTTCACTGCATCCCAGCTTAGATCCAGTGCCTATGGTTGACTGGCTTGTTTTAATGACTCGTAGGAAAAATTGGTTTCTTAAATCCCCGCAACCAGCCCTGCTCTGTGGCCTGCCCCTCGAAAACAACTTCTGAACTCTAAACTACACTGAAGTAGCCCCCCTTTTTCGTCCTCAGAAGAAATTAAACTGACCGAATTAAGCACAGACAAAACTCCAGCCTCAGATGAAGAAAAGAAACACTCCTAACCATTTAGTTAACCCACCCTTACTTAGGCCTATATCGACTGAGAAAAGGTACAATATCTGACCAAATTCTCCAGTCAAATTGTCCTCGTGCTGAGCAGAAGCAAATCTGTGTCATTCTGAGGACAACTCCCCAGTGCACGGTGCTGGAGGCCCTGAGGCACAACGTATACGTCAGCTCTACAAATAGAAGAGCGCATTGACTGGGAGTCTGGAGACACGTCTGGTCTTCCAGCACCGTCTGCTACTCTACAGTCCCTGTTATGATGAATGAGTCTCTCTCGGTGGCACAAGCCCTCCTCCAGAGCTCTGGCCTTGAGCCAGATGTCACACTTAAAGGCCCTGGCCTCTCATTTCTCTGGCTACTGAACATGCCAGCCTTCTCCATCATCCACTATCTCAGTGGGTCTGGCAAAGCCATCCGTCGCTGGGCTGGGTCCTCCAGGCTGTCCGATAGTGATACCAGGAGGAGAACACACAGGGCTCGTGTCTGTCTGTCTACTCGCTCCAGTCAGCCGTAGACATGCAGTCTGTCTGTGTGTGTGGAAAGACGAGAGCCTGGTGGCGGGTGCCGTATCGATCTTGCAACGCTATCTACCACAGCGATCCAAAACGGAAGGCGTAGTAAATGAGAGGCTTTTGTTTGTCTTGCTCCGGCATCTATTAGCTTAGGGGAGGCTTACATTGTAACAGCAAGTGCAAAGCTATAGGGACTTACAAAAGGAGTTACACTGCTTCCACGGAAACAGGAAATTGGCATTGATGACGCGTAGTGATGACATCACTTCCCATCGACGGGTCAAATGAGCAGCTGGATAAGAAATAGGGCTGGATGTCTTCAGACAGCGCTGTAATACAAATCCAAACATTGCCAACGCTTGTGTTGTCCTCTGTTGAGGGTTGAACAAATTGCTTTGCTTTATCACTGGATCTAATGTCAGTGGTGTATTACTGGCCATAGGAAGCCTCCAATCTCAGCAGAGAGGCTTGCCTGGGAATCCATTAAAAGCCCCATTGTGAAGCCTCAGCATCACTAATATATATGTAGCCAAAAGCCCACAAAGGACTTTCAACGTCCTTGGAAACCGTGAAAGAAAAGATCTCTTTAAAATGCTTGGGGGACACAGATTACAGTACAAGTCTGAATCAGCCTATGACAGACTCGAGATCCTAGCTCCGCATCGCCGGATTGGCCGGCGTGTTAGGAAGGGAATTTGTGCAGGTTTCATACAGCAGGAGGCCAGGGGAGGATATTCAGCTGACACGTCTGGCCTTTCCTTCAAAGCTGCAGCACAGCACATTGGTGCTGAATAGGTCTGACTAGCAGGATTCAGCTAGGAGCCCGGACAGAGTGAGAGCAACCCTCTGGATTCTTTAAAAAGGAGATAAAGATGCACAAAACTGCTAATTAGGTAAACTCTCTGCAATAAAACACTATCCTGAGTGGGTGGACGACTCAAACTGAGGGAATGTGTGGCAGTAATAGACATCCTCTCATTCTTTCGTCTTTGGTTCTGAACAAGCACCGCTCGACAACACACTTGACTTGCATGGCACACAGCAGCATTACAGAGTATTATCACTCCCTCGAGGAGCATGGCACACAGCAGCATTACAGAGTATTATCACTCCCTCAAGGAGCATGGCACACAGCAGCATTACAGAGTATTATCACTCCCTCAAGGAGCATGGCACACAGCAGCATTACAGAGTATTATCACTCCCTCAAGGAGCATGGCACACAGCAGCATTACAGAGTATTATCACTCCCTCAAGGAGCATGGCACACAGCAGCATTATAGAGTATTATCACTCCCTCAAGGAGCATGGCACACAGCAGCATTATAGAGTATTATCACTCCCTCAAGGAGCATGGCACACAGCAGCATTATAGAGTATTATCACTCCCTCAAGGAGCATGGCACACAGCAGCATTACAGAGTATTATCACTCCCTCCATGGCAAGGAGCATGGTATTATCACACATGGCACACAGCAGCATTATAGAGTATTATCACTCCCTCAAGGAGCATGGCACACAGCAGCATTACAGAGTATTATCACTCCCTCAAGGAGCATGGCACACAGCAGCATTACAGAGTATTATCACTCCCTCAAGGAGCATGGCACACAGCAGCATTACAGAGTATTATCAGCATGGCACACAGCCCAGAGTATTATCAAGGAGCATGGCACACAGCAGCATTACAGAGCACACAGCAGCATTACAGAGTATTATCACTCGCTCAAGGAGCATGGCACACAGCAGCATTACAGAGTGAGTCCCCTAATCCCCTGTCACATCCAACACACGACTTACTCCGCTGTAGCCTCACCACACTGGCTTCTGGCTTTGATGACATCCTCAGTGCTTCACTGGTGTCTCTGGAGACTGCAGCTTGATGCCACTGCTCTACACACATCAGTATAGAAATCAAAGACTGAATCATGGCTGACATCAGGGGGAGAATCTCAAGTGCATTTCCTTGATTCCTCACGTCCTTCTCAAAAAACCATTGGATGAAAAGGTCGGAGGGGAGGGACCTCTGACCTTCTCATCCAATTGGCTTTGAGAAGGAGGCGAGAGGACCAGAGTTTTTTATTTTTTATTTAACCTTTGTTTAACTACGCAAGTCAGTTAAGAACTAATTCTTATTTACAATGACGGCATAGGAACAGTGGGTTAACTGCCTTTTTCAGGGGCAGAACAACATATTTTTACTTTGTCAGCTCAGGGATTTGACCTAGCAACCTTTCTGTTACTGGCCCAACGCTCTAACCACTAGACTACCTGCATCCATTGAGTCTCCCTATAAAGTATGTGAGTGGATGTCTCCACTGAGGCTAGCTAGCTCTGCATCTAGGGAGAAAGAATGAGGCCTGTGCCCGTTAACTAAAATGTGTCACACACACACACTATCTGTGCCACCAACACAAGGTACCAGCCCACTCTCACTCCACTCTTAAAGAGATGGAGATGAGGTCATCCTGCGTGCAGATTACTCCCTCTTCACGATTACATCACTCATGTCTCACGGAAACCCAGAGCCTCTCACTAGGCTTTACCTCGGGGCACTGAAGCACCGAGCTTAAACACATATTCTTCTTCTTTCATGACCATTTAATGAGAGAACACGACTTCCACTGAGGACACACTGGAAGAATCAAAGTTGTTTTCACGTCGTTTCAATGAAACGTCGGTGAACCAATGCAGAATAGACTGAAATGACATCTGGGCCCAGTGGGGTGAATCTCCACACCTACGCGTCCGTTGGAGTTGAAAGTGCTCGAAAGCAATTCGATGTTGTGCGACGAGTGATTTCAAAGCGAGAGGCTGCAGATGTTCCTAAATGAAAACCATAGCGATGCAACGGGATGGGCAGAGGATATATCAGGGGAAACAGAAGATAATTATGTGCCGTGTGGTCTTGGATTTGCTGACATCCCTTTTTCCTTGTCAACATGTCTCGTATTAATGAGTTGCAAAATAGGCCTGCAGCAACACTGATCATCAAAGAGGCCATTATTATGGGAAAATGTCCAAACCAACGGGAATAAGCTCACCGTCCGTTTTCTATTTGAAGATGTCATTTGATTGCCATTAAACAATACTCTGGTGTGGAACGAAATATCCCTCTGCAATATACGTCTTTGTAGCAGAATTCATTTTTTCTTCTCGACCGAACGCTCGACAAAAAGAAAGGAATCATTTTCACTAAATATTGATACGGACAATGTTTCGGAAAACATTAAGAACTCAATGTAGAGCACATCTCATAGAACTCATCTCATAGAACTCATCTCATAGAACTCATCTCATAGAACTCATCTCATAGAACTCCACATACTTGGATAGCACGGACTGAATCGTCAGCTCCAATGCACTGGAACACTGCTTTTAAACTGCAAAACATATTTAGCTCATCCTCCCAGGCCTCCTGGATCCAACCCTGTAGGAGTCACTCTGTCTGGGTCCAACCCTGTAGGAGTCACTCTGTGTCAGTGTCTGGGTCCAACCCTGTAGAAGTCACTCTGTCTCAGTGTCTGGGTCCAACCCTGTGGGAGACACTCTGGCTCAGTGTCTAGATCCAACCCTGTAGGAGACACTCTGGCTCAGTGACTGATCCAACCCTGTAGGAGACACTCTGGCTCAGTGACTGATCCAACCCTGTAGGAGACACTCTGGCTCAGTGACTGATCCAACCCTGTAGGAGACACTCTGGCTCAGTGACTGATCCAACCCTGTAGGAGACACTCTGGCTCAGTGACAGTGAGGACTTGGATGTGTCTACAGCAAGCTTCCACTGATCCCAGAGGCTCAGGGCTTAGGCAGACAACACGGAGGAGGCTAGCTGCTTTTTCCAGTGCAGAGAAAAGGGATGAGAGCGGAGGGAGGGAGTGAGTGAAAGGAAATGGGTCTGATTTCGGCTGTTTCCCCAGCGATGACCAGCGTCCCCCGTACATGTCCAAATGACACGGCTGCCTTGTAAACACTGTATGGAGATGGTTGACGGACGCCTTGTGGCAACCATTATAAACATCCTGTCACAGATGGGGCCTACCCCTCTGCCAACAGAAACTGTGGCTGGGCAAATATGGCCACCGACTCGAGGTCAGGACAAATTGCTTGGCTGGCTCTCCCTGCCAGATGAGTACCGTGGCAAATATGTGAGAGATTGAACGAAAGAGTGAGTATGTGAGAGACAGATAGAGACAGAGAGAGAGACAGAGAATGCGAGAGTGAGAGAGTGCGAGAGAGAGAGACAGAGAGTGCGAGAGAGACAGAGAGTGGAGAGAGACAGAAAGTGGAGTGGAAGAGAGAGAGAGAGAGAGAGAGTAACGAGTGAGATGACAAGAGAGAGTGAGAGAGAGCGAGAGAGACAGAGAGAGAGAGACAGAGTGCGAGAGAGACGAGAGAGAACAGAAGAGTGGAGAGAGAGAGAGAGAAGCGAGTGTAACGAGAGAGACAGAGACAGAGAGTGCGAGAGAGACAGAGAGTGCGAGAGAGACAGAGCGAGTGCGAGAGAGACAGAGCGAGTGCGAGAGAGACAGAGACAGAGAGTGCGAGAGAGAGAGAGAGAGAGAGAGAGACAGAGAGTGCGAGAGAGAGAGAGAGTGCGAGAGAGACAGAGAGTGCGAGAGAGACAGAGAGTGCGAGAGAGACAGAGAGTGCGAGAGAGACAGAGAGTGCGAGAGAGACAGAGAGTGCGAGAGAGACAGAAGAGTGCGAGAGAGACAGACAAAGTGAGTGGGTAACAGAGAGAGAGAGACAGAGTGCGAGAGAGACAGAGAGTGCGAGAGAGACAGAGCAAAGTGAGTGCGAGAGAGAGAGAGAGAGTGCGAGAGAGACAGAGCGAGTGCGAGAGAGACAGAGAGCGAGAGAGACAGAGAGAGACAGAGTTGAGAGTGAAAGAGAGAGAGACAGAGTGAGTGCGAGAGAGACAGATGAGTGTGAGAGAGACAGAGACAAAGAGCGAGACAGAGAGAGAGTGCAAAGAGAGAGAGACAGAGCGAGTGCGAGAGAGACAAAGAGTGCAGAGAGAGACAGAGTGCGAGAGAGAAAGAAAGTGGAAGAGAGAGAGAGCGAGTGACGAGAGAGAGTAACAGAAGTGTGAGAGAGAGAGTGAGTGAGAGAAAGAGAGACAAGAGAGTGCAGAGAGAGAAAGTGAGTGGGTAACAGAGAGAGAAGTGGAATGACAAAGTGAGTGGGTAACAGAGAGTGTGTGAGAGGGAAAGAGAATGACAAAGTGAGTGGGTAACAGAGAGTGTGAGAGAGAGTGAGAGAGAGTGTGAGAGGGAAAGAGAATGACAAAGAGAGTGGGTAACAGAGAGTGTGAGAGAGGGAAAGAGAATGACAAAGTGAGTGGGTAACAGAGGGTAACAGAGAGTGTGAGAGAGGGAAAGAGAATGACAAAGTGTGAGAGGGGAATGACAAAGAGGGTAACAGAGAGTCCAAAGTAAGTGGGAGAGAGAAAGAGAATGACAAAGAGAGTGGGTAACAGAGAGAGAGAGAGAGAGAGAGTGAGAAGAGATGGGTAACAGAGAGAGAGAAGACAGAGAGTAACAGAGAGTGTGAGAGAGTGAAAGAGAATGACAGTGGGAGAGAGTGTGCGAGAGAGACAAGAGAGTGTAACAGAGAGTGAGAGAGAAAGAGACAGAGTGGGTAACAGAGAGTGTGAGAGAGGGAAAGAGAATGACAAAGTGAGTGGGTAACAGAGAGTGTGAGAGTGAGTGAGAGAGTGTGAGAGGGAAAGAGAATGGGTAACAGAGAGTGTGAGAGAGGGAAAGAGAATGACAAAGTGAGTGGGTAACAGAGAGTGTGAGAGAGTGAAAGAGAATGACAAAGAGAGTGGGTAACAGAGAGTGTGAGAGAGAGAGAGAGTGTGAGAGGGAGAGAGAATGACAAAGAGAGTGGGTAACAGAGAGTGTGAGAGAGGGAAAGAGACAGAGAGTGTGAGAGAGAAAGAGAATGAGAAAGTGGAAGAGAGAAAGAAAGTGGAAGAGAGAGAGTGTGAGAGAGGGAAAGAGAATGACAAAGAGAGTGGGTAACAGAGAGTGTGAGAGAGGGAAAGAGAATGACAAAGAGAGTGGGTAACAGAGAGTGTGAGAGAGGGAAAGAGAATGACAAAGAGAGAGGGTAACAGAGAGAGAGAGAGAGAGAGACGGGTGCGACAAGGAAAGTCTGATGGGTCGAGGAGGGAAGAAGGTTGGGAGCCATCGCTGCTTTTCATCAGTGGACAAATTGGACACCAAAGGCAACGTCAGCTGTTTCCAAGCCTGGCTAATTAAAGATGTGTCTGAGGATTTATGACTTCATTCTCTTGGTTCTGGCAGCGTTTCCCAGGGGTTTGCAGAAAGATGACAGCCGCCATCTTTAAATAACAAACTATCTGCCGAAACGGATTGCACAATCCTGGTGCCGGAGCGCAGGGAGTACGTTTCCCTGCTCCATGAAGTCTGACTGGCAGACATGACATGCCTCCGACTACGCCTATTGACAAAACCATATTACAAGGCCGTTATTCACAAAGTCAAATGTTCCATGAAGAAGCCAGATCCATCTACTGGTGGTGCTTCTAGTTCAGCTCCTCTCGTGGTAAACAGAACAGGCCACAGATGGAGGACCTGTTGTTCAGGGAGGAGTAGCAGACAGCAGTACACACCTGATCCTGACAGATTGGGGTCCACCTTTCTGTCGAGGTGTGATGGGAGACAGCGTTGTGTTTGGCAGATGATGAACAGCGCTTGAATGAACACAGACTCCCGAAGGGCAATGGCTCCAAAATAATGCCAAGTATCAGTCAGCCAGTGTGGGTGTGTATGTGTGTATTATGTAGTATGTACGTGTCTAATGTGTGTATGTAGTGTGTATGAGTATGTGTGTGTAGTGTGTATGAGTTTGTGTGTGTATGAGTTTGTGTGTAGTATGTGTGTGTATGAGTTTGTTTGTAGTGTGTGTGAGTATGTGTGTGTGAGTATGTGTGTGTAGTGTGTATGAGTATGCGTGTGTAGTGTCTAGTGAGGATGAGTGTAGTGTGTGTAGTGTGTATGAGTGTAGTGTGTATGAGTATGTGTGTGTAGTGTGTATGAGTATGTGTGTATGAGTTTGTGTGTATGTGTGTGTAGTGTGTATGAGTTTGAGTGTAGTGTGTATGAGTTTGTGTGTATGAGTGTGTGTGTAGTGTGTATGAGTTTGTGTGTAGTGTGTTAGAGTTTGTGTGTGTGTGTATGTGTGTGTTTGAGTTTGTGTGTATGAGTATGTGTGTGTGTAGTGTGTATGAGTATGTTTGAGTTTGTGTGTAGTGTATGAGTTTGTGTGTGTGTGTGTGTGTGTGTGTAGTGTGTATGAGTTTGTGTAGTGTGTATGAGTGTGTGTAGTGTGTATGAGTTTGTGTGTGTGTGTAGTGTGTATGAGTTTGTGTGTAGTGTGTATGTATATGTGTGTGTATGAGTATGTGTGTGTAGTGTGTATGAGTATGTGTATGTTTGAGTTTGTGTGTAGTGTGTATGAATGTGTGTGTAGTGTGTATGAGTTTCTGTGTGTATGAGTTTGTGTGTAGTGTGTATGAGTTTGTGTGTGTATGAGTTTGTGTGTGTGTATGTGTGTGTAGTGTGTATGAGTTTGTGTGTGTGTATGTGTGTGTAGTGTGTATGTGTGTGTAGTGTGTATGAGTTTGTGTGTGTATGAGTTGTGTGTGTGTGTGTAGTGTGTATGAGTTTGTGTGTATGAGTTTGTGTGTGTGTATGAGTTTGTGTGTGTGTATGTGTGTGTATGAGTTTGTGTGTGTGTGAGTTTGTGTGTAGTGCGCTCTACAAACGAGCAGCCTTCAATAAATGATGCATCAAACAACAGGTGTCAACAGCTGAGCGCTCTGTGACTGAGGTTGAAGAGAGAGGAGGGAGGAGACCCAGAAACCTGCCTCAAACGGATTACGGGGTCAAAGGTCAAGCCCACATCCACAGGATGCTCTGTTCTGCCTATTATGGGCTAGGACGACACACAGTGTCTTCTGGCAGGGACGGTTTGACTCCTCCCCTACTGCAGAGCCCCTCCCTCTTTTCCTCAATAATCCCAACCCCTGGGGTGTCCGCATAAATCAACATCTTCTCATGAATACAGTACAGATTGCGTCAATAATGTATCATATTTCCTACATAGGGCACTACTTTTGACCAGGGACGTGTGTTAGGTGCACTATGTAGTGCACTGTATAGGGAATAGGGTGCCATTTGGGACACAACCCAGCTCTGCTGGTGAGAGGATGCAAATTACATTCATTCCTTTCTGCAGCAGCCTGGAAAGGAAGGAGAGGAGGTAGAGGAAGGAGCGGAAGGAGAGGAAGGACAGGAGGTAGAGGAAGGACAGGAGGTAGAGGAAGGGGAGAGGAAGGAGATGAGGTAGGAGAGGAGGTAGAGGAAGGAGAGGAGGTAGAGGAAGGAGAGGAGGTAGAGGAAGGAGAGGAAGAGAGAGGAAGGAGAGGAAGGAGAGGAAGGAGAGGAGGTAGAGGAAGGACAGGAAGGAGAGGAGGTAGAGGAAGGAGAGGGGGATGAATGGGTACAGGAGGAAAGGGTGTCAGAGTGGACTATGTCAACAGGCTGGAAGGACAGTTGTGTTCCTGTGTGTGGTGGTTTGTTGGGTATGGTTAATGATGGGAGTGTTAGACATTTAGACATTTATATGAAGGCAAATGTCTGGAATGACTGATGTTAAAACAACAAGACAAAAAAC
>NC_088238.1:15406549-15615973 GCF_036934945.1 Oncorhynchus masou masou | reverse complement strand
CAAAAACATCCATCATTCTGTATGAACAAGGCATTTGAGAATGCAATCCTTGTCACAGCTCATCATCTCTCATATTACATCATGATCATAGCTCGATCTACCATCAGTGTCCAATAACTAGGCACTCAGTCAATGTTCAAATGTTCATAGTTCAATGTTAGATGAGCAATCAGCATCCCATAACTACGCACCATAATAGGCATCCCATAACTAGTCATCAATCAATGTTCAAATAGTTCAGTCACAGACATGACATAAACACCTTAACTAAATGTACACTTTAAAACATTTCCCTTGGGAAAAGTCCAGTGAGCTTCGATATGGCTGTACTTAAAATTGGGTAATTGTTCAGCTGACATGGAATACTCCATCAACCCAATGATTTCTGCTTAATGTAAAACAATTTTGAACTTAAATATTGAAGTTTGCCTTTGCAACACAGATAGCTGAGTTGATCAAACAAGAGAGTATAATTTGCTGAGACTGACAACTTCAGAATACTCCGTTGGCTGAAAATACATGTCTCATTAACATATTTCCCAGTGTGCCACCACTTATCAATGTTGATTTCTCCTGTAGGGTTGTGATTCGTTGAGGTTAAATGAAAAGCAACAGAGTTGGTTTCCTTCCCTGTTTTGGCAGCCTCCCTGAATGTCCATCCGACACTCTAAAATGTAGATGACTGTCTTTAGCAAATTCTCTTCTTACCAGTGATAAACAAATGATTCACCAGATGTGTCAGTTGTTTTAGATCTGATCAAATGCCACTTGTCAAAACAACAGGGTTCTTGGCGCATATGCAGTTTGTCACAACTCAGACTGAAGGTGGCTCCCCTTCCCTTAGGGTTCTTGGCGCATATGCAGTTTGTCACAACTCAGACTGAAGGTGGCTCCCCTTCCCTTTCGGGTGGCGCTCTGCGGTAGTTGTCGCAGACCTACTAGCTGCCACTGATTATTTTCTCCCCCCGTGTTTATTGAGTACACCTGTTTTGAGATGATTGTAATTGGTGAGGCTTTGTTAGTCAGCCGGCCTGTTTCTTTGTGCGGGATTGATTATTGTAACCCTGGTGTTTGCGCGTGTTCGTGTATTTAGTGCTAGACTGTTTTCGTTCCCTGTGTCTGGGGCATTTTGTTTGAGCACCTGAAAGTGGGGTGGCCATGGTTCACCGTTTGTGCATTATAGAAGCACTTTATTGAACTCTCTGCTTTCCTGCGCCTGATTTCACCCTCACGACACCCAGGACCTTACAAAGTTGATAAAGTGTCAATGACACCGCTTGGGACTCTAGTTTGTGAGCTAGGCAGGCTACTGCCTGGGAAGGTAAATCTCTCAGAAGTAGAGATGGGGAGGGGGGGTAGGTTGACCTCCGGTCTCCCCACTGGTAGCCCGAGGTAGAGGGAGTTGGGGAATCTATCAAATAGAACACCTCTAACTTTGTACAGTACTAATGCAATTAGTGGTGAAATTGTGTGTTTCTTGTTTGAAGTGCAATAATCCGGTACTCTTATAAGTGTGTTATTCTATATATTTGTGTGATACAGGATTTGTGCAATTTATCTTTATTTGTGTGGTTTTTGTTAGAAATAGGGTAATAGTGGAACAACTCAAGTCTCTTTTTAATTTGTATTTATACACTACAATTTGTTTCTATTGGTCTTTGCTACTTCTTTTTGAAATGTATAGTTTTACATGTTATGATTTATTTGTGCTCCAAATGTCTGAATAAAAAATTAGTTAGAGCAGTATGGTGTTTTTGGGGGGGAATTGAACGGGAGGTTCGCCAAGGGAGCCATACAAGCTCGAACCGTCACTGTATACAGACATCTGTAAGGTCCCTCAGTCAAGTATTACATTTCAAGCACAGATTCAACTATACAGACCAGAGAGCTTTACAAAAGCCTCAAAGGAGGGTAGTGATTGATAACTGGGTAACAATGTCAAATCAGATATTGAATATCTTTAATTTAACATTTATGTAATTCAAATATAGGACAAAACACATGACGAGAGACACCACAACACTATATAGAGACCTAAGACAACAATAGCATGGCAGCAGCACAGCATGGTACAAACATTATTGGGCAGACAACAGCACAAGGGGCAAGAAAGTAGAGACAACGATACATCACATGAAGCAGCCACAACTGTTAGTAAGAGTGTCCATGATTGAGTCCTTGAATGAGGAAAATGAAGCATGGTCACAATAATTATGCTGTGGATGATGTTTTAAACCACCCAGACACAAAAGATTCATTCCTCCTTCTGAGCTGCAGGACAGGAAGGAAACTGGTTAGTAATTTTAAAACAGCTAGAGTTCAATGGCTGTGATGGGAGAAAACTGAGGATGGATCAACAACATTGTAGTGACACCACAATAATGACCTGAATTACAGAGTAAAAACAGCTATAAAATGTACAGAACAAAATATGACAAAACATGCATATGTATGCAACAAGGCAACAAACTGAACACAGCAACTGAATACACCTTTTGGCCTAAATGCAAAGCCTTACGTTTGGGGAAAATCCAACACAACACATCACTGAGTAACTGCCTCCTTATTAAAGCATGGTGGTGGCTGCATCATGGTATGGGTATGCTTGACATTGGCAAAGACTGGGGAGTTTTTCAGGATGAAAAGAAACAGGATGAAGCTAAGTACAGGAAAAATCCTAGAGGGCAACCTGATCAGTCTGCTTCACACCAGACACCGGGAGACGAATTCACCTTTCAACAGGACTAAGACAAATCTACACTGATTGGTTAATGTCACGGTCGTCAAAAGGAGGAGACCAAGGCGCAGCGTGGTAAGTGAACATAACTCTTTAATTAAAGAGAGACCACTGAACAGAACTAAACAACAAAATGTGAGGCAATATGGCTAGTGCAGAACAGGCAACTAAACATAGAATAACAACCTACAAAATACCCAAGGAATATGGCTACCAAAATATGGTCCCCAATCAGAGACAACGATAAACACCTGCCTCTGATTGAGAACAAATCTAGGCAACCATAGACATATAAACACCTAGACTAGATAACCCCTGGACATATAAAAACCCTAGACAATACAAAAACTAAATAAACCACCCTTGTCACATTCTGAACAAAAGAATGATCTTTGTCATCAGGTGACAATAACACAACCCTTCTCTCTGACGGACACCCTCAAGTCTTTGTTAAACAGGTGGAACAGGAAGCCATCATTGGTGAAAGGTATGTGCAGGGCTATAAAAGCTCAAAGTCTTGCAAGGGGACAATTGAAGTCTGGTTTACAACCAAACGTATACTGTAGATCTACTGAGACATCATGAGAGTCACTGCAGCCGTCCTATTGGTCCTCTGTCTCCTGGCCATCAGTCACGGTAAGTTACCATCATCTGAATCATGCTTGCTCAATATGGAGTTGATGAAGTTTGCTCCATAATGTCATCCTCCTTGTTGTCTGTGTGCTCTACTCATGTCTTTGTCTCCATAGCCTGGGACTGTCAGGAGGTAGTGGCTATCAAGAATCTGATGCAGATTGATGCAGGACTGGGACAAGTGGTTGCTACGGACACAAGTCAAATCCCCTACTACCTGGTAGGTGATGAATGGATCCGCCTGCCTGGTTCCCTGAAGCATATCACTGTAGGACCAGCAGGGATCTGGGGTGTCAACAAGGCAGACTCAATCTACAAGTATGTGGCCGGTAACTGGATGCAAGCTGCAGGTTAGTGGAGAGAATTACTCAATATTTATCCAGACGACACCTTCTTTTTAGCTTTCCTGATACCATCAGGCTGTTGAAAAAACAATTTATGTTTTAAATTGTAACTTGTAGGTCATTTGGCAGTACTCACAGATATGTGCTCCTTGTTTGCTTGTCCATCTGTCTGTCTTTGTGGTCTTCAGGCCTTCTGAAGCAGTTGGATGCTGGAGGTAAACAGTTTATTGTGGGGGCCAACATGGACGATACTCCATTCTGTCTGACAAGTAGTGCCACAGTTGGCTACAAGGGTCCAGGCTCACCTCTTCCATGGACAGGATTGCCAGGAGCTGTGAAGTACTACAGTTGTGGACCCTTTGGGTGCTGGGCAGTCAACAAGAACGATGATATCTACTTAATGAGTGTAAGATCTGGGAAAGAGTGTGAGAGCTGGAGCAGAGTAGTAGAGGATGGAGGGTGTCAGTTATTCTAAAACTGTTTCATATTATATATGTTGAAATTGTCCTAAAACCCTGATTGAATCTGTTTTCCAGCTGAATCAAGACTGCCAAAACAACGGGTGGAGTCACATTGACGGCAAGCTTTCCATGATTGAGGTGGCAACTGATGGTCGTGTCTTTGGGGTCAACTCTGCGGGTAGTGTTTATACCAGGTAAGGTTACTACTGAACTATGTGTATAATAATGGTATACATTTAATTATAATTATTATCCTTACTGTACATGCCTTGTGAAGCTCTTTACACAACAACTAAAATACTGTAGATACATAAATAAAATCAGTCAAATATAATCAGATCTAAACTTATAGGACTTATAAAGACATGTGTAGACATTGTACAATGAAGTATGTAAGAGTGGGATGTCCTATGAAGCTACAGTTTGGGATAAAAACAACAACTTCCCAGACACCCCACCACTTGTTTTGGTAAACAGCTGAGGAATGTAGTTAGAGAAATATAACCACTCTCAAATTCATACATGGAGCTACGGATGCAAAGACAGATCTATTATTTGTTTTAAAAAAAATGTAACATGTTTTTTAAAGCGATACATTGTTTGTTTACAATAACATTGTTTACAAACAATTGAGTAAAAGCTTACATTTTAGCTTCTTTTGTGGTTGAATAAAGCTCAAGAGGAAGAAGTTATATTCTTCAAAAATCTATGGCTATATTCAATTATTACAGTCCAAAAATGGATGTACTTAAAAAAATGGATAAGCTTTAAAACATGAACCCCAACCCTTTCTTCAACACAGAGACGGCATCACAGCCAGTAAACCAGAGGGCACTGGATGGAGCAATATCCCAATGTGCATGCGCATGGGCCACGTGACCTATGACCTGGGCCGTCTTTGGGTCGTCTCCAAGTCTGGAGTCACCATGGTGTGCACACCTTAGCCTCTCCTCTGCATCTGATGGCCGTTCGGGATCTGTCTAAAGTTCACTTGCTCACTCATTGATCTCTCTTTCTGGAACAGCCTTCTGCTTGAGAATGCCCAACATTAGTTCATAAGAATCCTTCATTCTAAAACCTACTACTCTAACTATACTTTTCAGTACTTTATCTCTGTCAATAGAAATCACTGATCTTAATGATCTTGCTTCAGAGGTTATTCATAGAGATGGATGGAATCCTTTTCAATGCTTATTATATAATAATTTCCCACAAAAATAAAGCATTCAGTTTGAAGCTATTGTAATTTCCGTGTCTCTTTGTTTTCATATTGAACAGGGGGATTTTAGTTGCTCTGCCAGTGACGATTTTAGCATGTACATCTTGGTGGGGCAAACTCAACAAATTGTTTTAGATACATTCCAGCAAAGCCACTACACAACACAACATTAAACCAGTGGTGGAAAAAGTACTTCATTGTCATACTTGAGTAAAAGTAAAGATACCTTATTAGAAAATTACTCAAGTGAAAGTCACCAAGTAAAATACTACTTGATTAAGAGTCGAAAAGTATTTGGTTTGAAATATAGTAATACAAGTAAATGGAATTGCTAAAAATGTACATAAGTATCAAAAGTAAAAATTCCTTATTTTAAGTAAACCAGATGGCACAAAAAAAATTGACAGATCTCTAGGGGAATACCCTAACACTAGTGATTTCACCAGATCAGAGGCAGTAGGGAGGTAAGGGAGTAAGGTGCCTCACTAGGACGAGGTAGGTGCAAGAGTCTGGAGCAGGAGAGCACTGAGGTCCAAATAGTAAAATATTTATTTGGAAGTCCAAAACGCAACAAAACTGGTCAGGAAACAAACCCAATGATGGCGCCCAACAAAACAGAAATTCGAAGTGACAACCGGAGGGAAAAAAAACAATCTACTCCTAAATAAATCACAATGGCACAGACGACCGTTGGAATAGCCTGTGGCACAATCTAGCACAGGCACCGAACAAACACAGATATTCCCGCACAAAATAACAGCAGGCAACAAGTTTAATAAACCCACATAAATTAACTCGATAGAACACAGGTGTCAGAAACAGACAGACCCAAACGAAAAAAAAAAAATGGATTGGTGGAAGCTAGTAGGCCGGCATCGACGACCACCGAGCACCTCCCGAACAGGAAGAGGAGCCACCTTCAGTGGAAGTCGTGACAATGACAAGGGATGTTCTCTAAGGGTGTGAATCGAACCGTTTACTTTTGGGTGCAAGGGAAAATGTATGGAGTAAAAAGTACATTGTTTTTTTTAGGAATGTAGTGAAGTAAAAGTACAAGTTGGCAAAAATATAAATAGTAAAGTAAAGTACAGATACCCCAAAAATTACTTAAGTACCGGTAGTACATTAAAGTACATTACACCACTGCATTAAACAATCAATTAATTGCAGTATAAGGGTGACAGACAGTGCCCACATACTGTTAGGGCCCACATAAAGCTATCCAGACAGCAGAGCTTTCCTTTCTGCACCATGGAGTGAATCCTTACCACCACTACACCTGACTATCAGCGGAGCCTGGCAACCTGGTCTCAGAGTAATCAGAGTAATTAGTATATAATTAGTATTATTCTGTATTATTCTGTACGTAAATCCGAGACCACTATTTAGTATGATATGTTACATTTCGTATGGGATGTATTCATTTGTGGATGTCCATTACCATTTTCATACGATATGTTACAAATTATAAATTGTATTATATGTTACGAACTTGCAAAACTTACAATATGTTACATAACCTGTTTAGGTGGCTAACGTTAGCTAGCTGGCTAATGTTAGATAGGCTAGGTTTGGGATTAAGTTTAGAAGTTAGGTTAAAGGGTTAAGGTTAGGGGAAGGGTTAGTTAAAAGGTTTAAGGTTAGGGGAAGGGTTAGCTAACATGTTAAGCAGTTGTGAAGTACTTAATAAATAGTAAGTAGTTGAAGTTGCTAATTAGCTAAATTGGTAAAGCTAGCCGTGATGAGATTCAAACACGTTATACACCCACCCATCCACCCAGACTTTAGTAATCATGTGTCATACCAAACCTAACATATCATACTAATTTGAGTGTCCCAGACTTACGTTTATGAGACCAGGCTGAGCATTGTCTGGCAGCAATACAGTTAATTCGGCATAATTTACTGCATTTCATAAAAACAGCTGATATGGCAGACTTGCTTAAATAAATATGGTTTCTACGGATTCCTTGTGGATTTGGGTAACTTGATAAGAATCACATTCTCCTTCAATAATAACATATGCCGACATGAGTTTAGACTTTTGAACCATACACGAACATTATTATATTTATGTTCAGTAAATTCACAATGTTTGTTCTGATCATTAGCAAACGAGCTGCGACGAGGTAGGCCTGTTCATTTAGTACTTTCAAAATGGACACCGACAGAAATTCAGATGTTATTTCAGATAAATTCAGCAATGTGATGAGGCCTAAACTTTACTCTTCATTAAATCACCACAGACACACATTGAGAGAGAGAGAGAGAGAGAGAGAGATTCATGAGGATTCACTTTTATGTGAAATATACCGACTCACAGACAGTGCATTGAGCAAACAAAACAATCATCGCAAAATCAACTGGAATTACATGGAGAAAAACACCTGAGCTAATTATAATACACAAAGTAAGCAAAACAATTAAATGCACAATTCCAACATTACCTAAAATAATGAACAAGATACTAATGAGATAGACCTATATATACACTATAACAATGGAGATGTACAAAATATGGCTTAAGGGAAACATTTGTGGATAAGAGGGAAGCAAGCATTCTGATTATGACATTAATCAGCGAGTTTAAATGGAATTAGTTGATATGCCTATTTGTTTCAGCCCTTTTGAAATGGACAGAAACAGAATAGGCTGTTCTTACTGTATTCCCCCTATACACCAAGTCAGAATAGTAAGATAAATAACAGGGACGCAGACAATAAAAGCTCTTACAATATTCAATAATGACAGTTCTCTAAAACTGGCTATTGGCTATAGGTGCACCACCGTCAGTTTACATAAGGAAGGTGGCGTGGCAGTCCCTCTTGTAGGCAAACTTTGTCATCATCAAACTTGGTCATTAAAGTCTGGCATTCTCTGGATGAAGTCATGCTGGATTAATGCATGACCAATGATTTCAACCTTTTCTGGCCCATAATGTTGCATGTGAATGTTTATCCTTTTAAGCTTGATAATGAGACCCTTTCAGACAGATGTTTTCAATCCTTTAAACCAGACTTGGACCACACACCCTCTCCACCGAATAGCAGGCATGGGAAGCAAAATAGTGATTGCTTTGCGGCACTTGCAGCAAATTGTTGAATTTGTGATTTCTGACTTGTGTAATGTTTATGTCCAATGGCCGATGAGCACAGAGATGTTTCATTTATAATGTATCTTCATATGATAAGGATTGAAAAGGATTTCCCAGTACATTGGCAATGTGATTCATAAAGATGACTTCTTGTCTAGCTAGCTAGCATGCTACGGTATAACGTGTTTTGACGTCATTTATATCTGAACCGAACATAGACATCTATGACTGGTTCAGATTTAGGTTTGGACCGGACTAAAAACCAACTTCTGTGGACATAGAAATCAAGTCCGGTCCAGACAGGACCAAAAAAAGGTGTCCAAAAGGGGTCGGCATTTATCCGTGTTTACTGGGGTGTAGCCTTCAGTGTCACCTGAAATTGCGTTTTATGAATGGCCATCTATATGGTAGGCCTACCATTGTGAAACACCAAAAAAAGAACATCAGGTCCAACAGGACCAAAAAAAGACGTCCAGAGGACATTGGCGTCGGAATGTGCTTACTGGAGTGTACTGGTACTGGAGTACCATGTAGGCCATCAAATGATTTTATTAATAATGTGTTAGAGCCACCGTTTGTATAACAGGCTGTTGTGTCATACATTTTATCTCCTGCCTGTAGGCTACAGAAAAGGCTACATACTATTTCTACCATATACTATATCCAGGTACGGGATCAAGCGCGTGCACCAACATTTTTTATGGGCTTAATCATAGAATTACATATACAGTCCAAGAATCTCTGTGGGCCTATATTTCTAATATTTTTAACTTAACTTATATGTTTAACAAATATGTTACCTTTTACTGTGGCATAAACACAACAAATCAAGATGTTTTCTTCTGATTGTCAAACTATAATTTCAAAGGGCTCCTTTATAGGTCAGCCACACACATTTATCCACTTGCAAGATATTTCCAGCTTCCAAATAGTGGTGAGTGGAAAGAGACATCTTTTTCACAAAACACCAAAAAGTTTCATGTCAAATTTGGCTACTGTCAGTAGGGAAGAATTTATGCGTCCACTGCTGTTGCCGCGCGTTTCGGTGCCGGCCACTCATCTCTGCCTTGGCAAAATGTCCATGTTCTCGTTGAACCACATCGTATTTGAGTGTAGGCTATACCATTATTTTTCAAGTTAATTCGTCATTCATTTGTCATGCCTCTAACATGCGGTAATCATGAAAAGTTGTGTAACAGCCTAGAGTTTTTGTGAATGGCTCATGTCTCACCCTGGCTCTATCTGCTACATGATTTATGTTGGTGGAGCGTCACAGCGATGCCAACAGAGGTGCCGCTGGGAATGAACAAGCAAAATATTTTGTACCCCTGCCTTATCACAGGGCGGCATCAGCGCTCCCCTTAAAAGCCCATATGCCACTGGTTGAGAGAAATTGTCATGGTTGTTGGGCAGAATTATGCCTGCATAGACAGCCTCATAATCCTGCCTAATGAGCGGGCCGGCCCTGCTTAGAGGGTAGGTACAGGGTAAGACTGCTGTAAAATAAACCTGTACACAATTAAGACAAGCACACAACTCAGAGAGAAGTTTATTTCATGAAAAATAAAGCAGTATTTATTTGTAGCTGAAATAATTACAATCAGACTTTAAAACATTTTTGTGAGAAGAACCGTTTTCAGGATGTCACGCCCTGGTCTTAGTATTTTGTGTTTTCTTTCTTTATTTGGTCAGGCCAGGGTGTGACATGGGTTTTGGTATGTGGTGTGTTTTTGTCTTGGGGTTTTTCACAGGTATTGGGATTGAAGCTTAGTGGGGTTTTCTAGCTTAGTCTATGGCTGTCTGAAGTGGTTCTCAATCAGAGGCAGGTGTTTATCGTTGTCTCTGATTGGAAACCATATTTAGGCAGCCATATTCTTTGACTGTGTCGTGGGTGATTGTCCTTTTTGTATTTTATTTATTTATTTATTTATTTATTTATTTTTGTATTTTTTTGTATTTTTTTTTTGTCATCCTTGTTACTGTCTATGTGTTAGTTTACACCAGTTTAGGCTGTTTCGGTTTTCACGTTACGTTTATTGTTTTGTATTGATTCGTGTTTCCTTTGTGTTTTATTAAACATGAATCTCAATAGCCATGCCGCATTTTGGTCCGACTCTCCTTCACCTATAGAAAACCGTTACACAGGATCCGCCCTGGTCTCACAACTACTGTTCTAGCTCAGCCCCGTTAATCACACAGGCTAATGATTGGTCTCAATGGATGTAGAATAAATAGACCAATGCAATGTAGCTCAAACACACATTTTTTCAAAGGGGTTGGAAGCACTATATCACAGAAATGATCATGTGGGATTCAAGGCATTTTGAAAAGATGTACCCAACCTCTTTCTTCAATACAGAGTCAGCATCACAGCCAGTAAACCAGAGGGCACTGGATGGAGCAATGTCTCAATGTGTAGGGATTGACGGTGCCTTTAGGGGCAAGTGAACTGAGCAGTCACTCAAGTTAAGCCTGCTCTGAGGTAGCCCCACCGCTCTGAGGTAGCCCCACTGCTCTGAGGTAGCCCCACTGCTCTGAGGTAGCCCCACCGCTCTGAGGTCGCCCCACCGCTCTGAGGTCGCCCCACCGCTATGAGGTAGCCCCACTGCTCTGAGGTAGCCCCACTGCTCTGAGGTAGCACCACTGCTCTGAGGTAGCCCCACCGCTCTGAGGTCGCCCCACCGCTCTGAGGTAGCCTCACTGCTCTGAGGTAGCCTCACTGCTCTGAGGTAGCCTCCCTGCTCTGAGGTAGCCCCACCGCTCTGAGGTCGCCCCACTGCTCTGAGGTAGCCCCACTGCTCTGAGGTAGCCCCACTGCTCTGAGGTAGCCCCACTGCTCTGAGGTAGCCCCACTGCTCTGAGGTAGCCTCACTGCTCTGAGGTATTCCCACTGCTCTGACAGAAACCCCACCGCTCTGAGGTAGCACCACCGCTCTGAGGTCGCCCCACCGCTCTGAGGTCGCCCCACTGCTCTGAGGTCGCCCCACCGCTCTGAGGTCGCCCCACTGCTCTGAGGTCGCCCCACTGCTCTGAGGTCGCCCCACTGCTCTGAGGTCGCACCACTGCTCTGAGGTCACACCACTGCTCTGAGGTAGCACCACTGCTCTGAGGTAGCCCCACTGCTCTGAGGTAGCCCCACTGCTCTGAGGTATTCCCACTGCTCTGACATAAACCCCACTGCTCTGAGGTAGCCCCACTGCTCTGAGGTAGCCTCACTGCTCTGAGGTAGCTCCACCGCTCTGAGGTAGCACCACTGCTCTGAGGTAGCTCCACCGCTCTGAGGTAGCCCCACTGCTCTGAGGTAGCTCCACTGCTCTGAGGTAGCACCACTGCTCTGAGGTAGCTCCACTGCTCTGAGGTAGCTCCACTGCTCTGAGGTAGCCCCACTGCTCTGAGGTAGCCCCACTGCTCTGAGGTAGCCCCATTGCTCTGAGGTATTCCCACTGCTCTGACATAAACCCCACTGCTCTGAGGTAGCCCCACTGCTCTGAGGTAGCTCCACTGCTCTGAGGTAGCCCCACTGCTCTGAGGTAGCTCCACTGCTCTGAGGTAGCACCACTGCTCTGAGGTAGCTCCACTGCTCTGAGGTAGCTCCACTGCTCTGAGGTAGCACCACAGCTCATTTACATTTTCGGGGAAGTGATCCAATCTTCAGGTAACCAAAAAAATACTCCTGGATTGCCCGATGGGCAGGTGCCTTTCAGGTTTTAATGTAAATCCCTGATGTGCATGAAGCACGTGACCTACGACCGGGGTCGTCTATGGGTCGTCTCCACGTCTGGAATAATAGCGGGCAGAAACATCCATCATTCTGTATAAACAAGGCATTTGAGAATGCAATCCTTGTCATAGCTCATCATCTCTCATATTACATCATGATCATAGCTCGATCTACCATCAGTGTCCAATAACTAGGCACTCAGTCAATGTTCAAATGTTCATAGTTCAATGTTAGATGAGCAATCAGCATCCCATAACTACGCAGCATAATAGGCATCCCATAACTAGTCATCAATCAATGTTCAAATAGTTCAGTTACAGACATGACATAAACACCTTACCTAAATGTACACTTGAAAACATTTCACTTGGAAAAAGTCCAGTAAGCTTCGATATGGCTGTAAATTGGGTAATTGTTCAGCTGACATGGAATTCTCCATCAACCCAATGATTTCTGTTCAATGTAAAACAATTATGGACTTAAATATTGAAGTTTGCCTTTGCAACACAAATAGCTGAGTTGATCAAACAAGAGAGTATAATTTGCTGAGACTGACAACTTCAGAATACTCTGTTGGCTGAAATTACATGTCTCATTAACATATTTCCCAGTGTGCCACCACTGAAATAACAGACAAGTCTTGTCAATGTTGATATCCCCTGTAGGGTTGTGATTCATTGTGGTTAAATAAAAAGCAACAGATTTGGTTTTCCTCCCTGTTTCGGCAGCCTCCCTGAATCTCCATCCGACACTCTAAAATGTAGATGACTGTTTTTTTCAAATTCTCTTCTTACCAGTGATAAACAAATGATTCACCAGATCTGTCAGTTGTGTTCAATCTGATCAAATGCCACTTGTCAAAACAACAGGGTTCGTGGCGCATATGCAGTTGATAATGTGTTAAAATACAAGTCATCTGAGTACATTAGCTTTTCAATGGATCACAAACTGTTTCTGCATATTGACAATTGAAAAAATAACAATAATTGTACTATAAATGGAACTAACAGAAATCGTGAAAACAGGTTTATCCTGTCTAGACTAGTGAGATTGTTGTATCTGTTTATCTGGTCTGTGGTTACAGGTTTCATAGAAGCCGCAGTCTTGTCGTGCTTGGAGAAATAGTTATAACGTTCCATTCTATTTCAACATGATACTGACACAAGAGATTGACAAAACAGCGTTGTGTTTCACTTTAAGTTGCAGCAGTATCAGTTAAGTAGCAGGGCAGTATCAGTTAGGTAGCAAGGCAGTAGCAGTTAGGTAGCAGAGCAGTAGCAGTTAGGTAGTGGGGCAGTAGCAGTTAGGTAGTGGGGCAGTAGCAGTTAGGTAGCAGGGCAGTAGCAGTTAGGTAGCAGGGCAGTAGCAGTTAGGTAGGGGGGCAGCAGCAGTTAGGTAGGGGGCAGCAGCAGTTAGGTAGGGGGCAGCAGCAGTTAGGTAGTGGGGCAGTAGCAGTTAGGTAGGGGGGCAGCAGCAGTTAGGTAGCAGGACAGTAGCAATTAGGTAGCAGGGCAGTAGCAGTTAGGTAGAGGGGCAGTAGCAGTTAGGTAGCAGGGCAGTAGCAGTTAGGTAGAGGGGCAGTAGCAGTTATGTAGTGGGGCAGTAGCAGTTAGGTAGTGTGGCAGCAGCAGTTAGGTAGTGGGGCAGTAGTAGTTAGGTAGCAGGGCAGTAGCAGTTAGGTAGAGGGGCAGTAGCAGTTAGGTAGCAGGGCAGTAGTAGTTAGGTAGGGTGGCAGTAGTAGTTAGGTAGTGGGGCAGTAGTAGTTAGGTAGTGTGGCAGCAGCAGTTAGGTAGTGGGGCAGTAGTAGTTAGGTAGTGGGGCAGTAGTAGTTAGGTAGGGTGGCAGCAGCAGTTAGGTAGTGGGGCAGTAGTAGTTAGGTAGTGGGACAGTAGTAGTTAGGTAGTGTGGCAGTAGTAGTTAGGTAGTGGGGCAGTAGCAGTTAGGTAGGGTGGCAGTAGTAGTTAGGTAGTGGGGCAGTAGCAGTTAGGTAGGGTGGCAGTAGTAGTTAGGTAGTGGGGCAACAGCAGTTAGGTAGGGTGGCAGTAGTAGTTAGGTAGGGTGGCAGTAGTAGTTAGGTAGTGGGGCAACAGCAGTTAGGTAGGGGGCAGTAGCAGTTAGGTAGGGTGGCAGTAGTAGTTAGGTAGTGGGGCAACAGCAGTTAGGTAGGGTGGCAGTAGTAGTTAGGTAGTGGGGCAGTAGCAGTTAGGTAGGGTGGCAGTAGTAGTTAGGTAGTGGGGCAGTAGTAGTTAGTTAGTGGGGCAGCAGCAGTTAGGTAGTGGGGCAGCTGCAGTTAGGTAGGGTGGCAGTAGTAGTTAGGTAGTGGGGCAGTAGTAGTTAGTTAGTGGGGCAGCAGCAGTTAGGTAGTGGGGCAGTAGCAGTTAGGTAGTGGGGCAGTAGCAGTTAGGTAGGGGGACAGTAGCAGTTTGGTAGGGTGGCAGTAGTGGTTAGGCAGTGGGGCAGTAGCAGTTAGGTAGTGGGGCAGTAGCAGTTAGGTAGTGGGGCAGTAGCAGTTAGGTAGTGGGGCAGTAGCAGTTAGGTAGGGTGACAGCAGCAGTTAGGTACTGGGGCAGTAGCAGTTAGGTAGTGGAGCAGTAGCAGTTAGGTAGGGGGACAGTAGCAGTTTGGTAGGGTGGCAGTAGTGGTTAGGTAGTGGGGCAGTAGCAGTTAGGTAGTGGGGCAGTAGCAGTTAGGTAGGGTGGCAGTAGTAGTTAGGTAGTGGGGCAGTAGTAGTTAGTTAGTGGGGCAGCAGCAGTTAGGTAGTGGGGCAGTAGCAGTTAGGTAGGGGGACAGTAGCAGTTTGGTAACGGGGTCTTTCACTTATCCATAAATTGTCTGCATTTACCCGAACCATTAGAAAATATCAAGAAAAGCCTTTCTTGGTCCAGCCTCCCATCAACTCTTGTATATACGTTGCAGCAGGGTTGCCTTGTGGTTAGAGCGTTGGACTAGCAATTTGGTAGTGGGGCAGCATGACATCTACTTAATGGTTGCAAAATCCCCGAGCTGACAAGGTACAAATCTGTCGTTCAGCCCAGCTAACCCACTGTTCCTAGGCCGTCATTGAAAATAAGAATTTGTTCCTCACTGACCTGCCTAGTAAAATTAAGGTCAAGTAAAAAATTAAAAAATACAGGTGGAACAGGAAGCCATCATTGCTTTTAAAGCTGTGTGCAGGGCTATTAAAGCGCAAAGCCCTGCAATGGGGACATCATCAGAGACATTATGAGAGCCACTGCAGCCATCCTATTGGTCCTCTGTCTCCTGGCCCTCAGTCACGGTAAGTCACCAACATCTGAAACATGCTTGATCATCTTGGAATTGATCAAGATTTTATTGGTGCAATCTACCCATATGTCTTTGTCTCCATAGCCTGGGACTGTCAGGAGCTAGTGGACATCAGTAATCTGATGCAGATTGATGCAGGACTGGGGCAAGTCGTTGCAACAGACACAAGTCAAATCCCCTACTACCTGGTAGGTGATAAATGGATCCGCCTGCCTGGTTCCCTGAAGCATATCACTGTAGGACCAGCAGGGATCTGGGGTGTCAACAAGGCAGACTCAATCTACAAGTATGTGGCCGGTAACTGGATGCAAGCTGCAGGTTAGTGGAGAGAATTACTCAATATTTATCCAGAGGACACCTGCTTCTTAGCCTTCCCGATATCATCAGGGTGCTGACTTTAGTAATCATGTGTCATACCAAACCTAACATATCATACTAATTTGAGTGTCCCAGACTTACGTTTATGAGACCAGGCTGAGCATTGTCTGGCAGCAATACAGTTAATTCGGCATAATTTACTGCATTTCATAAAAACAGCTGATATGGCAGACTTGCTTAAATAAATATGGTTTCTACGGATTCCTTGTGGATTTGTGTAACTTGATAAGAATCACATTCTCCTTCAAGAATAACATATGCCGACATGAGTTTAGACTTTTGAACCATACACGAACATTATTATATTTATGTTCAGTAAATTCACAATGTTTGTTCTGATCATTAGCAAACGAGCTGCGACGAGGTAGGCCTATTCATTTAGTACTTTCAAAATGGACACCGACAGAAATTCAGATGTTATTTCAGATAAATTCAGCAATGTGATGAGGCCTAAACTTTACTCTTCATTAAATCACCACAGACACACATTGAGAGAGAGAGAGAGAGAGATTCATGAGGATTCACTTTTATGTGAAATATACCGACTCACAGACAGTGCATTGAGCAAACAAAACAATCATCGCAAAATCAACTGGAATTACATGGAGAAAAATACCTGAGCTAATTATAATACACAAAGTAAGCAAAACAATTAAATGCACAATTCCAACATTACCTAAAATAATGAACAAGATACTAATGAGATAGACCTATATATACAATATAACAATTGAGATGTACAAAATATGGCTTAAGGGAAAAATTTGTGGATAAGAGGGAAGCAAGCATTCTGATTATGACATTAATCAGCGAGTTTAAATGGAATTAGTTGATATGCCTATTTGTTTCAGCCCTTTTGAAATGGACAGAAACAGAATAGGCTGTTCTTACTGTATTCCCCCTATACACCAAGTCAGAATAGTAAGATAAATAACAGGGACGCAGACAATAAAAGCTCTTACAATATTCAATAATGACAGTTCTCTAAAACTGGCTATTGGCTATAGGTGCACCACCATCAGTTTACATAAGGAAGGTGGCGTGGCAGTCCCTCTTGTAGGCAAACTTTGTCATCATCAAACTTGGTCATTAAAGTCTGGCATTCTCTGGATGAAGTCATGCTGGATTAATGCATGACCAATGATTTCAACCTTTTCTGGCCCATAATGTTGCATGTGAATGTTTATCCTTTTAAGCTTGATAATGAGACCCTTTCAGACAGATGTTTTCAATCCTTTAAACCAGACTTGGACCACACACCCTCTCCACCGAATAGCAGGCATGGGAAGCAAAATAGTGATTGCTTTGCGGCACTTGCAGCAAATTGTTGAATTTGTGATTTCTGACTTGTGTAATGTTTATGTCCAATGGCCGATGAGCACAGAGATGTTTCATTTATAATGTATCTTCATATGATAAGGATTGAAAAGGATTTCCCAGTACATTGGCAATGTGATTCATAAAGATGACTTCTTGTCTAGCTAGCTAGCATGCTACGGTATAACGTGTTTTGACGTCATTTATATCTGAACCGAACATAGACATCTATGACTGGTTCAGATTTAGGTTTGGACCGGACCAAAAACCAACTTCTGTGGACATAGAAATCAAGTCCGGTCCAGACAGGACCAAAAAAAGGTGTCCAAAAGGGGTCGGCATTTATCCGTGTTTACTGGGGTGTAGCCTTCAGTGTCACCTGAAATTGCGTTTTATGAATGGCCATCTATATGGTAGGCCTACCATTGTGAAACACCAAAAAAGAACATCAGGTCCAACAGGACCAAAAAGACGTCCAGAGGACATTGGCGTCGGAATGTGCTTACTGGAGTGTACTGGTACTGGAGTACCATGTAGGCCATCAAATGATTTTATTAATAATGTGTTAGAGCCACCGTTTGTATAACAGGCTGTTGTGTCATACATTTTATCTCCTGCCTGTAGGCCACAGAAAAGGCTACATACTATTTCTACCATATACTATATCCAGGTACGGGATCAAGCGCGTGCACCAACATTTTTTATGGGCTTAATCATAGAATTACATATACAGTCTCTAAGAATCTCTGTGGGCCTATATTTCTAATATTTTTAACTTAACTTATATGTTTAACAAATATGTTACCTTTTACTGTGGCATAAACACAACAAATCAAGATGTTTTCTTCTGATTGTCAAACTATAATTTCAAAGGGCTCCTTTATAGGTCAGCCACACACATTTATCCACTTGCAAGATATTTCCAGCTTCCAAATAGTGGTGAGTGGAAAGAGACATCTTTTTCACAAAACAACAAAAAGTTTCATGTCAAATTTGGCTACTGTCAGTAGGGAAGAATTTATGCGTCCACTGCTGTTGCGCGCGTTTCGGGTGCCGGCCGCTCAGCTCTGCCTTGGCAAAATGTCCATGTTCTCGTTGAACCACATCGTATTTGAGTGTAGGCTATACCATTATTTTTCAAGTTAATTCGTCATTCATTTGTCATGCCTCTAACATGCGGTAATCATGAAAAGTTGTGTAACAGCCTAGAGTTTTTGTGAATGGCTCATGTCTCACCCTGGCTCTATCTGCTACATGATTTATGTTGGTGGAGCGTCACAGCGATGCCAACAGAGGTGCCGCTGGGAATGAACAAGCAAAATATTTTGTACCCCTGCCTTATCACAGGGCGGCATCAGCGCTCCCCTTAAAAGCCCATATGCCACTGGTTGAGAGAAATTGTCATGGTTTTTGGGCAGAATTATGCCTGCATAGACAGCCTCATAATCCTGCCTAATGAGCGGGCCGGCCCTGCTTAGAGGGTAGGTACAGGGTAAGACTGCTGTAAAATAAACCTGTACACAATTAAGACAAGCACACAACTCAGAGAGAAGTTTATTTCATGAAAAATAAAGCAGTATTTATTTGTAGCTGAAATAATTACAATCAGACTTTAAAACATTTTTGGGAGAAGAACCGTTTTCAGGATGTCACGCCCTGGTCTTAGTATTTTGTGTTTTCTTTCTTTATTTGGTCAGGCCAGGGTGTGACATGGGTTTTGGTATGTGGTGTGTTTTTGTCTTGGGGTTTTTCACAGGTATTGGGATTGAAGCTTAGTGGGGTTTTCTAGCTTAGTCTATGGCTGTCTGAAGTGGTTTTCAATCAGAGGCAGGTGTTTATTGTTGTCTCTGATTGGAAACCATATTTAGGCAGCCATATTCTTTGACTGTGTCGTGGGTGATTGTCCTTTTTTATTTTATTTATTATTATTTTTATTTTTTATTTTTTTATTTTTTTTGTCATCCTTGTTACTGTCTATGTGTTAGTTTACACCAGTTTAGGCTGTTTCGGTTTTCACGTTACGTTTATTGTTTTGTATTGATTCGTGTTTCCTTTGTGCTTTATTAAACATGAATCTCAATAGCCATGCCGCATTTTGGTCCGACTCTCCTTCACCTATAGAAAACCGTTACACAGGATCCGCCCTGGTCTCACAAATACTGTTCTAGCTCAGCCCCCGTTAATCACACAGGCTAATGATTGGTCTCAATGGATGTAGAATAAATAGACCAATGCAATGTAGCTCAAACACACATTTTTTCAAAGGGGTTGGAAGCACTATATCACAGAAATGATCATGTGGGATTCAAGGCATTTTGAAAAGATGTACCCAACCTCTTTCTTCAATACAGAGTCAGCATCACAGCCAGTAAACCAGAGGGCACTGGATGGAGCAATGTCTCAATGTGTAGGGATTGACGGTGCCTTTAGGGGCAAGTGAACTGAGCAGTCACTCAAGTTAAGCCTGCTCTGAGGTAGCCCCACTGCTCTGAGGTAGCCCCACTGCTCTGAGGTAGCCCCACTGCTCTGAGGTAGCCCCACTGCTCTGAGGTAGCACCACTGCCCTGAGGTAGCACCACTGCTCTGAGGTAGCCCCACTGCTCTGAGGTAGCCCCACTGCTCTGAGGTAGCCCCACTGCTCTGAAGTAGCCCCACCGCTCTGAGGTAGCCCCACTGCTCTGAGGTAGCCCCACTGCTCTGAGGTAGCCCCACTGCTCTGAGGTATTCCCACTGCTCTGACATAAACACCACCGCTCTGAGGTAGTCCCACTGCTCTGAGGTAGCCTCACTGCTCTGAGGTAGCACCACTGCTCTGAGGTAGCCCCACCGCTCTGAGGTCGCCCCACTGCTCTGAGGTAGCCCCATTGCTCTGAGGTATTCCCACTGCTCTGACATAAACCCCACTGCTCTGAGGTAGCACGACTGCTCTGAGGTAGCCCCACTGCTCTGACATAAACCCCACTGCTCTGAGGTAGCACGACTGCTCTGAGGTAGCACGACTGCTCTGAGGTAGCACCACTGCTCTGACATAAACCCCACTGCTCTGAGGTAGCACGACTGCTCTGAGGTAGCCCCACTGCTCTGACATAAACCCCACTGCTCTGAGGTAGCACCACTGCTCTGAGGTAGCTCCACTGCTCTGAGGTAGCTCCACTGCTCCTAGGTATTCCCACTGCTCTGACATAAACCCCACTGCTCTGAGGTAGCACGACTGCTCTGAGGTAGCCCCACTGCTCTGACATAAACCCCACTGCTCTGAGGTAGCACGACTGCTCTGAGGTAGCACCACTGCTCTGAGGTAGCACGACTGCTCTGAGGTAGCACCACTGCTCTGAGGTAGCCTCATTGCTCTGAGGTATTCCCACTGCTCTGACATAAACCCCACTGCTCTGAGGTAGCCCCACTGCTCTGAGGTAGCCCCACTGCTCTGAGGTAGCACCACTGCTCTGAGGTTGCTCCACTGCTCTGAGGTTGCTCCACTGCTCTGAGGTTGCTCCACTGCTCTGAGGTTGCTCCACTGCTCTGAGGTAGCTCCACTGCTCTGAGGTAGCACCACAGCTCATTTACATTTTCGGGGAAGTGATCCAATCTTCAGGTAACCAAAAAAATACTCCTGACTTGCCCGATGGGCAGGTGCCTTTCAGGTTTTAATGTAAATCCCTGATGTGCATGAAGCACGTGACCTACGACCTGGGTCGTCTATGGGTCGTCTCCACGTCTGGAATAATAGCGGGCAGAAACATCCATCATTCTGTATGAACAAGGCATTTGAGAATGCAATCCTTGTCATAGCTCATCATCTCTCATATTACATCATGATCATAGCTCGATCTACCATCAGCATCCCATAACTAGTCATTAATCAATGTTCAAATAAACATGAACACCTTACCTAAATGTACACTTGAAAACATTTCACTTGGAAAAAGTCCAGTAAGCTTCGATATGGCTGTAAATTGGGTAATTGTTCAGCTGACATGGAATTCTCCATCAACCCAATGATTTCTGATCAATGTAAAACAATTATGGACTTAAATATTGAAGTTTGCCTTTGCAACACAGATAGCTGAGTTGATCAAACAAGAGAGTATAATTTGCTGAGACTGACAACTTCAGAATACTCTGTTGGCTGAAATTACATGTCTCATTAACATATTTCCCAGTGTGCCACCACTGAAATAACAGACAAGTCTTGTCAATGTTGATATCCCCTGTAGGGTTGTGATTCATTGTGGTTAAATAAAAAGCAACAGATTTGGTTTCCCTCCCTGTTTCGGCAGCCTCCCTGAATCTCCATCCGACACTCTAAAATGTAGATGACTGTTTTTATCAAATTCTCTTCTTACCAGTGATAAACAAATCATTCACCAGATCTGTCAGTTGTGTTCGATCTGATCAAATGCCACTTGTCAAAACAACAGGGTTCGTGGCGCATATGCAGTTGATAATGTGTTAAAATACAAGTCATCTGAGTACATTAGCTTTTCAATGGATCACAAACTGTTTCTGCATATTGACGATTGAAAAAATAACAATAATTGTACTATAAATGGAACTAACAGAAATCGTGAAAACAGGTTTATCCTGTCTAGACTAGTGAGATTGTTGTATCTGTTTATCTGGTCAGTGGTTACAGGTTTCATAGAAGCCGCAGTCTTGTCGTGCTTGGAGAAATAGTTATAACATTCCATTCTATTTCAACATGATACTGACACAAGAGATTGACAAAACAGCGTTGTGTTTCACTTTAAGTTGCAGCAGTATCAGTTAAGTAGCAGGGCAGTATCAGTTAGGTAGCAGAGCAGTAGCAGTTAGGTAGTGGGGCAGTAGCAGTTAGGTAGTGGGGCAGTAGCAGTTAGGTAGCAGGGCAGTAGCAGTTAGGTAGCAGGGCAGTAGCAGTTAGGTAGGGGGGCAGCAGCAGTTAGGTAGGGGCAGCAGCAGTTAGGTAGGGGGCAGCAGCAGTTAGGTAGGGGGCAGCAACAGTTAGGTAGGGGGCAGCAGCAGTTAGGTAGTGGGGCAGTAGCAGTTAGGTAGGGGGGCAGCAGCAGTTAGGTAGCAGGGCAGTAGCAATTAGGTAGCAGGGCAGTAGCAGTTAGGTAGAGGGGCAGTAGCAGTTAGGTAGCAGGGCAGTAGCAGTTAGGTAGAGGGGCAGTAGCAGTTATGTAGTGGGGCAGTAGCAGTTAGGTAGTGTGGCAGCAGCAGTTAGGTAGCAGGGCAGTAGCAGTTAGGTAGAGGGGCAGTAGCAGTTAGGTAGCAGGGCAGTAGCAGTTAGGTAGGGTGGCAGTAGTAGTTTGGTAGTGGGGCAGTAGTAGTTAGGTAGTGTGGCAGCAGCAGTTAGGTAGTGGGGCAGTAGTAGTTAGGTAGTGGGGCAGTAGTAGTTAGGTAGGGTTGCAGCAGCAGTTAGGTAGTGGGGCAGTAGTAGTTAGGTAGTGGGACAGTAGTAGTTAGGTAGTGTGGCAGTAGTAGTTAGGTAGTGGGGCAGTAGCAGTTAGGTAGGGTGGCAGTAGTAGTTAGGTAGTGGGG
This sequence comes from Oncorhynchus masou masou, assembly GCF_036934945.1. Lineage (NCBI taxonomy): Eukaryota > Metazoa > Chordata > Actinopteri > Salmoniformes > Salmonidae > Oncorhynchus > Oncorhynchus masou. The sequence goes on along the minus strand of NC_088238.1, from coordinate 15,593,261 downwards.
CAACAGCAGTTAGGTAGGGGGCAGTAGCAGTTAGGTAGGGTGGCAGTAGTATTTAGGTAGTGGGGCAGTAGTAGTTAGGTAGTGTGGCAGTAGTAGTTAGGTAGGGTGGCAGCAGCAGTTAGGTAGTGGGGCAGTAGTAGTTAGGTAGTGGGGCAGTAGTAGTTAGGTAGGGTGGCAGTAGTAGTTAGGTAGTGGGGCAGTAGCAGTTAGGTAGGGTGGCAGTAGTAGTTAGGTAGTGGGGCAACAGCAGTTAGGTAGAGTGGCAGTAGTAGTTAGGTAGTGGGGCAGTAGCAGTTAGGTAGGGTGGCAGTTAGTAGTTAGGTAGTGGGGCAGTAGTAGTTAGTTAGTGGGGCAGCAGCAGTTAGGTAGTGGGGCAGCTGCAGTTAGGTAGGGTGGCAGTAGTAGTTAGGTAGTGGGGCAGTAGGAGTTAGTTAGTGGGGCAGCAGCAGTTAGGTAGTGGGGCAGTAGCAGTTAGGTAGTGGGGCAGTAGCAGTTAGGTAGGGGGACAGTAGCAGTTAGGTAGGGGGACAGTAGCAGTTTGGTAGGGTGGCAGTAGTGGTTAGGTAGTGGGGCAGTAGCAGTTAGGTAGTGGGGCAGTAGCAGTTAGGTAGGGGGACAGTAGCAGTTTGGTAGGGGGCAGTATCAGTTAGGTAGTGGAGCAGTAGCAGTTAGGTAGTGGGGCAGTAGCAGTTAGGTAGTGGAGCAGTAGCAGTTAGGTAGTGGGGCAGTAGCAGTTAGGTAGGGGGACAGTAGCAGTTTGGTAGGGTGGCAGTAGTGGTTAGGTATTGGGGCAGTAGCAGTTAGGTAGTGGGGCAGTAGCAGTTAGGTAGTGGGACAGTAGCAGTTAGGTAGTGGGGCAGTAGCAGTTAGGTAGTGGGGCAGTAGCAGTTAGGTAGTGGAGCAGTAGCAGTTAGGTAGTGGGGCAGTAGCAGTTAGTTAGTGGAGCAGTAGCAGTTAGTTAGTGGGGCAGTAGCAGTTAGGTAGGGGGACAGTAGCAGTTTGGTAGTGGGGCAGTAGCAGTTAGGTAGGGTGACAGCAGCAGTTAGGTACTGGGGCAGTAGCAGTTAGGTAGTGGAGCAGTAGCAGTTAGGTAGGGGGACAGTAGCAGTTTGGTAGGGTGGCAGTAGTGGTTAGGTAGTGGGGCAGTAGCAGTTAGGTAGTGGGGCAGCAGCAGTTAGGTAGTGGGGCAGTAGCAGTTTGGTAGTGGGGCAGTAGCAGTTAGGTAGGGTGGCAGTAGTAGTTAGGTAGTGGGGCAGTAGTAGTTAGTTAGTGGGGCAGCAGCAGTTAGGTAGTGGGGCAGTAGCAGTTAGGTAGTGGGGCAGTAGCAGTTAGGTAGGGGGACAGTAGCAGTTTGGTAACGGGGTCTTTCACTTATCCATAAATTGTCTGCATTTACCCGAACCATTAGAAAATATCAAGAAAAGCCTTTCTTGGTCAAGCCTCCCATCAACTCTTGTATATACGTTGCATCAGGGTTGCCTTGTGGTTAGAGCGTTGGACTAGCAATTTGGTAGTGGGGCAGCATGACATCTACTTAATGGTTGCAAAATCCCCGAGCTGACAAGGTACAAATCTGTCGTTCAGCCCAGCTAACCCACTGTTCCTAGGCCGTCATTGAAAATGAGAATTTGTTCCTCACTGACCTGCCTAGTAAAATTAAGGTCAAGTAAAAAATAAAAAAATACAGGTGGAACAGGAAGCCATCATTGCTTTTAAAGCTGTGTGCAGGGCTATTAAAGCGCAAAGCCCTGCAGTGGGGACATCATCAGAGACATTATGAGAGCCACTGCAGCCATCCTATTGGTCCTCTGTCTCCTGGCCCTCAGTCACGGTAAGTCACCATCATCTGAAACATGCTTGATCATCTTGGAATTGATCAAGATTTTATTGGTGCAATCTACCCATATGTCTTTGTCTCCATAGCCTGGGACTGTCAGGAGCTAGTGGACATCAGTAATCTGATGCAGATTGATGCAGGACTGGGGCAAGTGGTTGCAACAGACACAAGTCAAATCCCCTACTACCTGGTAGGTGATAAATGGATCCGCCTGCCTGGTTCCCTGAAGCATATCACTGTAGGACCAGCAGGGATCTGGGGTGTCAACAAGGCAGACTCAATCTACAAGTATGTGGCCGGTAACTGGATGCAAGCTGCAGGTTAGTGGAGAGAATTACTCAATATTTATCCAGAGGACACCTGCTTCTTAGCCTTCCCGATATCATCAGGGTGCTGAAAAAATGATGATTGTTTTACAATTTTAACATGTAAGTCATTTGGCAGAATTCACAGATACGTGATCCCGTTTGCTTGTCTGTCCATCTGTCTTTGTCGTCTTCAGGCCTTCTGAAGCAGGTGGATGCTGGAGGTGTTCAGTTTATTGTTGGACGATACTCCATACTGTCGGACTCACACAAGGGACCAGACACCCCTTCCATGGACAAGAGTGCCAGGAAGTGTGAAGTACTACAGTTGTGGACACTTTGGGTGCTGGGCAGTCAACAAGAATGATGATATCTACATAATGAGTGTAAGATCTGGGAAAGAGTGTGAGAGCTGGAGCAGAGTAGTAGAGGATGGAGAGTGTCAGTTATTTTAAAACTGTTTCATATTATAACTGTTGAAATTAGTCCTAAAACTCTGATTGAATATGTTTGTTTCCAACTGAATCAACACTGCCAAAACAACGGGTGGAGTCCCATTGACGGCAAGCTTTTTGTGATTGAGGTGGAAACTGATGGTAGTGGGGTCAACTTTTTGGGTGATGTTTAAACTAGGTAAGGTTGTGTTTGGTTCTGAACAAACAGAGTAAAAACTCACGAAAAGCTCAAACTAAGTTCATTCACCCACTGGGTTAAACAACTGCAAAATACAAAAACATGATTGCACAAACACATATATTTTTGTCCTCCGACTAGCCGGAATCAACTCCTTGCACATCTAGACAGCCAATACATATCTGTTGCTAGTCAAGAACTTGTTTGGTTTCTCTCACTGGTGTAGTCATGGCCCCGCCTGACGCTAAAACCTTTGTGGTCTGTTCCTTCTCACTCCATCTGACCTGTGACCTGGGCTGAATTCCTCTCTCCTCCTTAATACCCGCCTGTCCTCCCTTATCTGTGATTGAAACCAGACATTTGCCCTGTGCTTCCCCCCTTAGGATCCATGAGATTCAACAATAACATGTTTGGACAGAATGTAAACTTTCTTCATTCCCATGTCTCAGTCAACAACTTTCCATACACCTACAGTACCAGTCAAAAGTTAGGACACATCTACTCATTCAAGGGTTTTTCTTTCGTTTAACTATTTTCTACATTGTAGAATAATAGTGAAGAATTCAAAACTGTGAAATAACACATATGGAATCGTGTAGTTACCAAAAAAGTGTTAAACAAATCAAAATATATTTTATATTTTAGATTCTTCAAAGTAGTATCACATAGTGATCCAAGATGGCAACCCGCCTCACCCAATGTGATACGGATCCACTATTTTTTTAGACCTTACAGCTAGAACCTCCATCAGAAGCTAGCCATCAGATGCTAATTTTGCACGCCCAATTTTTCAGTTTTTGATTTGTTAATAAAGCTTGAAATCTCCAATAAATGTCGTTCCACTTCATGATTGTGTCCCACTTGTTGTTGATTCTTCACAAAAAAAGTTTTATATATTTATGTTTGAAGCCTGAAATGTGGCAAAAGGTCGCAAAGTTCAAGGGGGCCGAATACTTTCGCAAGGCACTGTAGAAGCCCATTTGTTGATATCCATTTGTTTACTCCAATTAGGAGTGCAATGGTAGGGTTAGTGTAAAATATACATATATATATTTGAAAAAAACATGTGGGGGATTGGAAATTATGCAGACAATTACATTGATGGAAGCCACAATATATCTGCAATTTTAAAGCTAATCTACCCACTAAATAAAAACTATAAAAACATCTATGTCCCCCCCACTTCTAAAACCAAAGTTGCGCCCCTGACTCTTATCCTTAATGTATATGCTTTGTGAAGTGCTTTGCACAAACATTTAAAGAAAGAAATAACATCAGGAAGATATAATCAAATCTAAACTCATAATAGACTCATGAGGTAATGTGAAGACACTGTACGGTAGAATAAAGCTACAGCTTGGGATAAAAACAACTAAATGGCCTCTTGTTTTGGTAAATGGATGAGGGATGGGGTAAGAGAAATATAGCCACTCTCACTCAAATTCATAGATGGAACTTTAGATATAAGGACAGACAGATGAGAACAAAATTGTTATTCTTTAAACATGTTTTATAAAGCTATTCATTGTTTGTTTACAATAGTATTGTTGACAAACAATTTAGTGAAAGCTTACATGTTTTATTCTGTTTTAAGCTCATGAGGCATTTAAAAGTTATATTTTTCAAAAATCAATGGCTATATATAAATTAGGAAAGTTCAACAATGAAACAAAACCCAGCTTTAAACAGGCTTATTCGCCCAACATCAGTGTCCGACCTCACTAATGCTCTTGTGGCTGAACATCTAGTGGAAAGCCTTCCTTGGTGAGTGGAGGCTGTTATAGCAGCAAAGGGGGGGGGGGGGGCAACTCTATATTAATGTCAATGATTTTGGAATGAGATGTACTTTACTTTTGGTCATGTAGTATAACATTTACATTACATTTAAGTCATTTGGCAGACGCTCTTATCCAGAGCGACTTACAAATTGGTGAATTCACCTTATGACATCCAGTGGAACAGCCACTTTACAATAGTGCATCTAAATCATTTAAGGGGGGGGTGAGAAGGATTACTTTATCCTATCCTAGGTATTCCTTAAAGAGGTGGGGTTTCAGGTGTCTCCGGAAGGTGGTGATTGACTACGCTGTCCTGGCGTCGTGAGGGAGTTTGTTCCACCATTGGGGGGCCAGAGCAGCGAACAGTTTTGACTGGGCTGAGCGGGAACTGTACTTCCTCAGTGGTAGGGAGGCGAGCAGGCCAGAGGTGGATGAACGCAGTGCCCTTGTTTGGGTGTAGGGCCTGATCAGAGCCTGGAGGTACTGCGGTGCTGTTCCCCTCACAGCTCCGTAGGCAAGCACCATGGTCTTGTAGCGGATGCGAGCTTCAACTGGAAGCCAGTGGAGAGAGCGGAGGAGCGGGGTGACGTGAGAGAACTTGGGAAGGTTGAACACCAGACGGGCTGCGGCGTTCTGGATGAGTTGTAGGGGTTTAATGGCATAGGCAGGGAGCCCAGCCAACAGCGAGTTGCAGTAATCCAGACGGGAGATGACAAGTGCCTGGATTAGGACCTGCGCCGCTTCCTGTGTGAGGCAGGGTCGTACTCTGCGGATGTTGTAGAGCATGAACCTACAGGAACGGGCCACCGCCTTGATGTTAGTTGAGAACGACAGGGTGTTGTCCAGGATCACGCCAAGGTTCTTAGCGCTCTGGGAGAAGGACACAATGGAGTTGTCAACCGTGATGGCGAGATCATGGAACGGGCAGTCCTTCCCCGGGAGGAAGAGCAGCTCCATCTTGCCGAGGTTCAGCTTGAGGTGGTGATCCGTCATCCACACTGATATGTCTGCCAGACATGCAGAGATGCGATTCGCCACCTGGTCATCAGAAGGGGGACAGGAGAAGATTAATTGTGTGTCGTCTGCATAGCAATGATAGGAGAGACCATGTGAGGTTATGACAGAGCCAAGTGACTTGGTGTATAGCGAGAATAGGAGAGGGCCTAGAACAGAGCCCTGGGGGACACCAGTGGTGAGAGCGCGTGGTGAGGAGACAGATTCTCGCCACGCCACCTGGTAGGAGCGACCTGTCAGGTAGGACGCAATCCAAGCGTGGGCCGCGCCGGAGATGCCCAACTCGGAGAGGGTGGAGAGGAGGATCTGATGGTTCACAGTATAAGTTTTTAAAGAAAATAACAATTGAAATAAACAAGTTACAAAATTGAAAATACATTTGTCCTCCAATGAGGGGGGGGTGGTAGAGGTAAAAAATGCGTTACACTCAGTCTGGTACAGTTTAAACATTACATGGGTCCTCCTATAACACTTAGCAACCTTATCAAACAGCTCTACAAATATGCCACCTGCCAAGTGCAGTAGGTGAGAGAAATAAGCTTGTTGTGTGTATAGAACATTTCTGGGATCTTGTATTTCAGCTCATAAAACATATAATTAACACTTTGCATGTTGCGTTTCATATTTTTGTTCAGTGTATAATGTTATTTCGTGTCTGTGTATGGGAGAGGGTGGGGTTATATCCTCCTCTTAACTTTTTATTGGAACAGGTTTTTTGTCAAATATAAATAGCTCATTAATAATTATTTCATGGGGGTTGAAAGCTGTTTGCAGGACTATCTATATAAGAGGGACAAGTCTGTGTTCAACCAAACTGCAACCAAACTTATACCGTCACTCTACAGAGACATCATGAGAGCCACTGCAGCCGTCCTATTGGTCCTCTGTCTCCTGGCCGTCAGTCATGGCAAGTTACCATCATCTGAAAAATATTTTTATAGGCAGCTCTACACTCAACTTGGAATTGATCATCAAGTTGGCTCCATAATTTCATCCTCCTTTTTGTTGCTGTACTCTACTGATGTGTCTTTGATCTGGTGTCTCCATAGCCTGGGACTGTCAGGAAATAGTGGCTATCAAGAATCTGATGCAGATCGATGCAGGACTGGGACAAGTGGTTGCTACGGACACAAGTCAAATCCCCTACTACCTGGTAGGTGATAAATGGATCCCCCTGCCTGGTTCCCTGAGGCATATCACTGTAGGACCAGCAGGGATCTGGGGTGTCAGCAACGGAAACCTCATGTTCAAGTATGTGGCCGGTAACTGGGTTCAATTTGCAAGTAAGTGGAGAACATAACTCAATTATGAACCCAGAGAACACCTGACTCTTAGCTTTCCTGATTACCATCAGGGTAAATTAGACATGTTTAACATTATGCCATTGTAGGTCATTTGGAAGTTCTCACAGATGCATACTCCTTGTTTGCTTGTCTGTCTCTGTCTTTGTGGTCTTCAGCCGGTGTAAATCAGCTGGATGCAGGGGGGACCAGTTTGTTGTGGTGGCCAACATGGACTATGTTCCAGGGTGTCTTTCAAGAAGTGCCTCACTTGGCTTCATGGGTGCTGACTCATCCCTTCGAGGGATAATGTTGCCAGGAGCTGTGAAGTATTCTAGTTGTGGACATTTTGGGTGCTGGGCAGTCAACAAGAATGATGATATCTACTTAATGAGTGTAAGATCTGGGAAAGAGTATGAGAGATGGAGTAGAGTAATAGAGGATGGAGAGTGTCAGTTATATTAAAACTGTTTCATATTATGACTGTTTAAATTGTCCTAAAACCCTGATTGAATCTGTTCCAGCTGAATCAAGACTGCCAAAACAACGGGTGGAGTCACATTGACGGCAAGCTTTCCATGATTGAAGTGGCAACTGATGGTAGTGTCTTTGGGGTCAACTCTGCAGGCCAAGTTTATACCAGGTAAGGTTGCAACTTAAATTTGTGTATGGTTCCACCCTTTCACCCCTCAACATTATTAACTTGAAAATAACTTATAATAATAATGATATACCTTTATGAATAACTCTGGTCCTTACAGTACATGCTTTGTGAAGCTCTTTACACACAAATTAAAACAGATGTATAAATAAAATCTGGTAAATAGAAATCAGAACTAAACTTATAAGACTTATAAAGAAATGTGTACACAGTGTACAGTAAAATTAGCAAAGGTTGGGTATCCTTTAAAGCTACAATTTGGGATTAAAAAAACAACAACTTGGCCATCCCACCACTTGTTTTGGTAAACAGAATAGGTATGCAGCTAAAGAAATATAACCACTCTCAAATTCATACATGGGGATACGGATTCAATCAATATGGATCCATGAGAAAAAATGTATTTTTTTTAAACACATTTTTTTTAATTAACATTGTTTAGAAACAATTGAATAATAACATACATTTTGGCTTCTGATGCGGTTGTGTTAAGCTCAAGAGTCATAAGTTATATTCTTATAAAATCAATAGCTATATACAATTACTGAAGTCCAAAAATGTTTAATAAACTTTGAACGCAAACCCCACCCCTTTCTTCAACACAGAGACGGCATCACAGCCAGTAAACCAGAGGGCACTGGATGGAGCAATATCCCAATGTACATGCCAATGAAGCACGTGACCTACGATCTGGGCCGTCTTTGGGTCGTCTCCAATTCTGGCTTCACCATGGTGTGCACACATTAGCCTCTCCTCTGCATCTGAAGGCCGTTCGGGATCTGACAAGCTCACTTGCTAACTCATTGATCTCTCTGTCTGGAACAATCTCAATTCTCAACAATAATTCACAAGAATCCTTCACTCTAAAACCTATTGCTCTAACTATATTTTCAGTACTTTATCTCTATCAAAAATAAACACTGATCTTAATGATATTACAAAATAATTTATCAATTATGTTTTCTTACACAATTTCACAAGCAACAGCGTTATAAAAGTGTAGTATTGATCAACACTTCAATAGATCTTTGCCATGGCTGCTATTTGATCGTAGTGTAAACTTGGGCACGGTCACGATCCACATGGGTTTTGCTGTGCTTCAGAGGTCATCAATAGGATTGAATGGAATCCTGGTCATTATATAATAATTTCCTGCAAATACAGCATTCATTTTTTGAAACTCATTTTAGTGTGTTTGAAATCATATTGAACATGGGGGATTTAAGGTTGCTCTGCAAAGATCCAGTTAAAGATCTGTTTTGTGAATCTTCTTACTTAGAAAGTTTAAGACTACAGTGCTACAGTGTGCAGGAACTGGTGAACCTTTAGTTCCCTGATGCATAGCTTGATTGACAGGTGCCTTATGGATGTAGTGTCAGGTACATATTTGACAACACCTTTTACAGTGTGCTCTATTAAAGATGTGTAACTACCCACTAATCATTACATTACTCTCTGAGGCAAATGTGTAATTTATTATTAACAAATGACTAGTTGCCTAGAATGTAAACATATTGTGGAAACTCTTTGCAGACCATATTGCTCTGTAAATAGCCTGACTAATCCCCCCCAATACTGAACATGTGTTAACACGCAGCAGAGGGGGACACCTGCATAGAACTTCACAAACACTAAAAGATCAATCTGGGTCATTTCCTGCTGCTCCAAGATCATTTCAATATACCTGAGTTATAAAGCCTTCACTCTTAGAAAGAAAAGGTGCTACAGTATGTGGCGCCTTAAAAAGTGTTCTTCAAATCAAATGTTATTGGTCACTTCCACATGGTTAGCAGATGTTATTGCAAGTGGCGCGAAATGCTTGTGTTTCTAGTTCTGACAGTGCAGCAATATCTAACAGGTAATATCTAACAATTCCACAACAGATACCTAATACACACAATTCTAAGTAAAGGAATGGAGTAAGAATATATAATTATAGGTATATGGATGAGCAATTTTAGAGCGGCATAGGCTAAGATGCAATAGGTTCAGTAGTATAGAATAGATAGTATAGAATACAGTATACACATATGAGATGAGTAATGCATGATATGTAAACATTATTAAAGCGGCATTATTAAAGTGACTAGTGTTCCATTTATTAAAGTGACCAGTGTTTTCAAGGCTATCTATATAGGCAACGGCCTCTATGTGCAAGCGATGGCTATTTAACAGTTTGGTGGCCTTGAGATAGAAGCTGTTTTCAGTCTCTCGGTCCCAGCTTTGATGCACCTGTACTGACCTTGCCTTCTAGATGATAGCGGGGTGAACAGGCGGTGGCTCAGGTAGTTGTTGTCTATTGATGATCTTTTTGGCCTTCCTGTGACATTGGGTGCTCTAGGTGTCCTGGAGGGCAGGTAGTTTGCCCCCAGTGATGCGTTGGGCAGACCACACCACCCTCTGGAGAGCCCTGCAGTTGCGGGCGGTGCAGTTGCCGTACCAAGTGGTGATACAGTCCAACAGGATGCTCTCAATTGTGCATCTTTAAGTGTGTGAGGGTTTTAGGTGACAAGACAAATTTCTTCAGCCTCCTGAGGTTGAAGAGGCGCATTTACGCCTTTTTTCAGCACACTGTCTGTGTGGGTGGATGACCAGGGGCCTCATTTATTTAGGCACAAATCTGTGTGTAAACCATTTTCAATCTGAACATTTGCTTGAGAGGGTGTGTGATGCACAACCATGACCATACATACACTGGGAGGAACTTGTCAAAATATTTCCGTAGGTGGAAGAAGAGGACCAAGGTTCACTGTGGTCTTTTAATTACACTGAACACTATAACAAAAATGGATGAAACAGTCCTCTCTGGTACAGAGGCTACCCACAAATCATAGTGGGAACACAGGCTACCTAAGTATGGTTCTCAATCAGAGACAACGATTGACATATCAGGCCAAAAGTAGAAATACAAAACATAGGACCCAGGTAGAACAAAAACATAGAATGCCCACCCCAACTCACCCCCTGACCAACCTAAAACAGAGACATAAAAAAGGAACTAAGGTCAGGACGTGACACATAGAATGGGGAAAATATATGTCGAAAATGTGTGAAATTGTGACAGTAGACCTAATATATATATATATTTTCAATGTAATTATATTTACATTGTGAATTCATGCAACACAACCATCACACCCTGATCTGTTTCACCTGTCCTCGTTATTGTCTCCACCGTCTCCAGGTGTTGCTTGTTTTCCCCAGTGTATTTATCCCTGTGTTTCCTGTCTCTCTGTGCCAGTTCGTCTTGTACGTCCAAGCCTACCAGCGGTTTTCCCGGTTTCCTGCTTGGCCTTTTCTCCTTTTGCTAGTCCTCCCGGTTCTGACCCTTGCTTGTTTTCTGGACTCCAAGCCTGCCTGCCTGACCCTTCTGCCTGTCCTGACCTTGGGCCGGCCTGCCCTTCGGTACATCCTGAACTCTGAACTGGTTTTGACCTTTTGCTTGTCCACGACCATTCTCTTGCCTACTCCCTTTGGATTTATTAAACATCTTAAACTCCAACCATCTGCCTCCTGTGTCTGCATCTGGGTCTCGCCTGGTGTCATGATAACATTATGACAGGCTATATATCATTTCACCACATCAGTGCATTAGTTATGGGGGCTCCTGAGTGGCGCAGCGGTCTAAGGCACTGCATCTTAGTGCTAGAGGTGGCACTATTCCAGGCTGTATCACAACAGGCCGTGATTGAGAGTCCTGTAGGGCGGTGCACGACAAATGCATGACTTTGAACACCTTGAAATGCATTTGTTGTAAGAAATGTGCTATATAAATGAAGTTTGATTTGACTGATGACATTACACCTGTAGAATATTTAACTGTCATTTTCACATGAAGACAAGTGCAGTTTTTCTATAAACGTTTAATTGATAAATAGGAATTTTATTACTACATGTTGTTACTACATTACTACATGTCAATCATATAGTGGGAAGGATCCTATAAATCCATTACACGAGTCATCCCAATAAATGCCAACCTGCTTTGACACAACTTCCACTAAATGATCAGTATTTGTGTGCCAGGCTGCATGCTGAAATCAGTGGGAAACCAGGTGAAGAGAACCGAGTGATGAAACAGGAAGGATTCACAATGCAGGAAAGTGAAGTTCAAGGGTTAGAATCTTAATAATCAATTTCAACACATTTTTGTAGCTTACTAGACCCTTAACTGGCAAAAAGGTAGTGACCGAACTACTAAAAACTTCCAGGTTTAAAAGTAATTTAAAGTAACTACCATCACACTACTGGAAACTGTAGTTGATATTTAAACTAAACGTAGTCAGAGATGCTGTATATAATGATGAGACAATCTTGACTCCGCCCTAACAGGCTGTCTGCTTATTGCTGTATCCTTGTGTGGACAGGGTGTTGTCTTTTATAACCAATTCCGTCTCTGAGGCTGTTATTCGTCTGAGAGATAGCGTGATGGTGTCTGTTAAAGCAGTCATCGTAACATTATTTCGATAATCCCAAGTAGATGGTTTGTAGATGGTCAATAACTTTCAACAACATTTCAACTAACCATCTACTAACACTAGTCTGAACCTTACCCTAGCCCTTATTCTAACCCTAACTGTAACCTTAACAACAGTTGCTTATCAACAGTTTGTTGATTGCATGATAATCTACATGGGACAATCTAAATAAAGTGTGACCACATTCCCCTTTATACCTTGATTAACACCATGTTATTATCTCTCATATTGAACTGAGCAAAAATATAAATGCACCATGCAACAATTTCAATTTTTTAACTCAGTTGCAGTTCATATAATGAAATCAGTCAATTGAAATAAATGAATTTGGCTCTTATCTATGGATTTCACATGACTGGGGATACAGATATGCATCTGTTGGTCACAGATGCTTTTAAAAAAGGGAGGGTGTGGATCAGAAAACCAGTATCTGCTGTGCAGTGACACATCTCCTTTGGATAGAGTTGATCAGGCTGTTGATTGTGTCCTGAATGTTGTCTCATTCCTCTTCAATGTCTTATCGAAATTCCTGGATATTGGCTGGAACTGGACCACGCTGTTGTACACGTTGATCCAGAGCATCCCAAACATGCTCAATGTGTGACATGTCTGGTGATTATGCAGGCCATGTAAGAACTGGGACATTTTCAGCTTCCAGGAATTGTGTACAGATATTTGCGACATGGGGCCGTGCATTATCATGCTTAAACTTGAGGAGATGGCGGCAGATGAATGTCACGACAATGGTCCTCAGGATCTCGTCACGGTGTCTCTGTGCATTCAAATGGCCATCGATAACATGGAATTGTGCTCGTTGTCTGTAGCTTATGTCTGCACATACCATAACTCCACCGCCACCATTGGGCACTCTGTTCACAACGTTGACATCAGCAAACCACTGGCCCACACGACAGCATACACGTGGTCATACTGCAAAATTCTCAATAACGACGTTGGACGTGGATTATGGTAGAGAAAATAACATTAAATTCTCTGGCAACAGCTCTGGTGGACATTCCTGCAGCCAACATGCCAATTGCACACTACCTCAAAACTTGAGACATTTGTGGCATTGTTATGTTACAAAACTGCACATTTTAGAGTGGCCTTTTATTGTCCTAAGCACAAGATGCACATGTGTAATGGTCATGCTGTTTAAACAGCTTCTTGACATGCCACACCTGTCAGGTGGATGGATTATCTTGGCAAAGGAGAAAGTCTTACTAACAGGGATGTAAACACATTTGTGTGCAAAATGTGAGCAAAATAAGCTTTTTTGTGCGTATGGAACATTTCTGCGATATTTCAGCTCATGGAACATGGGACCAACACTTGTTGCGTTTATCATTTTTGTTCTGTGTATATTATTATAGTGTGTGTGTGTGTGTGTGTGTGTGTGTGTGTGTGTGTGTGTGTGTGTGTGTGTGTGTGTGTGTGTGTGTGTGTGTGTGTGTGTGTGTGTGCGTGCGTGCGTGCGTGCGTGCGTGCGTGCGTGCGTGCGTGCGTGCGTGCGTGCGTGTGTGTGTGTGCGTGTGGAGGGTGGGGTTATATTGCCAGGTCGCAGTTGTAAATGAGAACTTGTTCTCAACTTGCCTAACGGGTTAAATAAAGGTGAAATAAAAAATAAAAAATATCCTCCTCCAAATAACTTTCCCTTGGAACAGGTTGTTTGTCAAATATAAATAACTCATTCATGGTTTTATGGGGGTTGAAAGCTGTTTGCAGGGCCACAATATATAAGCGGACAAAGTCTGTGTTCAGCCAAACTGCAACCAGACTTATACTGTAGATCTACAGAGACATCATGAGAGTCACTGCAGCCGTCCTATTGGTCCTCTGTCTCCTGGCTGTCGGTCATGGTAAGTTACCATCATCTGAAAACGTATTTTATAGGCAGCTCTACATTAAACTTCAAATTGATCATGAAGTTGGCTCCATAATTTCATCCTCCTTTTTGCTGGTTTACCCTACTCATGTGTCTTTGATCTGGTGTCTCCATAGCCTGGGACTGTCAGCCTGTAGTGGCTATCAAGAATCTGATGCAGATAGATGCAGGACTGGGACAAGTGGTTGCTACGAACACAAGTCAAATCCCCTACTACCTGGTAGGTGATAAATGGATCCGCCTGCCTGGTTCCCTGAAGCATATCACTGTAGGACCAGCAGGGATCTGGGGTGTCAACAAGGCAGACTCAATCTACAAGTATGTGGGCGGTAACTGGGTGCAAGCTAAAGGTTAGTGGAGAGAATTACTCAATATTTATCCAGAGGACACCTGCTTCTTAGCTTTCCTGATACCATCAGGCTGTTGAAAAAATGATTAATGTTTTACATGTTTAACGTAATGCCATTGTAAGTCATTTGGCAGTACTCACAGATACGCACTTCATGTTTGCTTGTCTGTCTGTCTTTCTGTCTTTGTGGTCTTCAGGCAGACTGAAGCAGTTGGATGCTGGAGGTGACCAATTTCTTGTGGGGGTTAACATAAATAATACACCATACTGTCGGACAAGTAGTGCCACAGTTGGCTACAAGGGTCCAGGCTCACCTCTTCCATGGACAAGATTGCAAGGAGCTGTGAAGTACTACAGTTGTGGACCCTTTGGGTGCTGGGCAGTCAACAAGAATGATAATATCTACTTAATGAGTGTAAGATCTGGGAAAGAGTGTGAGAGCTGGAGTAGAGTAGTAGAGGATGGAGAGTGTCAGTTATTTTAAAACTGTTTCACATTATAACTGTTGAAATGAATGTTTGTTTCCAGAATGTGAACAGAGACACCTGTCAAAACAACGGGTGGAGTCAGATTGGCGGCAAGCTTTCCATGATTGAGGTGGCAACTGATGGTAGTGTCTTTGGGGTCAACTCTGCAGGCCAAGTGTCTACCAGGTAAGGTTGCTACTTACGGTTCCACCCTTTCCCCCTCAACATAAATAACTCACTTGAAAATGACTTGTAATGATAATGATATTCCTTTTATAATAACTCTGGTCCTGACTGTACATACTTTGTGACATGAAGCTCTTTACACAAACATTTAAATGGATACATAAATGAAATCAGATCTAAACTTATAATAGTGTATAGACAGCATAAGGTAAAATATGCTACAGTTTGGAACGAAAAACAACAACTAAGCAGTCACCCTGCCACTTGTTTTAGTAAACAGCCGAGGAATGTAGCTCGAGAAATGTAACCATTCTCAAATGCATAGATGGATCTATGGACGCAAGGACAGACCATCCATGAGAAGAAAACATTTTTTGTTTGTTTTAAACATGTCTTTTTAAAGCTATACATTGTTTGTTTACAAGAACATTGTTTACAAACAATTGAGTCCAAGCTTACATTTAGGCTTCTAATGCAGTTATATTCTTCAAAAATCAATGGCTATATACAATTAATAAAGTCCAAAAGATGTATGCACTTTATAAACATTGATGAGCTTAAAACATAAAACCCACCCCTTTCTTCAAAACAGAGACGGCATCACAGCCAGTAAACCAGAGGGCACTGGATGGAGCAATATCCCAATGTACATGCCAATGAAGCACGTGACCTACGACCTGGGACGTCTTTGGGTCGTCGCCAAGTCTGGCTTCACCATGGTGTGCACACATTAGCCTCTTCTCTGTAGCTGAAGGCCGTTTGCGATCTGACAAGCTCACTTGCTAACTCATTGATCTCTCTTTCTGGAACAGCCTTCTGCTTGAGAATTGAGGACATGAATTCCTTCATTTGAAAAAACTATATATTCTATTCTTTTCTTGATGACTCCTTGATTAACACTTAGAGGTTTGCTATGGCTGCTATTGATCGTAGCTTAAAAACATGTACCTTCCAATGTCATCAATAGAGTTGATGTAATCCTTGGCATTGCTTATTATCTCATATTATATCATCATTTCCCACAAATAAAGCATTCATTTTAAAACTAATTTCTGTGTTTTGAACAAAGGAATTTAAGATCAACTGAAACTTGAGAGATCTGTTTTGTGATGATGATTTTTGCCACTAGAACCACACGGAGGATTCAAATAATATGACCTTGATGAGTTGATTATTTGAATCAGCTGTGTAGTGCTGGGGAGAAAACATTCACTCCTTGGGGTTCTGAGGACCTAGTTTGGGAAATGCTGCCATAGGAAGTCCCACTGTTAGGAATAGAGGTCGGGAAGTGGCAGGGCCACAGTTCAACAGTCCATTTCCACTATTTCTATCTCACCCATAGGGAGCAGTAGTAGCCAGGCCAGGTGCTTTGAGTGCCGACAGGATTGAAGGCTCACAGGTGTGAGTGATGGATGGGGAGTCTCAGGAAGGAAGCTGGAGGAGGAAATGGTGACTGTGCTTGAAGAAGCTGCACTGGATCTGGCCAAACTGTCCACGTCAGAAATAACATGTATTAATCTTCTGAGCAGGTCTCCTGCCAAAGGAGTTACAGCTGGAGCCTTATTGGATAAAGAAGAGAAGTACCTTAGTCAGTAAATCCTAGGAGTGGTCAGTGCACGTTGCCTGACCCGTATGGTAAATGGAAGGAAATGGTAAATGCCTGTTGATATTATTGTTGGAGACGATCTGAGTATGTGAAGTTTGGATATGTGAGGAATGTGGTGAGAGCATCTACAGTGTGGGAATTGTAAAGGATATGGTCACGTGTCAAATGTTTGCAGATGGGAGAAGTATGATATTGAAGAATCTGTGAATGGAAAATGTTGCAACTGTGGCGGGGAAATGGAAAGAGCCTGTGATGAGATTGTTGATTGGAGTTTAACAAGGTGACACTTAATGTAGCAGGCATAAACGAAACGCCTGAAACTTCTATTGATCCCCAACATCAAGGGTGTCAAACTCATCCCCATGGAGGGCAGTGTGTCTGCAGATTTGTGCCCCTCCCTTGTAATGGATTGATGAATTAAGGTCTCTAATTGGTAAGAAACTCCCCTCACCTGGTTGTGTAGGTCTTAACTGAAAGAAAAAAAGAAAAAACCCACAGACACTCGGCTGTCCATGGAATGATTTTGACCCCCTTGATTTAAGGGATCTATACTGCCCTACCAAGCAAAAGAGCAGTAACCGCTCATAGTAAAACTGAGAACAATTACTTCAAAGTTGTTTTATTGTCCAGCCAAGTGAATTGTAGGCAGATCATTGGAGATGTGGTTATGTTTTCTTATGAGGTAATTTTGTATTCATATTGGCCCTGACCTCTGACATGACCTATGATCCTAGACGGCAGTTACTGCCTTCTTGTGTTAGTATATTTATTTGTATGTGGCTGTCAGTGTCATATAGTTTGATACTTGTATCAGCAAAGAACAATAAATAATTCCAAGGTCTTCCATAGACACTACAGTCCAATGCTCAGTGAAACCAAGGTAAATGCCCCTAACTGACGTGAGTGATGCCAGTTTCTGCCTTTTTCCTTGGTTTCACTAACTTTTTGCAGTTACTGTGTCAGGATTTGGCCAGGGTTGTTCCGGGTTTTGGTCAATAGATGCCCCCATTGTGCTTTTTGACCTTATGTTTTTTCCCTTGTTCCCCATTATTATTTGCACCTGTGCCTCGTTTTCCCCTGATTGTATTTAAACCCTTAGTTTCCCTCAGTTCTGTGCTCTGTGTTTGTATGTTAGCACCCAGCCCTAGTGTTCTGTGTTTTCTTGTCGATTCCGGTGGATGCTCTTGTGGAATTCTGTTTTTGTTTTGAGTATCTCTTGAGGCTTTTTTTTGTGCTATTCCTACCACCTTTTGGATTTGCCATTATTGTATTGAAGGACTTCTCCTTTTTTTTACTTTATTAAATACACTGTCTTAAGTACTGCTGTGTCTGCCTCATCTTCTGGGTTCTGCTGACTATTCGTGGCTCAGTTGGTTAAGTGACTGTTTCTCACTCCGGAGACCCAGGTTCGTAACCGGGTCCTGACATACTGTAAACATGAACCCCCATTTTCTCCATAATACAACACCGTTGAGGTGGGATATTTGTCCACATGATAAAGCATGTATTTGATGTATAAAAAAATGGGTTATGGACCAAATGTGGAGTTACTGCTCTTTTGCTTGGTAGGACAGAATAGTAGTTTCAGGTGTTTAGTTCACTCATGCTATGTTAGGTTACTGTATTTGAGAGAGAGCGTGGTGGTGCCTGTTAACATTCCTTCTCATTCCCTGATTCACATCATGTCATCAGTAAAGCCGACAGGATGATATTATCAGAGTGTAAAAACTTAGGCAACGTCATGTTGCTCACAATGCACATTGGTTTAGTTATTTTTCAGTGAATCCAATCCTTGTCATAGCTCATCTCTCATATTACATCACGATTTTCCACAAATAAAACATTGAGTTTGAAACAAATGTTGTGATGTTCAATTAATAAGATTATTTCCTCCAAGGTAAATGCTGTAGAACTCAACTAATTTCTGGTTTTGCCATTTGAAACCCCTCTGGTTACTGGTCTGCCTCTCTAACGTCAAGGCTACAGCCAACACCTATACACCCCCAGGTATTTGTTATGTTGATTCCAAAAAGCCTTTGACATCTTACGGTTTATGTGCTTTATACTTCCTCATGAAATAGTTCAACTTTTACTGGCAGGTGATTCAATGTGTCATTTGAATATCGTGACATGTGTTTTAACTTTATGATGAAACTGTTCTTCACAATGGGTATCACTATTCAAGACATTTTATATACTTTTAAGGAGGGAAGGGCAAAATACAAAGAAACGAGGATAGAGGGGGATAAAAATAACTTTTGTATACATGGTGTATGTGTGGACACCCCTTCAAATGAGTGGATTTGGCTATTGTTGTTGACAATTGTATAAAATTGAGTTCACAGCCATGCAATCTCCATAGACAAACATTTGCCGTAGAATGACCTTACTGAAGACCTCAGTGACATTTGATGTGGCACCATCCGAGGATGCCACCTTTCCAACAAGCCAGTTCATCAAATTTGTGCACTGCTAAAGCTTCCCGCTCAACTGTAAGCGCTGTTATTGTGAATTGGAAAAGTTTAGGAGCCACAACTGCTCAGCCAACGAAGCGGTAGGTCACACAAGCACACAAAATGGGACCACAGAGTGCTGAAGTACTTAACATACGAAAATCGTCTGTCCTCAGTTGCAACACTCACTACAGAGTTCCAAACTGCCTCTGGAAGCAGTGTCAGCACAAGAACGGTTCGTCTTGAGTTTCATGAAATGGGTTTCCATGGCCGAGCAGCTGCACAGAAGCCTAAGATCACAATGCACAATTCCAAGTATTGTCTGGAGTAGTGTAAAGCTCACTGGAGCAGTCGAAACCCGTTCTTTGGAGTGATGAATCACGCTTCACCATCTGGCAGTCCAACGGAGAAATCTGGGTTTGGTGGATGCCAGGAGAACGCTGCCTGCCCCAATGCATAGTGCCAACTATAAAGTTTGTTGGAGAAGGAATAATAGTCTGGGGCTGTTTTTCATGGTTCGGACCCCTTAGTTCCAGTGAAGGGAAATGTTAACGCTACTGTATACAATGCCATTCTAGACGAGTCTGTGCTTCCAACTTTGTGGCAACAGTTTGGGGAAGGCCCTTTCCTTTTTCATCATGACAATGCCCCCGTACACAGAGCGAGGTCCATACAGAAATAGTTTGTTGAGATTGGCAAGGAAGAACTTGACTGGCCTAGTCGCCCAACATCAGTGCCCAACTTCACTAATGCTCTTGTGGCGGAATGGAAGCAAGTCCTCGCAGCAATGTTCCAACATCTAGAGGAAAGCCTTCCCAGAAGAATAGAGGCTGTTATAGCAGCAAAGGGGGACCAACTCCATATTAATGTCCATGATTTCGGAATGAGATTTTTGACGAGCAAGGTGTCCACATACCTTTGATCATGTAGTGTAAGTGTTTAAAGATTATAACAAATTAAATAAAAAATAACTTAAATAAAAACAAATACATTTGTTCTCCAATGAGGGGGGCTGGTAGGGGTGTAAAATGTGTTACACTCAGTCTGTACAGTATAAACATTATACGGGTCCTCCTACAACACTTAGCAACCTTATCAAACAGCTCTACAAATATGCCACCTGCCAAGTACAGTAGGTGAGAGAAATAAGCTTTTGTGCGTATGGATCATTTCTGTTATCTTTTTATTTCCACTCATAAAACACAGGACCAACACTTTACATGTTGTGTTTTTTATTTTAGTTCAGTGTATATTATTATTGTGTGTCTGTGTGGGAAGGGTGGGGTTACATCCTCCTCTCGTTAGTGTTTCCTTGGAACAGGTTGTTTGTCAAATATAAATAGCTCATTAATAATGATTTGATGGGGGTTGAAAGGTGTTTGCAGGGCTGCAATATATAAGGGGACAAAGTCTGTGTTCAACCAAACTTATACTGTAGATCTACAGAGACATCATGAGAGCATAACTGTTTCAGTTACAGCATGGACAGCTACATGGAGGGCTATCTCCATATAATATTCTTCTTTTGACACCGAAGCCTAATGAGTAGAGCTCACAGACACAAAGACACATAAACAAAGCACAAAGAGAATAACACATGAGTAGAGTACACCGACAACAAGGAGGATGAAATTATGGAGCCAAACTCATGATCAATTCCAAGTTGATCAAGCATGTTTCAGATGGTAACTTACCATGACTGATGACCAGGAGTCAGAGGACCAATAGGACAGCTGCAGTGGCTCTCATGATGTCTCTGTAGATCTACAGTGTCATGACGTTGGCCTCTTTGGGTATAGCAAGCCCCATCCCCCTCTCCCTGCCTCTCCTTGCCTCCTTAAACTAGGTTGCTGTGGTCAGAGAGACATTGTAAATTCGTGAGGATCTCCTCATGGACACACAGTATAGAGAGAGTCAATTTTCATAGAGAACAAAGCAATCCCTTCCACCTCACAGAACTTTCATGTTCCGGAGAAAGTATAAATGATCGGTGAAGAATCCAGCTATGAACTGGTCCATTTATCACAACTTGGGGAAGCTCATGGGAGACGGTGTGTCCACATTACCATAACACTGTTTATATAATAGCCTCAGATATGAGGTTTCCATCTAATTGTTGTATAAGATTAATGAGTGAGTATGATACTGTTTGTAAAATTGTGTAATATGATTTTGGACTGTTTAATGGAAGGAAAACTCAAAAAGGGGATTGGAGTTAACTAAATCAGAGGACCGCTCCTGAGCCCAGTTAGGGTCAGGTGTCCTGGGACAGCTCTTTTCTGCCATTCAGAATAAAACCCAACTTTGAGAAATTATCATCAGACCATGTTTCTCTCAATCACGGGAGTACTAAGGTTGTAGACCATTGCTGAATCTTTTAACCATACCACATGGTTAAACTCTTAGACTATCGATACCGACAGAATAAGAACAAGTCTTTGATATTAATTACTAGTCTGCAGCTAGGATTTCAGGAATTATTGAATGTGAAGAACGACAACCGCTGAAACATCCATTCTATAACAAATGTCACTCTGAACTATTCTACGAAAGAAACAAACTTTTCACCAGCGATCAAGACGACACACTGAGCGTAAATATATATATTGATTGCAATTGTTCCCGAATGAGTGAGCGTTCATGTGTAAAGGATTAGCAGTAATAACCAAGGTGGTGTGGTATATGGCGTTGCGTCCTGCATAAGAACAGCCCTTAGCCGTGGTATAATGGCCATATACACTATAAACCCCTGAGGTGCCGTACTGTTATTATATATTGATTATCAATGTATTTCGAGCAGTAAAAGTATATGTTTTGTCATACCTGTGGTATACTGTCTGATATACCATGGCTGTCACCACTCAGTTTATAAGATTAATTAATCGATCAATGTACATGCAAAAACACAGCAAGAAAAAAATATATTAAAACAAACAATTTAAAAAATGAACTGCAATAGAGAATGCTGGCAAATATGATAATGATGGGCGTGGTCAGACCAGCTTGACCAACATAGACGAGCATGGACCAGCTTGGTCCTCAGCATACCAGCATCACCATTATTATGTGTGTCCAAAACACAGTGAAGGCTAGTCACCAGGGTTCAAAACACAGTGAAGGCTGGTCACCAGGGTCAAAAACACAGCGAAGGCTGGTCACCAGGGTCCAAAACACAGCGAAGGCTGGTCCAGTTCTATGTGGAATCAAAAAGGGTTCTCTTATGGGGATAGCCGAAGAACCCCTTTGGAACCCTTTTTGTATGGATCAATTGATCAATGAATGAACCTATTTCAAGGCTGTAGTCATAAAGATCCCACCAGCATGCTGTTTGACAAAATCCATTAATGTGTAGAGAATCAAGATCACCAGTGGGCTGGAGTTCCTTTTGTATTAAATTTAGTATACCGTTTTTCTCCATTAACCTGGTATTATGAACAGTGGGAGCTTTACACTTTCTTCCATTGGCTTTTCAGGATTTGGAAAAAGTGGATTTGTACAGAATTCTAATCATGAAAAAAAAACAGTCAGCCGAGATAAATAAGGAAACACTTCAAGACAGCCTTGGAACGCATTTGTTTTCTCAAGGTGTTGTTTCATCTGACCATGCACGGTAGGGGCACTCTTGGCAGCCATGTTAACTTTCAGAAGAACATTGAAATAGGAATAATCCTTGCCACCACACCCTTCTAGACGACCTGTGACTAAAGCAGCGTTTCCCAAACTCGGTCCTGGGGACCCAAGGGGTGCACGTTTTGGTTTTTGCCCTAGCACTACACAGCTAATTCAAATAATTAAAGCTTGATGATAAGTTCATTATTTGAATCAGCTGTGTATTGGTAGGACAAAAATCCAAAAAAACGTGCACCCGTTGGGGTCCCCAAGACCGGGTTTGGGAAAAGCTGGACTAAAGACTATAGTGCAGGGGTAGGCAACCCAGGTCCTGGAATGCTGCAGCGGACTCATTTATCAACCGTGCTTAGGCACAAATCTGTGCGTAAACCATGAATTTCCACGCAGAAAATGTGTGTGAACTTACAAACAACCATGGCCATGCCTATGCACGGTGCCAGGTGGTGGGACAAGGGAGATGCTTGTCAAACATATATTTTCCCATTCTATGCTGAAAATGTGTGAAATATTGACAATAATTAAATCATTTTTCAATGTAAATATATTTCCACTGTGAATTCATGCAACACATCTTGACAGGCTATATATAATTTCACCACATCAGTGCATTAGTTATGATAATAATCCATAGAAAGTACTATACTTTTTTTAATTAGAGGCAGGTGTGAAAGTGAAACCATTGTGTAAATAATATAAAAGACTGAGATAATGGGAGATCCACTGAGACTAAGATAATGGGAGATACAATGAGAGACGGAGATAATGGGCGATCCAATGAGACTAAGATAATGGGAGATCCACTGAGAGACGGAGATAATGGGAGATCCAATGAGACTAAGATAATGGGAGATCCACTGAGAGACTGAGATAATGGGTGATCCAATGAGAGACGGAGATAATGGGCGATCCAATAGGAGACTGAGATAATGGGTGATCCAATGAGAGAGGCTGATCTTGTTCTGTTGGAAGATGTGGCATACGCTGCATTTCACAGAGAGAGTGTTTTCAGAGACTGGTGGGACTTATTTAACAGAATGTACAGATTGGTTCATCAGATATCGTTTACCAACTGTCCAACTGTTGCCTGCCGTATAGCCACCTGATGCTCCACGACAGCACCATGCCAGCCAATGTTCTGCATGCCCCAGGTGCCCTGTATTTTTAACAATGTTTGGTACAGACAGGGACAACGGGGAGGGTAGCAGTTGTTCTGCCTCAGGTTCAAGGAGTCATGCTATTTCACTGAAACTTCCCCAGAGATGGTTCCTTAGCCACTGAAAATCTTCCTCTGTGGGCTCTTGGGACAGAGGGTTGTAGTCTTCGGCTCAGTATTTGTCTTCCACTAACTGCACCTGGTTGGGCACGGCTGGCTTCCTCCACTCGCATTACACATCTGTAAAGCTGATATTGTGAACTGGCACAATAGGCTGCATGGCTAAACTCACGAGGTCCACGGAGGCATTTGCATGTGATATAGAGAATTCTCAGGCCACCTATAGAGAAATGACAAGAGGAAGGACGTTACGTGTCACATGCCTTTCATGCATGACTGTGAACACCTTGAAATGCATTTGTTGTAAGAAATGTGCTATATCAATGAAGTTTGATTTGACGGATGACATTACAGCTGTAGAATATTTAAAAAACTGTCATTTTCACACGAGGACAAGTAGTTTTTCCACAAACATTTAATTGATAACTTGGGATTTTATTAGTTGATATATCAATCGTATAATGGAAAAGATCCTATAAAACATTCTAGAACTGAGTCATGACTCAGAGTCATAATGTAAGTGTGGTATCTGGGGTAATTCGGTTAATGATGATATAATTGTTTAAGTGGCTGTTTCCTTGTAAAATGTTGACAGCTGTATAAAACACATTATATTGCTAAGATGTTCATACTTAACTTCATAGCTACACACCAACACAGGATAAACTTTATCCCTCATGCTGGCCCTGACCAAACCGGTTAGTTGCCCCTCACTATAGCTGTACTTCTCCACATGGCCAGACTTCTAGTGGTCTTCTCCACATGGCCAGACTTCTAGTGGTCTTCTCCACATGGCCAGACTTCTAGTGGTCTTCTCCACATGTCCAGGCTTCTAGTGGTCTTCTCCACATGGCCAGACTTCTAGTGGTCTTCTCCCCTTTTAATGCTCGTATGCGCATCATTAAAAAATGCCACAAGGTCTGAAATAGACACCAAAAGACATACAAAGTCGACATACTGTACAAACAATTATCTAGGTTAAGTAAAGCAACATTTATTTGTATCTACTGCTCTGTATGATTAACTAGCTAAAGTGTAGTCAGTGGCTAGCTAAGACAGAAAAGGGGAAGGAAGAAGTTCGACACTATTTAATTATTTTCAATACAGAACATGGATTCATCATGGATTGGGCAAACATTTCTGATCACGCTTGTGAACAGTAGCTGACAGTGTTGGCTAGAAATTACGTGCAGGGGCTTCCTGCAGGAATAGGTAGTCTTCCTGAGGTCTTCTCTGTTGCTAATTAGCATTATGAAAATATTTTAAAGAAAAGTTGAGGCGAATATTGATCAAACTAATCTTGTCCGAGAGAGAAATACATGGTTATCAAGACGTCACAACAAGATAAGCCTACACCAATCACATACTTAATTTGACGTGTTTGTAAAATTCACTATGTGAAGAATGGAAAAACAATTGGAACCATTTCCGTGTCTGACCATTTTATGGGTATTATGATGCGTCCACTGTGCCAGACTATACCACTTTTGTACTTAGCAACCTCATCAAACAGCTCTACAAATATGCCACCTACCAAGTACAGTAGCCGGGTCACAAAGGAAAACAACAGAAGCTTTAAAATCACTTTTATCATGGTATTGTGATGTAGTTATGTCATTGAGCTGTTCTTGTCTATTAATGTTCTGCATTATGTTGTCGTAGCATTGACTGTCATTAAATGTGAAGACTGTATATTATCAAATCTCTGTGTAATTTAATTACGAGATTAAACTAATCATGTAACTTTAACTAGGAAGTCGGGGCACCACGGGAAAATGTTTAAAGAGCATTTATTTCCCAAATTAACTCTTCCAATATTTTCATATCTTATCAATTACAGTCACTTAATGTATTATTACATCATTCTCATTACTGATCGTCGCAAACCCTAGGAAATCGGCACGAACCATAACATAAATCATGAATCAGCGATATACAAATTGGCTTAATTATTTATTTACTAACTAATCAATCACAGAATTACATAAACACACACACAAATAGGTTATACATTGGTTACTGACATGATAGATAAGTCCCTAGTGGGTTAAGCCGATATGATGGCTTGGTAGACAAAGGAAAGGGGTGGGGATAGCTCAAGAGCGGGACACTCAAAGTTTCTAACTACACTCATAGAAATGCTAATACTTTTCAAATGAACAACTGCTGATTCGAAAATAAACTTCAATTGACATATTTACGAGTGTATGCCTTTTGTCCCTCACTGATTGCTGGTCCGTTTGCTGTATAGTCAATCATTAGTATAGTCAATCATTAGAGAGTCTCTGGTTGCAAAATGTGTCAGGAGACCTTTATAAGCACTTGCCTTGGAGGGCGGTTCCATCCCTTTTGTCCCAATGTCTGTGCTCACGTGGGCGTGGTTACTGACTGGGTAAACGAAAGACAATTCTCATTTAGGAGGCCAACATCATATTACATTTTCTCACAAATAGTTTCATATTCAATCATATATTTTATACAACCATCAGATGCCAACTCGATAATTGAGAAGTGTACACAACCAAAGATACAGTAATGTGTGTTTGCTGTCCTTCATGAGATCACCACATGAAACAAACTTGACATGACAGTTCCTTAAATGCCCATGGACATTTCCCAAATTCTCAAAAATAGAAATATTGTTTAATTCTCCAATTTTGGGGATTAGGAGCTTTGGCAAGAAGAATGCCTTTGTTCTCCATAGGCTCTCTCCCTCAATACTCCATGGCAGCGAAGAGAGTTTCTCCCAGGAATTTATGAGCGTTGTGAAACCTGTGGTGGGAGAGAGAGTGAGAGAGGGGGTGAGCTACGATATAAACCCAAAAGGGCCACGACGTGACAATGTCATGTTTCATGTTTTGTGTGGACCTCAGGAAGAGTAGTTGCTGCTTTCGCAACAGCTAATGGGATCCTAACAAAAACTTAATTTTTAAAATGATTGTTGAATACAATTTTTTTAAGGGATAGAAGGGCATTCTAGAGTGTGCATTATTTCTCTATAGCGCACAGTATATCAGCATGGTAGATTTCAATGGCAAATTCATGCCTACATGTTCTATGTTTGAGCTGCTTTTGAGCCTGCAAAAGTCAAATTGAAAACCTTATTGG
The DNA here is from genome assembly GCF_036934945.1 of Oncorhynchus masou masou. Classification (NCBI taxonomy): domain Eukaryota; kingdom Metazoa; phylum Chordata; class Actinopteri; order Salmoniformes; family Salmonidae; genus Oncorhynchus; species Oncorhynchus masou. Next base: position 15,566,318 of record NC_088238.1, on the reverse strand, counting down.
CCTTGTTGAATTCGATTTTCATAATAGCAAGCTAGGACTGATGGTTTGTTTAGCTAAACTGGTAAGTCTCTGTTTGGTTACCAAGACAACTACGGTAGCTATCTAGTAAACTACTTCAGTGGATGTTGAACACAATTCTACCTATAAATGAACACATTACTAGCAGCAAAATGTGTTAATTTACAGCAATGTTATTACATGGATAATCAACTCTAGGCTTTGTAAAGTAATGCAACTCCGTGGAAGGTCAGTTCCATGCCGCTAGTTCCTTCCACGCTGTTCATTATTTCCCATAGAACGCATATCCACTCGTTGATTATCCCTTACATAACGCCCCCAAAAAGTCTGTGGTGGTTATAGTGTTAATATCCCCATGTCATCAATAGAGCCTTCTGGGAGGCTTTTTCATCAGGGTGTAAAACCTTTTGGGCATGGTCATGTTGCTCACAACACAGATTGGTTTTGCTGTGCTTCAGAGGCCATCTTTTATAACCTATTCTGGCTCTGGGGCTGTTATTCCCTCCACCACATATAAGAGATGGACTGGTGGTGTCTGTACAAACAATAACTATGACCATGCTTTCACTGATCACACGATGAATTGTTGATCGTATGACCATCTATCTAAATAATCATTCATCTTTATTCCTTGATTAAATCATATCAAATGTTGTGTGTCACATGTGTTATGTGTCACAAAGTAACAAATAACTAAAGAGCAGCAGTAAAATAACAATAGCGAGTTCTATATACAGGGGGAACCAGTACAGAGTCAATGTGCGGGGGCACCGGTTAGTCTAGGTAATTGAAGTAATATGTAGATGTAGGTAGAGTTATTAAAGTTACTATGCATAGATAATAACGGAGAGTAGCAGCAGCATAGAAGATGTGTGTGTGTGTGTGTGGGGGGGGGGTTGAGGTAGCTATTCGATTAGATGTTCAGGAGTCTTATGGCTTGGGGGTAGAAGCGGTTTAGAAGCCTATTGGACCTGGACGTGGTGCTCGGTACCGCTTGCCGTGCAGTAGCAGAGTGAACAGTCTATGACTAGGGTGGCTGCAGTCTTTGACAATTGTTAGGGCCTTCCTATGACACCGCCTGGTATAGAGGTTCTAGATGGCAGGAAGCTCGGCCCTGGTGATTAACACCTCATCTATCATATTGTAGAGGTATTTATTAGAGAGGGGTAAAGATAAAGATTTTGTTCGGGCGCCAGGCAGGTATTAACCAATGCCGAAAGGAGAAGAGTAGAATAGAGAGAGTACCACTACCAGACCCACACACATCAGCAGAAGAGACTGCCTAGAGTGTAGCCTGTTTACCAGATAGCCAGTGGAGAGAAGAGAGAATACACACCATATAAAACCCACATCACAGCACAGGGGTAACCCCACCAATAATACCTCATACTATAATAATAATAATAATAATAATAATGGCAGAGCAGTTGAACGGCAACTTCATAGAAACAATTTACAAGAAAGATCCAGTCATCAACAGAGGATTTGCAATAATCTGCATTACCTTCCAGTGGAGGAGCGCAGAGGGTATGAATGTGGGGGGTGTTCATAGACACAACGAAGGCCTTAAAATGTCCACAATCTCCTCGGCCACATGTCATTAGTACCACCTCAATACAGTTCAAATAACAATACACAACTTGCAAGCAACCTCCCTTTTAACTAAAATGTCCATCCAAATACTTCTGGCAGGGCAATAATAGTCCAGCTCTAATGAACTTCAATGGGAAGGGCATTTGGAAAATAGAAAGTCTGCTGCAGGGCAAAGCGCTGGAACAATAGAGGGAAGAGAAAGAGAGATCTTAGCTGTTGACTTGCAGTTGTACTGTCTGACCGTCTGATGGTTTATTGGCTTGTATGTCAAAGCTTCGCAACATACTAAACCATACGATCCAACAAGGACTTCTGCAGCATAGCACACACACACACACACACACACACACACACACACACACACACACACACACACACACACACACACACACACACACACACACACACACACACACACACACACACTCAAACTGTTGCACCAACCAAGAGCTCCACCCCAGTGAGCTGATAGAGCTGTCTTTATTTCCTCCTTCCTTACTGCTGATGAGGTCTTAAAGTGTCAGCGCATGGTGAAGGATCCGTGCAGGATTTCGCCACAATATGATCATATCTCATATTGTGCGTGTGTGTGTGTGTGTGTGTGTGTGTGTGTGTGTGTGTGTGTGTGTGTGTGTGTGTGTGTGTGTGTGTGTGTGTGTGTGTGCGTGCGTGCGTGCGTGCGTGCGTGCGTGCGTGCGTGTGTGTGCGTGTGTGTGTGTGTGTGTGTGTGTGTGTGGGGGAAATTATATCCACCTCCCATTAACTTTACCTTGGAACAGGTTGTTTGTCAAATGTAAATAGCTCATTAACACTTTTATATTACTATTGTGTCTTTGTGTGGGAGAGGGTGGGGTTATATCCTCCTGTCAACTTCTCCTTGGAACAGGTTGTTTGTCAAATATAAATAGCTAATTAATAATTATTTTATGGGGGTTGCTGTTTGCAGGGCTTTATATATGAGGGGACAAAGTATGTGTTCAACCAAACTGCAACCAGACTTATACCGTAGAACTACTGAGACATCATGAGAGCCACTCCAGCCATCCTATTGGTCCTCTGTCTCCTAGCCGCCAGTCATGGTAAGTAACCATCATCTTAAACATGCTTGATCAACTTCGAATTGGTCATCAAGTTGGCTCCATAATTTCATCCTCCTTTTTGCTGGTTTACTCTACTCATGTGTCATTGATCTGGTGTCTCCATAGCCTGGGACTGTCAGCCTGTAGTGGCTATCAAGAATCTGGTGCAGATCGATGCAGGACTGGGGCAAGTGGTTGCTACGAACACAAGTCAAACCCCCTACTACCTGGTAGGTGATAAATGGATCCCCCTGCCTGGTTCCCTGAAGCATATCACTGTGGGACCAGCAGGGATCTGGGGTATCAACAAGGCAGACTCAATCTACAAGTATGTGGCCGGTAACTGGGTGCAAGCTGCAGGTTAGTGGAGAGAATTACTCAATATTTATCCAGAGGACACCTGCTTCTTAGCTTTCCTGATACCATCAGGGTGTTGAAAGAATGATTAATGTTTTACATGTTTAACATTATGCCATTGTAAGTCATTTGGCAGTACTCACAGATACGCACTTCATGTTTGCTTGTCTGTCTGTCTTTGTGGTCTTCAGGCAGTCTGAAGCAAGTGGATGCTGGGGGCAACCAGTTTATTGTGGGGGTCTACATGAAAGATACTTCATTCTGTCTGACAAGTAGTGCCACAGTTGGCTACAAGGGTCCAGGATCACCTCTTCCATGGACAGGATTGCCAGGAAGTGTGAAGTATTCTAGTTGTGGACCCTTTGGGTGCTGGGCAGTCAACAAGAATGATGATACCTACTTAATGAGTGTGAGATCTGGGAAAGAGTGTGAGAGCTGGAGCAGAGTAGTAGAGGATGGAGAGTGTCAGTTATTCTAAAACTGTTTCATATTATATCTGTTGAAATTGTCCTAAAACCCTGATTGAATCTGTTTTCCAGCTGAATCAAGACTGCCAAAACAACGGGTGGAGTCACATTGACGGCAAGCTTTCCATGATTGAGGTGGCAACTGATGGTAGTGTCTTTGGGGTCACCTCTGCGGGTAGTGTTTATACCAGGTAAGGTTACTACTGAACTATGTGTATGGTTCCACCCTTTTTACACATTATTTCCACACATTATTCAATCATTTGAAAATGACTTGTAATAATAACTTGAATGATAACTCTTATCCTTACTGTACATGCTTTGTGAAGCAAAACATGTAAATTAATTTATTATCTACGTTTTTTATTTAAAATCTAAACTTATAATAGACTTATAAAGAAATGTGTAGACCGTGTATGGTAAAATATGTAAAAGTTGGATCTCCTTTTAAAGCTACAGTTTGGAATACAAAAATCTATGGCTATATACAATTATATAATTCTAACAATGCATGCACTTCATAAAACATTTATGAGCTTTAAATGTGAAACGCCATTATCAAATAGTGTATGTTGATGTTAGGGTGGTGCTGGAGATTATTAATATGAAGTAGCAACATTTAGAAATGTCCCTTGAAGCTCATGAGGCATGTGAACCCACCTCCTTCTTCAACACAGAGACGGCATCACAGCCAGTAAACCAGAGGGCACTGGATGGAGCCATATCCCAATGTGCATGATAATGAAGCATGTGACCTACGACCTGGGCCGTCTTTGGGCCGTCTCCAAGTCCGGCTTCGCCATGGTGTGCACACATTAGCCTCTCCTCTGCAACTGAAGGCCGTTCAGAATCTGACAAGTTCAATTGCTAACTCATTGATGTTGGTTTCTGGAAGAGCCTTCTGCTTGAGAAATGTTTATGTTATTTCACAAGATCCCTTAATACAAAAACAACATTTCTTTAACTATACTTTTCAGTACCTTATCTCTATCAATATTAAATCAATGATCTTATTGAGATTATAAAAATGTTCGGTGAAGATTTATTCTCACACAAAATTGACCAGCAACAGCATTAGTTAAGTTGTGTGCTATTTTCTTGATCAGTCCTTGATTAACACCTTAATAGATCTTTGCCATGGAGGCTATTTAACTGTAGTGTAAACTAGGGCACAGTCATGTTGCTCACAATCCACATGGGTTTTGCTGTTCTTCAGAGGTCATCAATAGGGTTGGATGGAATCCTTGTTATTGCTCATTATCTCCTATAATTTCCCTCAAATAAAGCATTCATTTTGAAACTAATTTCAGTGGTTTTAAATAATATTGAACAGGGGATTTAAGGTAGCTGTGCAAAGATTCAGTTAACAATCTGTTTTGTGAATCTTCTTACTCAGAAAGTTAAATATGACGAGAGTACTATAGTTCTACAGTGTGCAGGAACTGGTGAACCTTTAGTTCCCTGATGCATAGTTTGATTTACAGGTTCCCTATTAATGTAGTGCCAGGGACATACAGTGGTGTAAGAATACTTGAAAGTACTACTTAATTAGTTTTTGTGTTTTACCATTTCTATATAGAGTACCAATCAAAAGTTTGGACACACCTCCTCATTCAGGGGTTGTTCTTTATTTTTGTTATATTCCATATTGTGGAATAATAGTGAAGACATCAAAACTATGAAATAACACATATGGAATCATGTAGTAACCAAAAAAAGTGTTCAATAAATCAAAATATATTTTATATTTGAGATTCTTCAAAGTAGCCACCCTTTGCCTTGATGACAGCTTTGCACACTCTTGGCATTCTCTCAACAAGCTTCATGAGGTAGTCACCTGGAATGCATTTCAATTAACAGGTGTGACTTGTTCAAAGTTAATTTGTGGAATTTCTTTCCTTCTTTATGCGTTTGAGTCAATCAGTTGTGTTGTGACAAGGTAGAAGATAGCCCTATTTAGTAAAAGACCAAGTGTCACGTCTGCTCCCGCTCTCCTTCCGCCAGGCTGCACAGCATTACGCACTCCTGCCACCACCATTATGCACACCTGCTTACCCTCGTCACACGCTACAGCGATTCATTGGACTCAATCACCTGTGTTATTACCTCCCCTATATCTCAAGAACATTTCCCAGGACATAGACATATCTGATATTGGCAGAAATATTAAATTCTTGTTAATCTAACTTTCCACTTCACAGTAGCTATTACAGTGAAAGAATACCATGCTATTGTTTGAGGACAGTGCACAGTTTGGAACTTGAAAAGTTATTTTAATAAACAAATTAGGCACATTTGGGCAGTGTTGATACACAATTTTGAACAGAAATGCAATGGTTCATTGGACCAGTCTAAAACTGTGCACATACACTGCTGTCATCTACTGCAGAGATAACTTTGAAGGCTATGTCATACTTTCCAGGTCCATACCCAAGCAGTTCGAACTTCTAATTTAAAAATTAATCTCTCCAGAAATAAGTCTCTCACTGTTGCCGTCTGCTACCGGCCCCCTTCAGCTCCCAGCCGTGCCCTGGACACCATTTGTAAATTGATATGCCCCCCATCTAGCTTCAGAGTTTGTTCTGTTAGGCGACCTAAACTGGGATATGCTTAACAGCAGTCCTACAATCTAAACCCACCAGGTACAACCCTAAATCTACAACAATGGGCACACTTATAGACATTATCCTGACCAACTGGCCCCCCAATTACACCTCCACTGTCTTCAATCAGGTTCTCAGCGATTACTGCCTCATTTTGCCTGTATCCGCTACGAGTCCGCGGTCAATCGATCACCCTTCATCACTGTCAAACACTCCCTAAAACACTTCTGAGAGCAGGCCTTTCTAATCGACCTGGCCCGGGTATCCTGGAAGGATATTGACCTCATCCCATCAGTTGAGGATGCCTGGTCATTCTTTAAAAGTTACTTCCTCACCATCTTAGATAAGCATGCTCCGTTCAAAAAATGCAGAACTAAGAACAGATATAGCCCTTGGTTCACTCCAGACCTGACTGCCCTCAACCAGCACAAAAACATCCTGTGGCGGACTGCAATAGCATCGAACAGTCCCCGCGATATGCAACTGTTCAGGGAAGTCAGGAACCAATACACGCAGTCAGTCAGGAAAGCAAAGGCCAGCTTTCTCCAGCAGAAATTTGCATCATGTAGCTCTAACTCCAAAAGGTTCTGGGACACTGTAAGGTCCATGGAGAACAAGAGCACCTCCTCCCAGCTACCCAATGCACTGAGGCTAGGTAACACGGTCACCACCGATAAATCCATGATAATCAAAAACTTCAACAAGCATTTCTCAATGGCTGGACATGTATTCCTGCTGGCTACCCCAACTTCGGCCAACAGCCCCCCCCCCCGCAGCTACTCGCCCAAGCCTCCCCAGCTTCTCCTTTACTCAAATCCAGATAGCAGATGTTCTGGAAGGGCTGCAAAACCTGGACCCATACAAATCAGCTGGGCTTGACAATCTGGACCCTCTATTTCTGAAACTATCCGCCGCCATTGTTGCAACCCCTATTACCAGCCTGTTCAACCTCTCTTTCCTATCGTCTGAGATCCCCAAGGACTGGAAAGCTGCCGCAGTCATCCCCCTCTTCAAAGGGGGAGACACCCTGGACCCAAACTGTTACAGACCTATATCCATCCTGCCCTGCCTATCTAAGGTCTTCGAAAGCCAAGTGAACAAACAGATCACTGACCATCTCGAATCCCACCGTACCTTCTCCGCTGTGCAATCCGGTTTCCAAGCCGGTCACGGATGCACCTCAGCCACGCTCAAGGTACTAAACGACATCATAACTGCCATCGATAAAAGACAGTACTGTGCAGCCGTCTTCATCGACCTGGCCAAGGCTTTCGACTCTGTCAATCACCATATTCTTATCGGCAGAGTCAGTAGCCTCGGTTTATCTAATGACTGCCTTGCCTGGTTCACCAACTACTTTGCAGACAGAGTTCAGTGTGTCAAATCGGAAGGCATGTTGTCCGGTCCTCTGGCAGTCTCTATGGGGGTGCCATAGGGTTCAATTCTCGGGCCGACTCTTTTCTCTGTATATATCAATGATGTTGCTCTTGCTGTGGGCGATTCCCTGATCCACCTCTACGCAGACGACACCATTCTGTATACCTCTGGCCCTTCCTTGGACACTGTGCTATCTAACCTCCAAACAAGCTTCAATGTCATACAACACTCCTTCCGTGGCCGCGAACTGCTCTTAAACGCTAGTAAAACCAAATGCATGCTTTTCAACCGTTCGCTGTCTGCACCCACACGCCCGACGAGCATCACCACCCTGCATGGTTCTGACCTGGAATATGTGGACATCTATAAGTACCTAGGTGTCTGGCTAGACTATAAACTCTCCTTCCAGACTCATATCAAACATCTCCAATCCAAAATCAAATCTAGAGTCTGCTTTCTATTTCGCAACAAAGCCTCCTTCACTCACGCTGCCAAACTTGCCCTAGTAAAACTGACTATCCTACCGATCCTCGACTTCGGCGATGTCATCTACAAAATAGCTTCCAATACTCTACTCAGCAAACTAGATGCAGTTTATCACAGTGCCATCCATTTTGTTACTAAAGCACCTTATACCACCCACCACTGCGACCTGTATGCTCTAGTCGGCTGGCCCTCGCTACATATTCGTCGCCAGACCCACTGGCTCCAGATCATCTACATGTCCATGCTAGGTAAAGCTCCGCCTTATCTCAGTTCACTGGTCACGATGGCAACACCTACCCGTAGCACGTGCTCCAGCAGGTGTATCTCACTGATCATCCCTAAAGCCAACACCTCATTTGGCCGCCTTTCCTTCCAGTTCTCTGCTGCCTGTGACTGGAACGAATTGCAAAAATCGCTGAAGTTGGAGACTTTTATTTCCCTCACCAACTTTAAACATCTGCTATCTGAGCAGCTAACCAATCGCTGCAGCTGTACATAGTCCATCTGTAAATAGTCCACCCAATTTACCTACCTCATCCCCATACTGTTTTTATTTATTTACTTTTCTGCTCTTTTGCACACCAGTATCTCTACTTGCACATCATTTATCACTCCAGTGTTAATCTGCTAAATTGCAGCATCAATGTAACAGTATAACTTTAGACCGTCCCCTTGCCCATACCCGGGCGCGAACCAGGGACCCTCTTTACAAATCAACAACAGTCACCCCTCAAAGCATTGTTACCCATCGCTCCACAAAAGCCGCGGCCCTTGCAGAGCAAGGGGAACTACTACTTCAAGGTCTCAGAGCAAGTGACGTCACCGATTGAAACGCTGTTTAGCGCTAACTAGCTAGCCTTTTCACATCTGTTACATAAGGACATGTTGAATAACAATTACTGAATAAATGAACATGAACAATGTAATCATGTACGTCAGATATATAAGTTGAAAACATTCTCTGTGAAAAGCACTTTGTGTGTGTAACCAGTTGCTCATGCTTTCTTTGTTAGATGCCCAAATAATAGTTGAACAAACATAAACAAGTTGAGCAAACACAATTTTGGGCCAACTAAACATTAAGTTCTGCTAACACTTTATCTGAAAAGTTGAGTAAACTAAAAAAAGCCTTACTTAATAATAATTAGTTGAAACTACTTACATTTTTTTTTTTACCGTGTATATTTGACGGTCTCCCTAACATTTAGGATCTCCTTTAAACACAAACCTCACCTTTCTTCAGCACAGAGACGGCATCACAGCCAGTAAACCAGAGGGCACTGGATGGAGCCATGTCTCAATGTGCATGCACATGAAGCATGTGAGAGCAAAATTGCAAGATTATGTTATAATACTTTTATTGCATCAAATGGTTGTTTTATGCAACAGAATAGGGGATTCTTATAACTATTGTGTGTGTGTGTTCTACTGGGGATGGGCCTCTGGGAGATAACACTGACAGGAGATTTACAATGTCTTTTGGGTGATAAAACCTAAGGAGACAGCATTCAGAAGCATGAGTTAATGTTTCTGATCTATATGGTACCAGGGAGAGATGGCTCGGGGCCAGACCCTGGTCTCTACACAAAGATAACTGTTTTTACAGCAGATACTGTCTGCTGTGAATTATAAGTATCTTTCATACAAATCCTAACCTTGTGACCCTTTCGATGTAGGTTGAAAGGGGTGTATCTTGGCTATAAATGACCTTTGTACTTTTTTCTCGGGGCTCTCAACAAATCATCTGAGGGTGATTCGTCGACCAGCCATCATTATCATAGAGCACTTAAATCGATTCACTTCATATGTGTGTGTTGTATTGAACTGATCCCTTATTAATAAGTGAATAAAGATTTAGTTTAAGTATAACTCTGACTTGTGTGATAAGTTTACTATCAAATTAGGAGACAAAGAAATTAGCCACCACAAGCACATGTCCTAAGACTTGGGCCATCATTGGGTCATCTCCTAGTCCGGTTTCACCATGCAGTGCACACAATAATAGTAATAAATAATAATTTATTTAGTTTATATATTGCTTTACATTATAAAATAGAAGCTCAGTGCTCGAAAAGCAAACAAACAGGAACAACAAATGACAAAACATGATCCTCTCATGTACAGCTGTCTGAGGGGTTGTAATGCTAGTCTTTTTTATGCTGATCTAAGATATATTTTGCAAAGTCAGGTTTATCTTTTGAGTCTCAAGTTGGCCAGCCATTGGTCACTTGAAATTAGAGAGCTCACATGCTATTACAGTGTCCAGACGTTTTGTTTGTGAGAATCTTTCATTCTAAAATGTATTTCTGTAACTATGCCTTTTTTATGCTTGTGCTTTTCTAATAACTAATTTCTGTGTTCTATTCATGTGCTTTTCTAATAACCATTTTCTGTGCTCATGCAAGTGACTGACTGAATGAATTATTTAGCAGTACGCCCAGACATTTGTTTTGAGAAGAAATTTCGCTACACTTGCAATAACATCTGCTAACTATGTGTATGTGACCAACAACATTTTAATTTATTTGAAAGATCGAATTTTCAAGGTCTCAGTTTAGAGAGAAAGAAACCTTGTGAGATGTTAGTCTGTCACATGTTATGAACCAGTATTGGTCTGTCACATGTTGTGAAACAGTATTGGTCGGTCACATGAATGAAACAAAATGGTAATAATTGATGAATTATGCTAAATCATGCAAATATAACTTGTCTGTGTATAGCCATATATAAAACAACTGCTGAGACTGCCCCAGCAGAGCTCCTGATTGACACGTATACTATGGTGCATTGAGTTGTTTGGAACCTCTCCAGCACGCTGATCAGAAAGGATGATTCATTTAAGATTGGTTTCGAGTGTCCCTGGTGGTAATTTCCACAACATGGTGGTGAATTTCCACTCCAATAAGTTCAGAGATTTTATTGAAAAATAATAAATGTTTACTCTCACAAAATTGACACCAGTATAATAAACAGTGTATTTTCTTGATCACTGATATTGATTAACTTCCATAGTAAAGGTGACAATCTACATGTGTAGAGACAATTATACTTGGGTATTATCTATGTCACGTTCGTTGTATGAAGGAGACCAAGGTGCATTGTGGTATGCATACATTCTTCTTTACTTAATGAATGAACACTGAACAAACGAACAAAAATCACAAAATGAACCGTGAAGCTTATATGATTAGTGCAGACAGGCAACTAAACATAGAACAAGAACCCACAAAACCAAAAGGGAAAATGGCCACCTACATACAATCCCCAATCAGAGACAACAATAAACAGCTGCCTCTGATTGGGGACCATAGACATATATATACCTACAAAATAAAGAAAACAGAGATATTAAAGATAACTAAGGCCAGGGCTTGACAGAACCCCCCCAAAGGTGTGGACCCCCGACCGCAAACCTGAACTTATTTGGGAGGGTCCGGGTGGGCTCCGGTTCTGGACACAGTCCCCCCTCTTTACACGGATCCCTCCATCTTTGTAGAACCGGACCGTGGATTATCGCCGGAGGCTCTGGACTGAGGATCATCGCCGGAGGCCCCGGACTGTGGACTGTCGCCGGAGGCCCCGGACTGTGGACCGTCGCCAGAGGTTCTGGACTGTGGACCACCACCGGAGGCTCCGGACTGTGGACCGTCGTTGGAGATTCTGGACTGTGAAACGTCGCCGGAAGCTCTGGACTGGGTACTGTCGCCGGAAGCTCTGGACTGGGTACTGTCGCCGGAAGCTCTGGACTGGGTACTGTCGCCGGAAGCTCTGGACTGGGTACTGTCGCCGGAAGCTCTGGACTGGGTACTGTCGCCGGAAGCTCTGGACTGGGTACTGTCGCAGGAAGCTCTGAACTGGGTACTGTCGCCGGAAGCTCTGGACTGTGGAGGCACACTGGATACCTGGTGCGTGGTACCGGAACTGGTGGTACCGGGCCGAAGACACGCATCTCAGGGTGAGTGCGGGGAGAAGGAACAGGACATACTGGACTCTGGAGGCGCACTGGAGGCCTGGACCGTAAAGCTGGCACAATGCGTCCTGGCTGGATGCTCACTTGAGCCCGGCAAATGCGGGGTGCTGAAACAGGATGCACTGGGCTGTGCAGACGCACCGGAGACACCGTACTCAGTGCCGGCGCAGGATATCCTGGTCCAAGGAGGTGTACTGGAGACCAGGAGCGCTGAGCCAGTAGCATCCGTCCTGGCTGGATGCCCATTCTAGCCTGGCAAATGAGAGGAGCTGGAATAGAGCGCACCGGGCTATGAATGCGAACTGGTGACACCTTGCGAATCTCTGCATAACACGGTGCCTGACCAGTCACACGCTCCCCACGGTAAGCACGAGGAGTTGGCTCATGTCTCCAACTTGACTCAGCCAATCTCCTCCTGTGCACCCTCCCCACTTTTCTTTTATTGGGGCTGCCTCTCGGGCTTCCGTGCTAACAGTGTCCCCTCGTATCTTCGCCGTTCATCCTGCGCTTTCTTCACCTGCTTCCATGGTACGCGATCCTTTCCTGCAATATTTCCTCCCACGTCCAGGATCCCTTACCTTCCAGCATTTCATCCCATGTCCATGAAGTCTGCTCCTTCTGGCCACGCTGCTTGGTCCTTTTATGGTGGGTTCTTCTGTCACGTTCGTTGTACGAAGGAGACGAAGGTGCAGTGTGGTATGTATACATTCTTCTTTATTTAATGAATGAACACTGAACAAACTAACAAAAATAACAAAATGAACCGTGAAGCTAATATGAGTATTGCAAACAGGCAACTAAAGAACCCACAAACAAGAAGAACAAGAACCCACAAAACCAAAAGGGAAAATGGGGATTATATTTAGGTGGCCAATCAGAGACAACGATAAACAGCTGCCTCTGATTGGGAACCATATCAGGCCACCATAGACAGATACAGTGTAGAGAACAAGTATTTGATAACCTGCAAAATCATCAGTGTTTCCTACTTACAAAGCATGTAGAGGTCTGTCATTTTTATCATAGGTTTCTGTACCAAATATTAGGTTCTGCTTTTCTGATGTATCAAATACTTATGTCATGCAATAAAATGCAAATTAATTACTTAAAAATCATACAATGTGATTTTCTGGATTTTTGTTTTAGATTCCGTCTCTCACAGTTGAAGTGTACCTATGATAAAAAAATTACAGACTTCTACATGCTTTGTAAGTAGGAAAACCTGCAAAATCGTCAGGGTATCAAATACTTGTTCTCCCTACTGTGAATAGCTAGACCTACAAAAACACCTCGACCTACAAAACCCCCTAGACAATACAAAAACTAGCATTCTCACCCTCGTCACACCCTGACCTAACCAAAATATAAAGAAAACAGAGATATGAAAGATAACTAAGGTCAGGGCGTGACAATCTATTATAACATGGTGGTGTCTAACATTCCCTGATTCACACCGTGTCATCAATAGAGCCTCCAAGAGGATATTATCATGGTGTCAAAACTTGGGAACCGTCATGTTGCTCAGAATGCAAATTGGTTTAGCAATTTTTTTGTGAATACAATCCTTGTCATAGCTCATCATCTATAATATTAGATCATGATTTTCCACAAATAAAGCATTCAGTTTGAAACAAATTGTGTGTTTATTTCATCCAAGAAAACGCTGAAACTGTTCTTTACAATTGGTATGACTTTTCCAGACTTTTCCAGGGAAGGAAGAAATACAGTGAAACAAGGAGGGAGAGAGGGACAAAAGATAAGTGGGTTTAAATAATAAAGTTCTCCTCCAATGAGGGGGGAGAGGATTGGTAGTAGTATAAAAGAGATCTATACTTAATCTGTTACAGTGTAAACATTATAGAGGACCTCCTATAACACATTGGCACTTTATTTTAGTATGTCAATGTACAGCATATCTTTATTGTAAATGTTTAAGGACCAAACTGCTGGCAGTTATGAAATAAGACATATAGTCGAACCTCAAATTCAACTTTCCGGACCTGGGCCCAGATTCACCAAGTCTTCATAAGAAGACATTTCTTACTTATGTGCCATTTTCCCCTTAACTTTATACTGAAAAAGAAACATACTAAAAAAGTTGCTATTCCCCAAAGTTCTTGAAAATGTTCTTACGTTTCTTCCCATGTTTCTTCCTAAGAAAATAGTTAAGAAGAAATTAGATTCTTGAAAATAAAGTTATTGGATATCTTCTTGAAAATATTCTTAATTCCAATACTACTAAACCCTTGTCTTAAGGCTAATGAAAGCAACTGAGCATGTCTAATTCACTCACAAACTTCGCCTGAAAGATTCCGTATTGATTGTCTTAAATACAATAACATTTTAGACCAGTAATCTCAGTAAGAAATGTGCTTACATGATTAACCTTGCTAGCTAGATGGCTAGCTAGCTCGGTTGCCTAGTGACAATGATCTTAAGAAGATAGTAGTTAAGAAGTTCATAAGAAAATCATGAATTCTTAAGAAATGTTAGGAATTGCATTTACAAACTATCTTATGAACGTATTTTTTTCTTAATATGCTTTTTAGGTTTTTCTTAAGAAGTCGTTTGTGAATCTGGGCCCTGGACCCTTATTTGGATTCCCAGAAGCAGTCCCACTCATACCTGGCGCCTTACCCAAAGGGTGCCGCCAGAGAAATGGAAGGAGAACCAGCGTTCTAGTAAGGCTGAGAACGGCTAATCGCCCACCCCTTCCTAGTATTTTAATGTTCAGTATCTGGACTATACGAGTGGATGAGCTCAGGGCAGGAATTTCCTACCAATGGGACAAGAGAGACTGTATGGTACTATGCTTCACGGAAACATGGCTCTCCCCATCGGTGCTTAACACGGCTATCCAGCCTGCTGGGTTTTTCATTCAACGGATGGACAGGACAAAGTATTTGTCAGGAAAGAACAACCGAGAAAGAGTATGCTTCATGATCAACAATTCTTGGTGTGACTACTGTAATGTAGAAACTCTTTTGACATTTTGCTCACCTGATCTGGAATACCTGACGACTACCTCCCGAGAGAATTCTCATCGGTTATCATCACAGCTGTTACATTCCTCCCCAGGCCGACGCCACGCTGGCACTCAAGGAATCATACAGGAATTATACAATTATACTTTGAACAGACAGTAAACTGCACATCCAGAGGCTGCATTCATTGTGTCTGATGACTAACACTGTAAATCTAAGGAGTGCTACAGAAATTATATCAATACATCTCTTGTCTTACTCAAGGAAATCAAATGTTAGATAACTGTTCTTTCTGGGATGGATACAAAGCCCCCCGTTGTCCCCCCCTTCGGCTAATCAGATCACACCTCTATCTTGCTTCTACCCACCTATAGGGAGAAATTAAAGCAGGAAATGGCCGTGGTAAGATCTGTCCAACGCTGGTCTGACCAATCAAATCTAGGCTACAGGACTTTTTTCCCAGTCTATCACATAGACTGGGAAATGTTCCAGGTCGCCTCCGACAATAACATAGATGACTACAAACTCAGTCACAGGGTTCACCAGGAAATGCATGGAGGACATTGTTCCAACAGTGAAAATTCGCACATATCACAAACAGAAACCATGAGGAAATGGCATGAAAAGGCACAAAACTGGGGCCTCCCGAGTAGCGCAGCGGTCAACATCGCAGTGTTGCTATCACGAAAATGGGGAGAAAAAGTAAAAATTACAAACAATAAATGCAAAACTGCTTTTAATTCCTGGTGTCTGGGGATATGGTCTGGGGATATGGATGGATACAGAAGAGCAGCTATGACCTCCAGAAATCAATCTTGTCTGGCTGCGTCACTGCACTGCAACTGCACTGCCCACAACCGCAAGGCTCTACAGAGTGTGGTTTGGAATGCCTAACACATCACTGGGGGTGAGCTACCTTCCCTCCAGGACATACTCCAGCTGGTGTCTGAGGAAGGCCCGAAAGATCGTCAAGGACTCCAGTCACCCGAGCCACAGCCTGTTCACCCAGACGGTCACACCTATCACTGCATTTTGAAATCCCCTCTCTCCTTAGTAAAACATGCTCTGAATGTTCATTGAGAGGTTGTTGAGAGGAAAAAACTATCCAGATATTTGTCCACCTCTAAAGTGGAACTGGTTTAATCACATTATCGGACACATTTCCAGGATGTGACACTAATTGGTTAGGAGGGTTCTTCCGTGAACCACCCATTCAACAGGTTGTGGGATGCTCCTTCATATGGATTGAAATCTGTGTGCTGGGCTACAATATATATATGGGGACAAAGTATGTATTCAACCTAACTGCCACCAAACTTATACTGTAGATCAACAGAGATAATATGAGAACCACTGCAGCCATCCTAATTGTACCCAATCGCTATAATGTGGTACAGATTGATGCAGGACTGGGCCAAGTGGTTGCAATGACCATACATGTGCAGTCCTTCTTTCTGAGGGAGCTTTCGTGGTATTATGCAGGTTGACGTTTATTGTCATGAACTTTGCCCTAGAGGCAGAACTAAGCGATTCCAGCTAGATAGGCCAGCAACAAAGAAAGAATTGGCTATATTGTACAAATTCAAGACAAAAAAGTGATTTTCGGTCTTAATTTAAGGTTAGGGTTAGGAATTAGGATTAGCAGTGGGCTTCTCCAGAACAAGATTCATGACAAAAAAACACTTACCTGGGTGGTTCCCTGAAGCACGTCACTGTTAGATGAGCAGGGATCTGGGAAATCAGCACAACAGACAGTCTTCAAGGTAGTGGCCGGTAACTGGGTGGCTGGTAACTGGGTGCGAACTGTTGGTAAGTGAAGAGCATTGCTTAATAACTGTAGTTATTTTCAGAGGGTAGATCTTGTATAGGTGTGATTTTTTTTTAGCTTTCATGATGTCACTTTTTCCTAGTTGTTCTTGAAGAAAATGATTGAATGTTTTCTAATCATAACAATATGTCAGTGTGCCAGGAGATGCCACGCTTGGCTTCATGAGCAGTAGCTTGTCTGCCCCATGGACACCAATTATATTAAAACTGTTTATTATAACAGTTAAGGTTAGATTAGAAATTGTGCTACTCACCAATGACTTTGCTTCCAAAACCCTGATTGACGTGTTTGTTCCCAGGATGAGAACCCAAAAACCTACCAAAACAAAGCTTGTTTCCGGCAGCCTTTCCTTGATTGAGGTGGCAACTGATGGCAGTGTCTTCGGGGTCAACAAGGCAGGCCAGGTCCTTTAACAGGTAAGGTTGCTACTTAAAGCTACAATCTGGGAGTTGTGTTCAGGGCAGACACAGGTGGTCTGAGCCATAGATGAGAATGACAAACTCAGTTGCAATGCTAATCTTTCATTCTTTTAAAAATGTTATTATTATTTTACCCCCTTTTTGTGATGTCCAATTGCAATCCAATCTCATCGCTGCAACTTCCCAATGGGAGAGGCGAAGGTCTAGTCATGCATCCTCCAAAACATGACCCGCCAAACCACGCTCCATTACACTCGCACGCTTAACCAAGAAGCCAGTCGCACCAATGTGTCGGAGGAAACACTGTGCAACTGACGACTGAAGTCAGCCTGCAGGAGCCTGGCCCGCCATAAGGAGTCGCTAGAGTGCGATGAGCCAAGTAAAGCCCCCCCAGCCAAACCGTCACAATACTGGGCCATTTGTGCGCCGCCCTATGGGACTCCCGGTAACAGCCGGCTATGACACAGCCTGGGATCAGACCCCGGTCTGTAGTGACACCTCAAGCACTGCAATGCCGTGCCTTAGACTGCTGCGCCACTCAGGAGACCCCACTAATCTTTGATTCTAATCTTTAAATGTATTTTATCTTGTCAAGTATATCACGTCTAATTTAGTCACCGAAGTCACTTTGTAACAGCTCACCTGAGTAGCTGTTACAAAGACCACCATTTTTTCATTCATTCTTAATAAGACTGTTTTATTATGAAATGTTGACATTGATGTACCTTTTCTTTTTGTAATGCTTTCAGTACTTTATCTACGTCAATAAAGAACTCTACTGAACAAACAGCATGTCTTCTTCCCCAAACCTGACTGCAGCCCACAACCCTGAATTCATTTTTCAGCTGAACAACAGCACCACCACTTGGTTTGAAATCAAATTGAGGGATGGAGCTAGAGAAACGGAACCACTCAAATTCATAGATGAAGATATGGATGCAAGGACTGCTAGTCCATGAGATCAACATGATCATTTTAAACATATTTCGAAGATATATACTGTTTGTTTACAAAGACATTGTTAAAAGCATGGACTCAAAACAACCTTATATTTTGTCTTATGGTGGGATAAAACAGTTGTTCAATGCTGAGGCATTCATAAGATAGAATCAAGGGAAATATATCATATATTTAAATATCTATTTAGCAGCAGAAAATATTGCAGATTAACCCTTATACAATATCTTTGCTAATTCACTATCTGGTAAGCCACCAATTGTGGTAAGGAAGCACAACCAAAGGTATTTGCTCACATGCAGAAGTAATCTCTTCTATATGGCTTTCTGTGATTCTTATCAGACATATGTAATCAATTGCCAGAACAGCTTTGTCACGGCAATGGTTGGTCTGGGAGGTTTTAGAAGTAGGTGGGAGGGACAGACAGACAGAAAACACAACTCTGACCTGCAGAGGTTATCCCAGCCAGATCAAATCAAATGTTATTGGTCACATACACATGGTTAGCAGATGTTATTGTGACTGTAGCAAAATGCTTACTCATGTGATCAATGACTATGCAAGTAGATGAATGATAACGATGCAGGAGACATGTAGTGCCAGCCCTGTCCCACTCTGGTCTCTGTCCACGTATTGTTTATGAACTGCCAGCGATTAAATCCAGATGCCTCACAACGAAACCATTTATTGAATCGTGAAACAGTCATTTATGTCATCCACATTCATGTGATCAATGACTATGCAAGTAGATGAAATAGATATGGTTCAGGCATAAAGACAGCCCAAAGGAAACCCCTGAAAGCAAAGACTTGTGGGTATATGAGGTCATGAGTGTGACGACATGACGTTGGCATTCTGTCCAGGCTACTAAAAACATATAGTCTACTTCTATGTCTGTAAATGTTCTGGCTTTGACACAATATTTTTCTTGACATGAACCTGTTTGAACTAATATGAGATGTGTGGTCAGTTTTGGGAATAGATCTAACGTCGGGAAGATACGCCTGGGTGGTCATATTGCAGCCAGGGAGTATACATGAATCTTTCCAATGTGTTCAATGTCCTTTTGTCTTTTCATCACATTTTTTGGTCCATTTGAGACTGTGGTTTGTGACGTGGAAAGAATACTCTGAACTAGGCCTAAGATCCTCTGTAATTGCTCAAAGCTGCAGCAATTGGATAGTGCACTGCTGTTCCACCTGGCGTTGAAAACCTGGAATCTGGATGACTGTAGCATCGTCCTTCGAGGACAGCAACAGGCACTACACTGTATGGTGCTTCAATAGAATGTCCTTGTTGCTATGACAAGAACAGAAAAGTAAATATGAGTGCAGGCTCAAAATAATATCAGTGCTCATGTCTGTTAGACCTCCTTGGTGAGCAAATACACACACACACACACACACACACACACACACACACACACACACACACACACACACACACACACACACACCCTTGGAGACATCTTAGAATGAGTACAGTCCATTGATGGAACCAACTGGAGATGATGAGTTGGGTCAGATCAATGTACACAACCACAGCGGGCATCAGACACAGTGGCTGGTGCCTGGAGGAGTGTGTGACTGACTATGTGAAGATGAATGAATGTCTCAGGCAAGCAGGGAACCTAATGGACCAGGGAGGGGTGCTGAGGTGACATTTGCAGTTTGCATAAGAAGGGTCAAACGTTGTCTTAGTGCCAAGCACATGCACAGAGAATGCTCTTGATGAGACCCAGAAGTGAAGTGGAAGCTTGAAAATGGTGCTGTCTGGTTGGAGGAAGACAAGGTCTGGGTGAATGAGAACAATGTGATAAACAGAATAGAAAGAAAAAATGCAACACAAAAGTTGTGTTCACAATGGCATTTTAAAGTGACTCAAATAAACAAGATGTTGCATATCCGATTCAAATCTGTTCTTTTCTTCTTCAGTCTGAACAGCCAAAAAGCACACAGAATAGGATATTTCAAGCCACATTCCACCTTCGTAATCAGATATAAATCTGATTCCTGGCCATGCGACATGTGTCTGAACGGTCAAATCTGATGTATTTTTTCTCATGGTTTTTAATCTTGTTGCTTGCTAGCTACTCTGTTGACAGTTTGACAAGATCATGTGGTAGCCAACTAGCTACTTAATTGTTTACAAACCAATTAGGGAATGTGCTAGAATGCTAAACAGCTACCTAGTTATCTACTTGACTGCTGTGGCCAAAAAGGACTAATTTGACAAGTGGATCATCTTATCCTTTGAGACTTTAAATGTGTTCTTACACTAGGATTTTGAACAACTGGGAAACGTCCATGGCAGGCATTGTTGTCACCTTAGCCAGCTACATAACTTCTGAGTGATAGGAAGCACAAACACCACGACCAGCCTACACCACCGCACACACACCTGTCGTTACTATGACAACTAGCGTAGCAATGGCAGAAAATGACTGCTGTTTGAACTCACATCCAATTTGGTCCAAAACGGATTTCAAAAACAAAACTGATTTGAGCATGAAGATCTGCAGTGTGAAGTCGGCTTAAGAGGTCTGAAGTACTTCACAAATCACGTTGTGATTTTGTTTGATATTTATTCAAACAGAGTAGCATTGCAGCTCATTAGTTTGACCTTCAGTCTGGGCTGTTCCACAGCCATAAGGCATGAATGTCCCTTAAATGATTCTACAGCATGAAATCTCACAGCTGGAGCAACAACCTAATACACAGTGCTCAATTACCAGTTGAACACAGCTTGAGCCAATCTCCCACAAATGATTTGGTCATATATACATTTCAGGGAATCCCTTGAGAGAAGCTAAACATAATCATCCCAGATGCCTCAGCCAGATTGAGGTCAGAAACCACACGGACATTTGTATACGAGGCCTCCCCTGCTATTTAGCATTTTCGTCTGGCTATGGCTAACTTCCTCTGGGTAAATACCCCCAATTTAAAACATTATTAGCCTTCTGAAAAAATATACAGTAGGGTGTTGGATCACACATCAGCTTGACCGATGGTGATACATGTCAATGTTTGAAGGCTGTTAAGACCATTCCCTGTGAAAAGATGGATATCTGGCATAACAGGTCAGGACAATGTATTCCGGCTGTAAGTTATTGTCTCTCAGTGATGTGGCCTTACTAGAGAGTTGCCAATCTGGACCCTGACCAGGATACAGAGACAGACTAACAAACAGGCTGTCTTGTCTCTGTTACCTTGAGTGAATGTCACAGTGGAGTGATGACGCCGGGGAGCAGACATAATGAGCTCACCAGTTAGTGCCACGCGGGCGTAATTGGAGTCAATGGGCTGATTGGTAATGCAGACATGTTGAAAAGCGAGCCGCATCCCACTTGCCTCGTCCCTAATTGAGTATTCATGATATGGCGACTGGATCTCTTGTCTGAGCTTGGTCAACCATAGCCGGTGAAGACAGTGATAACCTTGGGGAAGGACTTCAGGTTGGCAGGAGATAATGGGTGAGATGCGAGAGTAGGGCCTGATGACTTTGAACAACGGTGGCTTGCTTGTGTTCTCTGAGAGCAACAGGAGTTTCACATCCATAGCTTTTGATCTGAAGTGAGTATGTTGTAAATCATAGGCTAAATTACCCACGTCTTCATGAACCTTAGGTACAGCAGAGGAGGCTGGGGAGGGAAGACCTGCTCATAATAATGAATGAAATGGAGTGAATGAAATGGTATCAAACACATTGGAAAACCTGGTGTTGGATGTGTGTAATATCGTTACATTCATTCCGTTCCAGACATTACTATGAGCCCGTCCTCCCCAATTAAAGTGTCATAGATGGGCGGGGAATTGAACTTATACCAATTTGTATGTCCATGATTTCAAAGCCAGTTTGTCAGTATAAGACTAATTGTATTAGAGATAAAAAAAGTAATCTGGCTGTTTTTAAGATCAACATCCAAAATATATTTTGTCATTTTTCATTGTTTTCTTTTCTATTATTATACAAGTGATCACATTCAAATGCAAACATTGAACAGGGGTAGAGGAGAAATGTGAATATTTCTGCATATTCATCCATTGGTTGACAAATAAACAAGTGGATTTGAGTGAATGGATGCTGCAAGAGTCCTCTTGGATGCCACAGGAGTAATCAGATGCTGTAAGAGTCACTGGTGTTCATGACATGGACAGTTGCCAGGGATTCAATTGTGTTCCCATGTCTGTGATTTATTCAAATCACACATACACTGGGTGTGAACTCACTCATTATCAGAGCAGGCTGTGGACACCTATGATCACCCCTGAATTAGACTCATCAGTGATGTTTGTAGAGGCAAAAATAATTAGCAGCCATATTTTCTCCTCCTATCTGTGTATTTGTCATGGCGATGGGATGTGGAGCACAGTGCAACGCGGACAGTGTGTTTGTATAGATCAATTCTAATTAGGGGAGCACGCAATGAAAACACATTTTATAGTGTGTGATTTCTCTCCATGGGCTGTAGAGGCTAGTGGTGGCACAGCGATGCACCACTGACAGACCAGAGAAGTCAGCCTAGATCAGCACTGTGGGAAAGGAGCAGGAGAGAGAAGACTAGCTTTCAAACAGTGGTTGGAGCATAGAGAAACAGGGAACTTTGGTTATCACAAAAAATCTTTGTAGGACTTTCAGAGCTCTCTGTTCAATTCTATGTGAAGGAGATCTTGAAAATGTTCCCTAATCTCAACTTCATGTCTCTGTATCGGTGAGACTGGTTGCCGTGGATACCCAGCAACGCCACACACAAATTAATAATACAGTGACACGATGCTACCTTATCAAGGTGCATCCTAAAAATCAACACCCACAGAAATATATTGGAGGTGTAAAGAGAGCAGTGCCAGCCCGGGCTAAAAATGGCGTCATTGTGACGTCACATGCCAAATTTTGCTGGCTGGGATGACCCTGAAGATCTGCTCTGGGACACCTCACTTTTCATCCAAGAGTGTAGGATGGATGTTAAGCTGATGCTTTGATACATACAGTTGTTCTAATCAAGCAAAGACCCTGACGAACAATACTGAATAGGGCTGTTGTATCAACAGCTTGTTGAGCTGTTGTCTCATACCACAGTGCCTTCTGGTGGTATGATTTATAAGAGATTGCCTCTATATTCTCATCATATGTTTTCAGTGGTTGTTCTTCAAAGTGTAAGGGATCTATGAATCTCATTTGAGAACAAAAAGACAAGGTTCCTCCTCGGTGGAAGCAAGTGTTGATTGAAATTCATACAGTATAAGAGGAGGTAAGCACATTGCAGAAAACAGACACTGGAGCACCTTCGGCAACACTTTCCGTAGCTCACTCCAACACAAGGCATC
This sequence comes from Oncorhynchus masou masou, assembly GCF_036934945.1. Lineage (NCBI taxonomy): Eukaryota > Metazoa > Chordata > Actinopteri > Salmoniformes > Salmonidae > Oncorhynchus > Oncorhynchus masou. The sequence goes on along the minus strand of NC_088238.1, from coordinate 15,542,850 downwards.
ACATTTTCATGGAATCCAATGGGCTGCTTTAGCATTAGCTAGACTAGCATGAGGACAAAATAATTTAATTCAAAACTAGCAGTATTTCAATCTTCTCAAATTGTCATTTTGGATAATTAGAGGAACAGCAACATCCCAATCCATCCCTGGATTGAGGTAGATTTTCTAATTAAATCCTGCACTCGTCATCACGGTGCAAACATTATGGGAGGTGTGTTTTTTCATCTGAAAGGTTCAGATACAATTCCTGCAAACTTCAGCCCTGATTTTGCAATCTTTAGTCCAATAAATGGGGTTCCTCAAATGAAGAAAATAAGATTTACAAAGGGCCGAGTGACTGCGGGCCAAAGTAAATCAAATCAAATTGTATTTGTCACATTCTCCGAATACAACAGGTATTGATAGACCTTACAGTGAAATGCTTACTTATTTTTTTTTTAGTTGTGATGTTTGATCTCTGTTTCTCCGTGAAGTCCAGTAGACAGAATCAATCTGCACACTGAGTTTAATTGTATCATAGATATCACTGTTGATTCACCGCACCGCTGCTCAACTGAGTGGAGGAAGGTGTGATGTCCTGAACGTTTCAAATTATAGAAATGTGATCTATAGAGCTGATATGATTTCCTATTCTATATATTATATACTGAACAAAAATATAAATCGAACATGCAACAATTTCTAAGATTTGACTGAGTTACAGTTCATAGAAGGAACTGTAACTCAGGTGAATAAGCCAGATGTGGAGGTCCTAGGCTGGCGTGGTTACACGTGATCTGCGGTTGTGAGGCCGGTTGGACATACTGACAAATTCTCTAAAATGATGTTGGAGGCGACTTACGATGGAGAAGTGAACATAACATTCTCTGCCAACAGCTCTGGTAGACATTCCTGCAGTCAGCATTCCAATTGCATGCTCTCTCAAACCGTGAGAGATCTGTGGCATTGTGTTGTGTGACAAAATGCACATTTTAGAGAGGCTTTTTATTGTCCCCAGCACAAGGTGCACCTGTGTAATGATCATGCTGTTTAATCAGCTTCTTGATATGCCACACCTGTGAGGTGGATGGATTATCTTTACAACTGAGAAATGCTCACTAACTGGGATGTAAACAAATTTGTGCACAATATTTGAGAGAAATTAGCTTTTTGTGCATATGGAACATTTCTGGCATATTTTATTTCAGTTCAGGAACCATGGGACCAACACTTTACATGTTGAGTTTATATTTTTGTTCAGTTAAGTTTGAGTGTCATTTACTGTGTTAGGTCTAGGCTATGGCCGCATTCTAACAGATCACTTTGCCTTCCAAAGTGTGTGGCATTGTAGGGATAAAAACTGTCCAACTTGCGCTGACATGAACTTTGCAAAAACCATGTGATCAAAAGCAGTTGCTCTTCAACTTCATCCTGCAGCCATTGCCTGCATTGTGGTAGGCTCTATACTCAACCAATCATTGGGTTGTTTTTGTTTGTCCTACACGTGACTGAAACAGGAACCAACTTAATATACACAGTATATATGTACAATTAAAACGTGATATTTGAGGGCCTCTGACCAATTTATAGTATAATGTACACACATTTGGAAAAGAAAATATCGACATTACAAAAAAAATGACTTTTATGGCAACGCTATCCATGTTGCACTGCCTTGCTTTTGGAAAACCACATCAGTGTCTGACTTTCGACTGTTACAGATGCGCCTCCCTTCACCTCGACTGTCGTGCACAGTCGGTGTAACAGCGCCACATGGTGCAAAGCCCGGCAGCTGCAGGTTAAGGACAGTCGTCTTACGCTCTTGGGCACGGCTTGGCACTGATGCGTCAGCGTCTATGGAGCATTCGCCTGGGCTTCCAGGAGTGACAGCTTGCCATACCCCTGCTTTCTAGGAGCAGCATCTATCCGGAGATACAACACCGCTTTTCCATACACGGGTTCCTGTTTGTTCTGGTGTATTTTGAAGACTCCGTGAAACCGCTACTGCCAAGCTGTTAGCAGGTGAGGTAGTTTGCGTTCAATCTGTTGTCGTATTCATCCATTGACATGTTGCTGGCTACATTATCATGCATTAACAGTGGATAACGGTGTTTACGTATAGCTGAGTCTACCGCAACCTGCAGAAATTATCTAGCATAAATACCTGCTTGTAAATAGCCTAAACATACAATTTTGTTAGGTGTCACATTGAGCACATGTAGGCGGCTGTTCTTGCGTTCCAGTTCTGCGTAATTGCATCGTAAATAGATTTTATTGTGCCGAATCTCCTGATCTTCAGGCATTTCAAAGAGTGACTCGGTTATAGGCTCGAGATCTCGTAATTCCCTATCTCATGATCACTGTTGCCTCATGTTGATGCCCTCTCATTTTGTTTTCCAAATTTCATCTCCAGTCAGCGCATCACATCAGTCACTCAATATGCCACTACTGGCACAGGTGAGAAATACATTTAAATACGTCATCTGATGAGAAACTCCCCGTGAACTGAAATATTTGTTATTGCATGCATTTTAACCAAATGTAACATGTCGCTAAGGTCATTTTTTAAAAACATGTATCGATCTCTCATCCACAAAATGCACCCCAAATCCCTTTCCTGGACGTCTTCTTGAAATAAAGGCGAATCATTTGAGCTTGGACTATTCCCAGAGAAAAAAACCGCAACATGTATGGGTGACGTTTTATTAGTTGACATCGTGATGCTCGCTATCATAACGCCTCGAACGGATTAAATAATGCATGAACCGGTGTCAGCCGCTCCAGTGTTTGCATTGATTCGTTCTCTGCAGGGGGTGAGCCTGGATGAGTTAAGGGGGTTTAGTTGGGAACAGATAATATTGGGGGAAGAGAATGATAGGCGCATGTAATTCTCCTATCATAATTGGCAATGCGCATGTATTAATCACTTCATGGTTATGGACTTCAAATAAATAAACTCACGTGATGTTATTCTCTCTCACAATTATATCCCATCACCAGATTTTGTGGATGGAATTATACATGCTGCTTTCTCTGAATTCAATTACTAGCTAAAACAAAAGGCAGGCGGAATTATCACCATGAGTAACAAGTGAGATGCTCCTGGATCTGAGCATAGACATTAAAACCAGGCATCTGTCTCCTCTTTCCTGGACTTCAGTGGAAAACTCCAGTACTGAACTCAACCCCTTGCTGGCACATTATGTCTATGGCAAAGAACATCTCTAATGGATCTCAAATTCAAATATTGGATACAGGTTATCAAGTCATTTAAAATGCCATGGACATGTTCAAATTGCAAACGGAATATTACCGCTAGGGAATTATCATAGGCCTAGCCTATGGATGATAATCAATAGCCTACTATGAAACGGATGTCGTTAGACTATTCTAGCGAGGTCGGCGGGTAGCTCGACTGGGATTTGGATCTGGGTCTCTGCAGCTGTCTGTTCAACACTTTATCCATTACACAGAGGCTTGACGCTCTTAACAAGGTCGCTATACATGTTGTAGTTACTACCTCTCCCTTCTGAATGCACATGGCTGTGTTTCACTCTCACAATCCCCTTGAGCCCATACTGATGGGACACGCCTTTGATGGCCTCCTTTAAGCGCCAATGCTCCATGACACTGCTGACATCAATGTAGCAAATCTATCAGGTAGCTCGACCAGGAATTGAACCTGGGGCCCAGGTGATGTGCTGGTAATGTTTCCTTTTTTTCCGAATATTGCGAAAATACTTTTACTCCAGGTACTTTTTTTGGATCAAAGGGCACTTTTGTTTTTTTCACCGGATTATGGTGCACTCATAAATCTGTTTTATGAAAGTTTTAGTTTTATGAAAGTTATGAAAATGTGTGTAATTGTCTATACTTGTAGGCTATGTTACAATCTCATGAAATGCTATGTTACAATGTCATGAAATGTCATGAAATAACACATTGGAATCATGTAGTAACCCAAAAATTGGCCTGTTGAGAATAAGTTCTCATTTACAACTGCGACCTGGCTAAGATAAAGCAAAGCAGTGCGACACAGAGTTGCACATTGAGTTACACCTTTAATATGAAACAACGTCACGCCCATCTAGCTCAAACAATGGCAGGAGATGGCATATAGTAGGGATAGGCATTTGAAATTATTTCACTAATCGAATATCGTACTTTTCGGAAATCCGGATAGTCCAAATTCATGAACCACCCCTCCACCTTACCTTCCCTCCCTTACCTCCACACACACGTCAATGGAGACGTACTCTCGCCACTACTCGGGAGCCGGTGCACTGCGCTCTGCTTATTTCAGCAGAAGGGTAGGGGAGGATCAGGGGCTGGTGTGGGTGACATGGGAGAGGAAGCAGCCAAACCGACTCGCGCAAATTAGACAAACGTGTGACTGCAATAGGTTATCTCATACCAAATGGTAGTGACTGTATCAAATAGTTGTAAAGAAGCTAACTAGCTAAAGTAGCAAGGCTAATTCATGCTATGTTGCTGCGCTCTCCGTGGTGTACATGTCTACAACAACGCCCTTCTCATGTAGCTAACTTCTAATTCAATTTTGCATTGACTGGACATTTTCCTCTTCACTTGCTACACGTGGAGCCTCAGACTGTAGCGCCGCTTTGATTGACCTACAATAACAACCCGCTACGGCTACCAGTGCGTCTTTTTTTATGGTGCACTCATAAATCTGTTTTATGAAAATGTGTGTAATTGTCTATACTTGTAGGCTATGTTACAATGTCATATAGATCATGTTCATTCATTTTAGATGAATACTTTTCATTGTTTAATACAGATATATAAAAACAGTACCAGTCAAAAGTTTGGACACCTACTTATTCCAGGGTTCTTCTTTATTTTTGTACTATTTTCTACATTGTAGAATAATAGTGAAGACAACAAAACTATGAAATAACACATTGGAATCATGTAGTAACCCAAAAATTGTTAAACAACTCAAAATATATTTAAGATTCTTCAAAGTAGCCACCCTTTGCCTTGATGATGACTTTGTACCTGTCGCCATTTTCTTTCTCTGAAGTAAAGGTTGTCTACTTGAGTAGGATTCTTTCAGTCTAGCTGAGATCATTCCGCTCCTACCGTCTACCTCGCTGCCTACTGTCGCTGATGGCTGGCTATCTCACTGGCTACTGTCGCTGATAGCTGGCTATCTCACTGGCTACTGTCACTGATGGCTGGCTATCTCACTGGCTACTGTCGCTGATGGCTGGCTATCTCACTGGCTACTGTCGCTGATGGCTGGCTATCTCACTGGCTACTGTCACTGATGGCTGGCTATCTCACTGGCTGGCTACTGTCGCTGATGGCTGGCTATCTCACTGGCTGGCTACTGTCGCTGATGGCTGGCTATCTCACTGGCTGGCTACTGTCGCTGATGGCTGGCTATCTCACTGGCTGGCTACTGTCGCTGATGGCTGGCTATCTCACTGGCTGGCTACTGTCGCTGATGGCTGGCTATCTCACTGGCTGGCTACTGTCGCTGATGGCTGGCTATCTCACTGGCTGGCTACTGTCGCTGATGGCTGGCTATCTCACTGGCTGGCTACTGTCGCTGATGGCTGGCTATCTCACTGGCTGGCTACTGTCGCTGATGGCTGGCTATCTCACTGGCTGGCTACTGTCGCTGATGGCTGGCTATCTCACTGGCTACTGTCGCTGATGGCTGGCTATCTCACTGGCTACTGTCACTGATGGCTGGCTATCTCACTGGCTACTGTCACTGATGGCTGGCTATCTCACTGGCTGGCTACTGTCGCTGATGGCTGGCTATCTCACTGGCTGGCTACTGTCGCTGATGGCTGGCTATCTCACTGGCTGGCTACTGTCGCTGATGGCTGGCTATCTCACTGGCTACTGTAATTTGTCCTGACAATTTTCCTGTCAGAGAGGGGCTGGAGTGTTGACTACCTAACCGATTCTTTAGGACTCTTCCCATTGACCCGGGCTCAGGAATCCATCTGATGAAGGACACTTTTTGAGGGGTAACTCTCCAGTCCATTGTAGAAGGAGAATGGACATTTCATGAGATTTGTTGGCACTTGTCAATATGTCTTTGGTTTGCGCAGCTGATTGTGGCTGCTGGTCTAGTAATCAGACTGGAGAATCAATGAGCCCTGAAGGACACAATCCCCATCACCTTTCCACCCCTGCCCATCAGTCAATCTTTTAACTCCCTTCTCTCTCCCTAGTTCACTGCTGTGTTACATCTCACTCCCTGTTGCTTTTCTCTTGTCTATAGAACGTTGAGATTGGTCTCAATCTCTCTCTCTTTTGGTCACATGATGTGTCCTGTGCTTGTGTGTTCTGTTTCAGTGAGATCACTGTTTCAATGAGATCAATGAGCGGTGAAGAGATCTCAAGTGAATTAGATTGCAGACATGTTTTAATGGAGATGATAGAAAGCTGTGACATTCTCTCTTTTCAGCAACAATTAGTGTTGTTGTCATAGGGGGAAACTCACTTGATTAATGTTGGAGACCTGCCATCCAACGTTCACATGCATTAGCCTGGTCCTGTCTTTGTGATATAACTACTGTGATCTACAGATTGCTGTGATTCCTTCTTGTTCTGAAGCCATTACAGCATTAATTTGGCTGTATGCTTTGGGTCATTGTCCTGTTGGAACATATATCTTTGCCCCAGTCTAAGGTCATTTGCACTCTGAAGCAGGTTCTCTTCAAGGATTTGGCTGTATTTGGCTCCATTTATTAAGTTAAGTGATGATTTAATTTTTTAATGAAATCCAAACTTTCATGGCCCTATGTGAAACAGTAATTGAAACCTAATAACTGGTTGTGCCACCCTCAGCAATCACGATAACTGGAAATGAGTCTTACATGTCGCTGTGGAGGAATTTTGGCTCACTCACAGAATTGTTTTAATTCGTTGGAGGGTTTGAGCATGAACCAGGACAGCGGAGTCAATCACCACCTTCCGGAGACACCTGCCTCAAGGAATACCCAGGATGTCTTTGATGATATAAACTTTTCCACTGATGTGATTCAATTTTTGTAATGACTTAAATGTAATGTAAAATTGTTCCTGTCTTTGTGATATAACTACATAATCTGCTGTGATTTGCACTCTAAATGACTTAAATGTAATGTAAAATTGTTCCTGTCTTTGTGATATAACTACTGTGTTCTACAGATTGCTGTGATTGTTCCTGTCTTTGTGATATAACTACTGTGTTCTACAGATTGCTGTGATTGTTCCTGTCTTTGTGATATAACTACTGTGTTCTACAGATTGCTGCGATTGTTCTTGCCTCTTTTTTTACTATGAATGCAACCATTGTGGTCCTAGGAAAAGTGGACTCAAAAGAGAGCAAGCACCTTAACCATGCGAAGGGCAACACAACCTGGGTTTGGGGGGCTTGTTGAATTGAGTGTTGACATTACTTTGTGACACCTGCTGATGTAAAAAGTCCTTTAAGTTTGACTGATGATTTGGTGCTTTGGTACTTTTGACTTGATTTCAGCCTTATCGAGGATTAGATTAGATTTTGGCCAAAATGTCTTCACACAAACAAACAGCTCTCTCTGTTTTTGGCCAGATGAGAGTACTGTAGTGGATAAAGAGAAGAGGGAGTGAAAACAAACTACACGGAACAAAAATATAAACACAACATGTAAAGTGTTGGTCCCATGTTTCATGAGCGGCAATAAAAGATCCCAGAAATGTTCCATACTCACAAAAAGCTTATTTCTCTAAAATGTTGTGCACACATTTGTTGACATTCTAGTTAGTGAGCATTTCTCCTTTGCCAAGATATTCCATCCACCTGACAGGTCTGTCATATCAATAATCTGATTAAACAGCATGATCATTACACAGGTGCACCTTGTGCTGGGGACAAAAAAGGCAACTCTAAAATGTGCATTTTTGTCACACAACACAATGCCACAGATGTTTCAAGTTTTGAGGGAGCGTGCAATTGACATGCTGACAGCAGGAATGTCTAACCGAGCTTTTGCCAGATAATTTGATGTTCATTCCTCTACCATAAGCTGCCTCCAACGTTGTTTTAGAGAATTTGGCAGTACGTTCAACTGGCCACACAACCGCAGACCATGTGTATGGCGTCGTGTGGGCGAGCAGTTTGCTGACGTCAACGTTGTGAACAGAGTGCCCCATGGTGGCGGTGGAGTTATGGTATGGGCAGACATAAGCTACGGACAAAGAACACAATTTCATTTTATCGATGACAATTTGAATGCGCAAAAATACCGTGAAGGTATCTGTGACCAACAGATACATATTTGTATTCCCAGTCATGTGAAATCCATAGATTAGAGCCTCATTTATTTATTTCCTTTGACTGATTTCCTCATATGAACTGTAGTAAAATATATATTTGTTCAGTGTGTGTATAGAAAAACATAGAGACTGCTGAAAAGACGCCTTTTCTCTTTGAAGTGATGAAGAGGGGAATGAAGAGTCTGAATCCGAGACCGAGTGAGCGCCACCGTGCAGAGGGAGTGAGCGAGCGGGGGTTGATTTGTCACTTCTGAGTGTTAAAAGGGGGGAGGGGGGGAGTACCCTGACACTGATGGCTTGTGAAGTTTACTCTCGGATGCTAGTGAATTAGTTTGTCATGACGAATAATGCACTCCTTACAGTTGGTTGTGACTGTGGCCAACACCGGGCTGAATGAAGAGGATGGGAGAACAGGGTAAAGGCACATTCTGCAAAAAAGGTCCATATCAATCATTTTTGTTATTGACTTCAATGATTCAAAACAAGGTGTCGTGTCCTTCATTGATTCAAACTCATTCTCAAAACAAGGTGTCATGTCCTTCATGTCCTTGTTGATACATGAGTTATTGCCCTATTCTCTGTCTCCAAGCACCCATCCCACGGAGTCCCCATCCCATAGAGCAGGGTTTCCCTAACTCTGTCCTCAGGCCCCACATGGGTGCACGTTTTGTTTTTTGCCCTTGCACTATACAGCCAGTGGGGACCCCAGGACCGAGCTTGGAAAGCCCTGTCAGAGTCCCCATCCCATAGAGCAGCTGCCACGCATAAGGACGTGCTTTTTAATTAATTTAGGCCTACATACATTTGCCTTTGGGAAGAACGGCTGGCCTACTGGATGTGTGCAACCTTGGCCCAGATAATGGCACTGAATACCATGGGCTTAAATGAAGAGGGAAGCTGTGAATGTAGCTGGAAACTACAGCTGTCTGTGTCTGGCTCGCTAGCTGGCTGCCCGTGAAGGTAGCTGGAAACTACAGCTGTTTGGGCCTAACTGCTAGCTGGCTGCCCGTCGCTAGCTGGGCTGTTTGGGCCTAACTGGTCGAGCTGGCTGCCCGTGAAGGTAGCTGGAAACTACAGCTGTTTGGGCCTGACTGGCTCGCTAGCTGGCTGCCCGTGAAGGTAGCTGGAAACTACAGCTGTTTGGGCCTGAGCTGGCTGCCCGTGAAGGTAGCTGGAAACTACAGCTGTTTGGGCCTGACTGTTTGGGCCTGAGCTGGAAACTACAGCTGTTTGGGCCTGACTGGCTCGCTAGCTGGCTGCCCGTGAAGGTAGCTGGAAACTACAGCTGTTTGGGCCTGACTGGCTCGCTAGCTGGCTGCCCGTGAAGGTAGCTGGAAACTACAGCTGTTTGGGCCTGACTGGCTCGCTAGCTGGCTGCCCGTGAAGGTAGCTGGAAACTACAGCTGTTTGGGCCTGACTGGCAGGCTGGTGGCCTGTAAAGAATGGCCTGAGGTGCCTTAATGGCCCTTTTGAGCAGGAAATAAAGAGCTGACTCATGCTAATGTGTTCATCTGAGGCACAGGTCTCATATACAAATCCCATAATTCCCTTCTCAGTATGATGAGGAATCTGCATTAGGATATGTTTGATATATTATATTTGATATGTTTGATATATTATGCATGATATATTTGATATGTTATATTACGTTTGATATATTATATTTGATATGTTTGATATATTATATTTGATATGTTTGATATACAGTGATATGTTTGATATGTTTATATTATGTTTGATATATTATGTTTGATATGTTTATAGTATGTTTGATATGTTTATAGTATGTTTGATATATTATGTTTGATTTGTTTGATATATTGTATTTGGCCAGCAGCATACCACTCTACATCTCACTGCTGGCTTGCCTTTGAAGCTAAGCAGGGTTAGTTCTGATTAGTTCCTGGATGGGAGACCAGATGCTGCTGAAAGTGGTGTTGGGGAACCAGTAGGAGGAACTCTTTCTTCTGGTCTAAAAAAGTTATATTAAGAGTAGGGGTGTTCAACCTGTTGTCCTGGCTAGATTCCCAATCTGGCCCTCATACCATCATGGCCTACCTCATCATATCTAGCTTCCAATTGGCTCATTAATCTCCCCTGTAACTATACCCCAGCTCGTTGATGTAAATGAGAATGTGTTCTCAGTCACCTTACCTGGTAAAATAAATATTGTTACGTAATAGGCTTTCAGAATGCATGGGGTAGGATGGGGGTGAGGGAGTGGTGGAAGCTTAAATATTCTGTCTTGCCCATTCACCCTCTGAATGGCACACACACACACACAATACATGCCTCTATTGTCTCAAGGCTTAAAAATACTCCTTTAACCTGCCTTCTCCCCTTCATCTACACTGATTTAAAGGGGATTTAAGAGGTGACATCAATAAGGGATCATAGCATTCACCTGGTTAGTCTGTCATGGAAAGAGGCGTTCCTAATGTTTCATCAACTCGGTGTATCCCTCTGTCATGTTGATTTTGTCTCTGTTGGCAAAGTTGAGATTGACGTTGAATGGATGTGCTTTTAAAAGCAGAGAATCAAGGCCCCAAATTCCATCTTGGCCTCGTCTCCTCCTCTGCTTAGGAGCGACTCTGAGATGAGAAATGACTGCACTGTTAAATGAACTTGCATCCAAAGGTAAGTGCTGAAGCAGGTACATTACACATTTATGGAGGAGGGAGATGAAGTCAGACTTCTGGCGGAGCCAGCAGCCACGCAAAATCTTAATTCCAATGAGTAGGATGATCCTCTGAGTGGTGGGGTCTGATAAGGAGCCTGTAGGAAGAGCTTACGGAGTCCCTCACTACAATCGTCTTCCTTTTTATTAGGATTGTATAAAATAACAATTTGTTCTTAACTGACTTGCCTAGTTAAATAAAGGTAAAATAAATAAGTACCTGGAGCGAGATTCTATATACACACACACTGAGGGACGGTCATTCCACCACCCCCCCTCACCCTCAAATAAGTCTTTGAGGAATTGGGATACACCCAATGATACACCCCTGGTGTCTGTAAACTCCACATCAGCTCCTCTACACTCCACCCCCAGACTGTAAACTCCACATCAGCTCCTCCACTCCCAGACTGTAAACTCCACAACAGCTCCACCCAGCTTCATCAACTCCCCTCGCTGTCCACTGGGAGTTTCGCCAATAGAACATCTAATTTTAATTAGAGGTAAATCTCTGTTTTGATCTTGAACTTGAGTCGGTGGTGTTGAAAGGCCTCCTCAACCCATTTCATTAACCCAGTGGCCTCCTCGTACTCCCCCACCCCTCTCGTCGGAGTGCTGAGACCCTGCCAAAATCTAATCTACTCCCAGACTGCATTTTGTGTGTGTGTGTGTGTGTGTGTGAGAGAGCAACTTGGTCTCATAGACTAGATGTAACATTGTAAAATGTAAATCCGGGACACTTAAATTAGTTTAACATCTTACGTTTGTTATGGTTACATAAGACAGAAGTTTTCTTAAGGCAAAAAAGAGAGTAGGGTGGTTGGTAGGGGTGGATGTGTTGGCATATAACACGAACGTCTAGCAAACCAAAGGTTGCGTGTTTGAACCTCATCACGGACAACTTTTGCACTTTAGCAACTTTGCAACTACTTGCTACTTTGCAACTGGTTAGCATGTTCTGATGTGGAGTTTACAGACACTGGGAGTGGAGGGGGTGTAGTCTGGGGTCATTGGTATCATTGTATCCCAATTCCTCAAAGACTTATTTGAGGGTGAGGGGGTGGTGGAATGACCGTCCCTCAGTGTGTGTGTATATAGAATCTCGCTCCAGGTATTTATTTATTTTACCTTTATTTAACTAGGCAAGTCAGTTAAGAACAAATTGTTATTTTATACAATCCTAATAAAAAGGAAGACGATTGTAGTGAGGGACTCCGTAAGCTCTTCCTACAGGCTCCTTATCAGACCCCACCACTCAGAGGATCATCCTACTCATTGGAATTAAGATTTTGCGTGGCTGCTGGCTCCGCCAGAAGTCTGACTTCATCTCCCTCCTCCATAAATGTGTAATGTACCTGCTTCAGCACTTACCTTTGGATGCAAGTTCATTTAACAGTGCAGTCATTTCTCATCTCAGAGTCGCTCCTAAGCAGAGGAGGAGACGAGGCCAAGATGGAATTTGGGGCCTTGATTCTCTGCTTTTAAAAGCACATCCATTCAACGTCAATCTCAACTTTGCCAACAGAGACAAAATCAACATGACAGAGGGATACACCGAGTTGATGAAACATTAGGAACGCCTCTTTCCATGACAGACTAACCAGGTGAATGCTATGATCCCTTATTGATGTCACCTCTTAAATCCCCTTTAAATCAGTGTAGATGAAGGGGAGAAGGCAGGTTAAAGGAGTATTTTTAAGCCTTGAGACAATAGAGGCATGTATTGTGTGTGTGTGTGTGCCATTCAGAGGGTGAATGGGCAAGACAGAATATTTAAGCTTCCACCACTCCCTCACCCTCATCTTACCCCATGCATTCTGAAAGCCTATTACGTAACAATATTTATTTTACCAGGTAAGGTGACTGAGAACACATTCTCATTTACATCAACGAGCTGGGGTATAGTTACAGGGGAGATTAATGAGCCAATTGGAAGCTAGATATGATGAGGTAGGCCATGATGGTATGAGGGCCAGATTGGGAATCTAGCCAGGACAACAGGGTTAACACCCCTACTCTTAATATAACTTTTTTAGACCAGAAGAAAGAGTTCCTCCAACTGGTTCCCCAACACCACTTTCAGCAGCATCTGGTCTCCCATCCAGGAACTGATCAGAACTAACCCTGCTTAGCTTCAAAGGCAAGCCAGCAGTGAGATGTAGAGTGGTATGCTGCTGGCCAAATAAAATATATCAAACAAATCAAACATAATATATCAAACATAATAAACATATCAAACATAATATAAACATATCAAACATAACTGTATATCAAACATAATATATCAAACATATCACTGTATATCAAACATATCAAATATAATATATCAAACATATCAAATATAATATATCAAACATATCAAATATATCATGCATAATATATCAAACATATCAAATATAATATATCAAACATATCCGAATGCAGATTCCTCATCATACTGAGAAGGGAATTATGGGATTTGTATATGAGACCTGTGCCTCAGATGAACACATTAGCATGAGTCAGCTCTTTATTTCCTGCTCAAAAGGGCCATTAAGGCACCTCAGGCCATTCTTTACAGGCCACCAGCCTGCCAGTCAGGCCCAAACAGCTGTAGTTTCCAGCTACCTTCACGGGCAGCCAGCTAGCGAGCCAGTCAGGCCCAAACAGCTGTAGTTTCCAGCTACCTTCACGGGCAGCCAGCTAGCGAGCCAGTCAGGCCCAAACAGCACGGCAGCCAGCTAGCGAGCCAGTCAGGCCCAAACAGCAGCTCAGGGCAGCCAGAGCGAGCAGTCAGTCAGGCCCAAACAGCTGTAGTTTCCAGCTACCTTCACGGGCAGCCAGCTAGCGAGCCAGTCAGGCCCAAACAGCTGTAGTTTCCAGCTACCTTCACGGGCAGCCAGCTAGCGAGCCAGTTAGGCCCAAACAGCTGTAGTTTCCAGCTACCTTCACGGGCAGCCAGCTAGCGAGCCAGACACAGACAGCTGTAGTTTCCAGCTACATTCACAGCTTCCCTCTTCATTTAAGCCCATGGTATTCAGTGCCATTATCTGGGCCAAGGTTGCACACATCCAGTAGGCCAGCCGTTCTTCCCAAAGGCAAATGTATGTAGGCCTAAATTAATTAAAAAGCACGTCCTTATGCGTGGCAGCTGCTCTATGGGATGGGGACTCTGACAGGGCTTTCCAAGCTCGGTCCTGGGGTCCCCACTGGCTGTATAGTGCAAGGGCAAAAACAAAACGTGCACCCATGTGGGGCCTGAGGACAGAGTTAGGAAACCCTGCTCTATGGGATGGGGACTCCGTGGGATGGGTGCTTGGAATCAGAGAATAGGGCAATAACTCATGTATCAACAAGGACATGAAGGACATGACACCTTGTTTTGAGAATGAGTTTGAATCAATGAAGGACACGACACCTTGTTTTGAATCATTGAAGTCAATAACAAAAATGATTGATATGGACCTTTTTGCAGAATGTGCCTTTACCCTGTTCTCCCATCCTCTTCATTCAGCCCGGTGTTGGCCACAGTCACAACCAACTGTAAGGAGTGCATTATTCGTCATGACAAACTAATTCACTAGCATCCGAGAGTAAACTTCACAAGCCATCAGTGTCAGGGTACTCCCCTCCCCCTTTTAACACTCAGAAGTGACAAATCAACCCCCTCGCTCACTCCCTCTGCACGGTGGCGCTCACTCGGTCTCGGATTCAGACTCTTCATTCCCTCTTCATCACTTCAAAGAGAAAAGGCGTCTTTTCAGCAGTCTCTATGTTTTTCTATACACACACTGAACAAATATATATTTTACTACAGTTCATATGAGGAAATCAGTCAAAGGAAATAAATAAATGAGGCTCTAATCTATGGATTTCACATGACTGGGAATACAAATATGTATCTGTTGGTCACAGATACCTTCACGGTATTTTTGCGCATTCAAATTGTCATCGATAAAATGAAATTGTGTTCTTTGTCCGTAGCTTATGTCTGCCCATACCATAACTCCACCGCCACCATGGGGCACTCTGTTCACAACGTTGACGTCAGCAAACTGCTCGCCCACACGACGCCATACACATGGTCTGCGGTTGTGTGGCCAGTTGAACGTACTGCCAAATTCTCTAAAACAACGTTGGAGGCAGCTTATGGTAGAGGAATGAACATCAAATTATCTGGCAAAAGCTCGGTTAGACATTCCTGCTGTCAGCATGTCAATTGCACGCTCCCTCAAAACTTGAAACATCTGTGGCATTGTGTTGTGTGACAAAAATGCACATTTTAGAGTTGCCTTTTTGTCCCCAGCACAAGGTGCACCTGTGTAATGATCATGCTGTTTAATCAGATTATTGATATGACAGACCTGTCAGGTGGATGGAATATCTTGGCAAAGGAGAAATGCTCACTAACTAGAATGTCAACAAATGTGTGCACAACATTTTAGAGAAATAAGCTTTTTGTGAGTATGGAACATTTCTGGGATCTTTTATTGCCGCTCATGAAACATGGGACCAACACTTTACATGTTGTGTTTATATTTTTGTTCCGTGTAGTTTGTTTTCACTCCCTCTTCTCTTTATCCACTACAGTACTCTCATCTGGCCAAAAACAGAGAGAGCTGTTTGTTTGTGTGAAGACATTTTGGCCAAAATCTAATCTCGATAAGGCTGAAATCAAGTCAAAAGTACCAAAGCTGAAATCATCAGTCAAACTTAAAGACTTTTTACATCAGCAGGTGTCACAAAAATGTCACACAAATCAACAAGTCAAACTTGCCCTTCGCAAAGGTGCTTGCTCTTTAGTCCACTTTTCCTAGACCACAATGGTTGCACAAGAAAAGCAATCTGTAGAACACAGTCAGTTATATCATCAAAACAGGAACAATCACAGCAATCAAACACAGTAGTTATATCACAAAGACAGAACAATTTTACATTACATTTAAGAACAATCACAGAGCGCAAATTGGTGGAATTGCCTGTAGAACTTCGCAGTTATATCACAAAGGTGAACAATTTTACATTACATTTAAGTCATTTTGAGTCCACAAATTGGTGAATTCTTCTGACATCAGTGGAAAACACTTTACAATAGTGCATCTAAATCATTTAAGGGGGGGTGAGAAGGATTGCTTTATCCTGTCCTAGGTAAAAAGGTGGGGAGGCAATTGACTCCGCTGTCCTGGTTCACAAACCCTCCAACGTGGCTGAATTAAAACAATTCTGCAAAGATGAGTGAGCCAAAATTCTCCACAGCGACATGTAAGACTCATTTCCAGTTATCGCAAATGATTGCTGAGGGTGGCACAAAGTTATTACAGGAACAATCACATAGGGCCATGAAAGTTTGGATCTTTCCCACCCCCAAAAAATTAAATCATCACTTAACTTAATAAATGGAGCCAAATCACAAAGAAAGAGAACCTGCTTCAGAGTGCAAATGACCTTAGACTGGGGCAAAGATATATGTTCCAACAGGACAATGACCCAAAGCATACAGCCAAATTAATGCTGTAATGGCTTCAGAACAAGAAGGAATCACAGCAATCTGTAGATCACAGTAGTTATATCACAAAGACAGGACCAGGCTAATGCATGTGAACGTTGGATGGCTTCCTTCCAGGTGGTACTCACGGCAACATTAATCAAGTGAGTTTCCCCCTATATGACAACAACACTAATTGTTGCTGAAAAGAGAGAATGTCACAGCTTTCTATCATCTCCATTAAAACATGTCTGCAATCTAATTCACTTGAGATCTCTTCACCGCTCATTGATCTCATTGAAACAGTGATCTCACTGAAACAGAACACACAAGCACAGGACACATCATGTGACCAAAAGAGAGAGAGATTGAGACCAATCTCAACGTTCTATAGACAAGAGAAAAGCAACAGGGAGTGAGATGTAACACAGCAGTGAACTAGGGAGAGAGAAGGGAGTTAAAAGATTGACTGATGGGCAGGGGTGGAAAGGTGATGGGGATTGTGTCCTTCAGGGCTCATTGATTCTCCAGTCTGATTACTAGACCAGCAGCCACAATCAGCTGCGCAAACCAAAGACATATTGACAAGTGCCAACAAATCTCATGAAATGTCCATTCTCCTTCTACAATGGACTGAGAGTTACCCTCAAAAGTGTCCTTCATCAGATGGATTCCTGAGCCCGGGTCAATGGGAAGAGTCCTAAAGAATCGGTTAGGTAGTCAACACTCCAGCCCTCTCTGACAGGAAAATTGTCAGGACAAATTACAGTAGCCAGTGAGATAGCCAGCCATCAGCGACAGTAGCCAGCCAGTGAGATAGCCAGCCATCAGCGACAGTAGCCAGCCAGTGAGATAGCCAGCCATCAGCGACAGTAGCCAGCCAGTGAGATAGCCAGCCATCAGTGACAGTAGCCAGTGAGATAGCCAGCCATCAGTGACAGTAGCCAGTGAGATAGCCAGCCATCAGCGACAGTAGCCAGTGAGATAGCCAGCCATCAGCGACAGTAGCCAGCCAGTGAGATAGCCAGCCATCAGCGACAGTAGCCAGCCAGTGAGATAGCCAGCCATCAGCGACAGTAGCCAGCCAGTGAGATAGCCAGCCATCAGCGACAGTAGCCAGCCAGTGAGATAGCCAGCCATCAGCGACAGTAGCCAGCCAGTGAGATAGCCAGCCATCAGCAACAGTAGCCAGCCAGTGAGATAGCCAGCCATCAGCTTACAGTAGCCAGCCAGTGAGATAGCCAGCCATCAGCGACAGTAGCCAGCCAGTGAGATAGCCAGCCATCAGCGACAGTAGCCAGCCAGTGAGATAGCCAGCCATCAGTGAGATAGCCAGCCATGAGATAGCCAGCCATCAGTGCCAGCCAGTGAGATAGCCAGCCATAGCGACAGTAGCCAGTGAGATAGCCAGCCATCAGCGACAGTAGCCAGTGAGATAGCCAGCCATCAGTGACAGTAGCCAGTGAGATAGCCAGCTATCAGCGCACAGTAGCCAGTGAGATAGCCAGCCATCAGCGACAGTAGGCAGCGAGGTAGACGGTAGGAGCGGAATGATCTCAGCTAGACTGAAAGAATCCTACTCAAGTAGACAACCTTTACTTCAGAGAAAGAAAATGGCGACAGGTACAAAGTCATCATCAAGGCAAAGGGTGGCTACTTTGAAGAATCTTAAATATATTTTGAGTTGTTTAACAATTTTGGGTTACTACATGATTCCAATGTGTTATTTCATAGTTTTGTTGTCTTCACTATTATTCTACAATGTAGAAAATAGTACAAAAATAAAGAAGAACCCTGGAATAAGTAGGTGTCCAAACTTTTGACTGGTACTGTTTTTATATATCTGTATTAAACAATGAAAAGTATTCATCTAAAATGAATGAACATGATCTATATGACATTGTAACATAGCCTACAAGTATAGACAATTACACACATTTTCATAAAACAGATTTATGAGTGCACCATAAAAAAAGACGCACTGGTAGCCGTAGCGGGTTGTTATTGTAGGTCAATCAAAGCGGCGCTACAGTCTGAGGCTCCACGTGTAGCAAGTGAAGAGGAAAATGTCCAGTCAATGCAAAATTGAATTAGAAGTTAGCTACATGAGAAGGGCGTTGTTGTAGACATGTACACCACGGAGAGCGCAGCAACATAGCATGAATTAGCCTTGCTACTTTAGCTAGTTAGCTTCTTTACAACTATTTGATACAGTCACTACCATTTGGTATGAGATAACCTATTGCAGTCACACGTTTGTCTAATTTGCGCGAGTCGGTTTGGCTGCTTCCTCTCCCATGTCACCCACACCAGCCCCTGATCCTCCCCTACCCTTCTGCTGAAATAAGCAGAGCGCAGTGCACCGGCTCCCGAGTAGTGGCGAGAGTACGTCTCCATTGACGTGTGTGTGGAGGTAAGCGAGGGAAGGTAAGGTGGAGGGGTGGTTCATGAATTTGGACTATCCGGATTTCCGAAAAGTACGATATTCGATTAGTGAAATAATTTCAAATGCCTATCCCTACTATATGCCATCTCCTGCCATTGTTTGAGCTAGATGGGCGTGACGTTGTTTCATATTAAAGGTGTAACTCAATGTGCAACTCTGTGTCGCACTGCTTTGCTTTATCTTAGCCAGGTCGCAGTTGTAAATGAGAACTTATTCTCAACAGGCCAATTTTTGGGTTACTACATGATTCCAATGTGTTATTTCATGACATTTCATGACATTGTAACATAGCATTTCATGACATTGTAACATAGCCTACAAGTATAGACAATTACACACATTTTCATAACTTTCATAAAACTAAAACTTTCATAAAACAGATTTATGAGTGCACCATAATCCGGTGAAAAAAACAAAAGTGCCCTTTGATCCAAAAAAGTACCTGGAGTAAAAGTATTTTCGCAATATTCGGAAAAAAATGAAACATTACCAGCACATCACCTGGGCCCCAGGTTCAATTCCTGGTCGAGCTACCTGATAGATTTGCTACATTGATGTCAGCAGTGTCATGGAGCATTGGCGCTTAAAGGAGGCCATCAAAGGCGTGTCCCATCAGTATGGGCTCAAGGGGATTGTGAGAGTGAAACACAGCCATGTGCATTCAGAAGGGAGAGGTAGTAACTACAACATGTATAGCGACCTTGTTAAGAGCGTCAAGCCTCTGTGTAATGGATAAAGTGTTGAACAGACAGCTGCAGAGACCCAGATCCAAATCCCAGTCGAGCTACCCGCCGACCTCGCTAGAATAGTCTAACGACATCCGTTTCATAGTAGGCTATTGATTATCATCCATAGGCTAGGCCTATGATAATTCCCTAGCGGTAATATTCCGTTTGCAATTTGAACATGTCCATGGCATTTTAAATGACTTGATAACCTGTATCCAATATTTGAATTTGAGATCCATTAGAGATGTTCTTTGCCATAGACATAATGTGCCAGCAAGGGGTTGAGTTCAGTACTGGAGTTTTCCACTGAAGTCCAGGAAAGAGGAGACAGATGCCTGGTTTTAATGTCTATGCTCAGATCCAGGAGCATCTCACTTGTTACTCATGGTGATAATTCCGCCTGCCTTTTGTTTTAGCTAGTAATTGAATTCAGAGAAAGCAGCATGTATAATTCCATCCACAAAATCTGGTGATGGGATATAATTGTGAGAGAGAATAACATCACGTGAGTTTATTTATTTGAAGTCCATAACCATGAAGTGATTAATACATGCGCATTGCCAATTATGATAGGAGAATTACATGCGCCTATCATTCTCTTCCCCCAATATTATCTGTTCCCAACTAAACCCCCTTAACTCATCCAGGCTCACCCCCTGCAGAGAACGAATCAATGCAAACACTGGAGCGGCTGACACCGGTTCATGCATTATTTAATCCGTTCGAGGCGTTATGATAGCGAGCATCACGATGTCAACTAATAAAACGTCACCCATACATGTTGCGGTTTTTTTCTCTGGGAATAGTCCAAGCTCAAATGATTCGCCTTTATTTCAAGAAGACGTCCAGGAAAGGGATTTGGGGTGCATTTTGTGGATGAGAGATCGATACATGTTTTTAAAAATGACCTTAGCGACATGTTACATTTGGTTAAAATGCATGCAATAACAAATATTTCAGTTCACGGGGAGTTTCTCATCAGATGACGTATTTAAATGTATTTCTCACCTGTGCCAGTAGTGGCATATTGAGTGACTGATGTGATGCGCTGACTGGAGATGAAATTTGGAAAACAAAATGAGAGGGCATCAACATGAGGCAACAGTGATCATGAGATAGGGAATTACGAGATCTCGAGCCTATAACCGAGTCACTCTTTGAAATGCCTGAAGATCAGGAGATTCGGCACAATAAAATCTATTTACGATGCAATTACGCAGAACTGGAACGCAAGAACAGCCGCCTACATGTGCTCAATGTGACACCTAACAAAATTGTATGTTTAGGCTATTTACAAGCAGGTATTTATGCTAGATAATTTCTGCAGGTTGCGGTAGACTCAGCTATACGTAAACACCGTTATCCACTGTTAATGCATGATAATGTAGCCAGCAACATGTCAATGGATGAATACGACAACAGATTGAACGCAAACTACCTCACCTGCTAACAGCTTGGCAGTAGCGGTTTCACGGAGTCTTCAAAATACACCAGAACAAACAGGAACCCGTGTATGGAAAAGCGGTGTTGTATCTCCGGATAGATGCTGCTCCTAGAAAGCAGGGGTATGGCAAGCTGTCACTCCTGGAAGCCCAGGCGAATGCTCCATAGACGCTGACGCATCAGTGCCAAGCCGTGCCCAAGAGCGTAAGACGACTGTCCTTAACCTGCAGCTGCCGGGCTTTGCACCATGTGGCGCTGTTACACCGACTGTGCACGACAGTCGAGGTGAAGGGAGGCGCATCTGTAACAGTCGAAAGTCAGACACTGATGTGGTTTTCCAAAAGCAAGGCAGTGCAACATGGATAGCGTTGCCATAAAAGTCATTTTTTTTGTAATGTCGATATTTTCTTTTCCAAATGTGTGTACATTATACTATAAATTGGTCAGAGGCCCTCAAATATCACGTTTTAATTGTACATATATACTGTGTATATTAAGTTGGTTCCTGTTTCAGTCACGTGTAGGACAAACAAAAACAACCCAATGATTGGTTGAGTATAGAGCCTACCACAATGCAGGCAATGGCTGCAGGATGAAGTTGAAGAGCAACTGCTTTTGATCACATGGTTTTTGCAAAGTTCATGTCAGCGCAAGTTGGACAGTTTTTATCCCTACAATGCCACACACTTTGGAAGGCAAAGTGATCTGTTAGAATGCGGCCATAGCCTAGACCTAACACAGTAAATGACACTCAAACTTAACTGAACAAAAATATAAACTCAACATGTAAAGTGTTGGTCCCATGGTTCCTGAACTGAAATAAAATATGCCAGAAATGTTCCATATGCACAAAAAGCTAATTTCTCTCAAATATTGTGCACAAATTTGTTTACATCCCAGTTAGTGAGCATTTCTCAGTTGTAAAGATAATCCATCCACCTCACAGGTGTGGCATATCAAGAAGCTGATTAAACAGCATGATCATTACACAGGTGCACCTTGTGCTGGGGACAATAAAAAGCCTCTCTAAAATGTGCATTTTGTCACACAACACAATGCCACAGATCTCTCACGGTTTGAGAGAGCATGCAATTGGAATGCTGACTGCAGGAATGTCTACCAGAGCTGTTGGCAGAGAATGTTATGTTCACTTCTCCATCGTAAGTCGCCTCCAACATCATTTTAGAGAATTTGTCAGTATGTCCAACCGGCCTCACAACCGCAGATCACGTGTAACCACGCCAGCCTAGGACCTCCACATCTGGCTTATTCACCTGAGTTACAGTTCCTTCTATGAACTGTAACTCAGTCAAATCTTAGAAATTGTTGCATGTTCGATTTATATTTTTGTTCAGTATATAATATATAGAATAGGAAATCATATCAGCTCTATAGATCACATTTCTATAATTTGAAACGTTCAGGACATCACACCTTCCTCCACTCAGTTGAGCAGCGGTGCGGTGAATCAACAGTGATATCTATGATACAATTAAACTCAGTGTGCAGATTGATTCTGTCTACTGGACTTCACGGAGAAACAGAGATCAAACATCACAACTAAAAAAAATAAGTAAGCATTTCACTGTAAGGTCTATCTATACCTGTTGTATTCGGAGAATGTGACAAATACAATTTGATTTGATTTACTTTGGCCCGCAGTCACTCGGCCCTTTGTAAATCTTATTTTCTTCATTTGAGGAACCCCATTTATTGGACTAAAGATTGCAAAATCAGGGCTGAAGTTTGCAGGAATTGTATCTGAACCTTTCAGATGAAAAAACACACCTCCCATAATGTTTGCACCGTGATGACGAGTGCAGGATTTAATTAGAAAATCTACCTCAATCCAGGGATGGATTGGGATGTTGCTGTTCCTCTAATTATCCAAAATGACAATTTGAGAAGATTGAAATACTGCTAGTTTTGAATTAAATTATTTTGTCCTCATGCTAGTCTAGCTAATGCTAAAGCAGCCCATTGGATTCCATGAAAATGTGATGCCTTGTGTTGGAGTGAGCTACGGAAAGTGTTGCCGAAGGTGCTCCAGTGTCTGTTTTCTGCAATGTGCTTACCTCCTCTTATACTGTATGAATTTCAATCAACACTTGCTTCCACCGAGGAGGAACCTTGTCTTTTTGTTCTCAAATGAGATTCATAGATCCCTTACACTTTGAAGAACAACCACTGAAAACATATGATGAGAATATAGAGGCAATCTCTTATAAATCATACCACCAGAAGGCACTGTGGTATGAGACAACAGCTCAACAAGCTGTTGATACAACAGCCCTATTCAGTATTGTTCGTCAGGGTCTTTGCTTGATTAGAACAACTGTATGTATCAAAGCATCAGCTTAACATCCATCCTACACTCTTGGATGAAAAGTGAGGTGTCCCAGAGCAGATCTTCAGGGTCATCCCAGCCAGCAAAATTTGGCATGTGACGTCACAATGACGCCATTTTTAGCCCGGGCTGGCACTGCTCTCTTTACACCTCCAATATATTTCTGTGGGTGTTGATTTTTAGGATGCACCTTGATAAGGTAGCATCGTGTCACTGTATTATTAATTTGTGTGTGGCGTTGCTGGGTATCCACGGCAACCAGTCTCACCGATACAGAGACATGAAGTTGAGATTAGGGAACATTTTCAAGATCTCCTTCACATAGAATTGAACAGAGAGCTCTGAAAGTCCTACAAAGATTTTTTGTGATAACCAAAGTTCCCTGTTTCTCTATGCTCCAACCACTGTTTGAAAGCTAGTCTTCTCTCTCCTGCTCCTTTCCCACAGTGCTGATCTAGGCTGACTTCTCTGGTCTGTCAGTGGTGCATCGCTGTGCCACCACTAGCCTCTACAGCCCATGGAGAGAAATCACACACTATAAAATGTGTTTTCATTGCGTGCCCCTAATTAGAATTGATCTATACAAACACACTGTCCGCGTTGCACTGTGCTCCACATCCCATCGCCATGACAAATACACAGATAGGAGGAGAAAATATGGCTGCTAATTATTTTTGCCTCTACAAACATCACTGATGAGTCTAATTCAGGGGTGATCATAGGTGTCCAGCCTGCTCTGATAATGAGTGAGTTCACACCCAGTGTATGTGTGATTTGAATAAATCACAGACATGGGAACACAATTGAATCCCTGGCAACTGTCCATGTCATGAACACCAGTGACTCTTACAGCATCTGATTACTCCTGTGGCATCCAAGAGGACTCTTGCAGCATCCATTCACTCAAATCCACTTGTTTATTTGTCAACCAATGGATGAATATGCAGAAATATTCACATTTCTCCTCTACCCCTGTTCAATGTTTGCATTTGAATGTGATCACTTGTATAAAATAGAAAAGAAAACAATGAAAAATGACAAAATATATTTTGGATGTTGATCTTAAAAACAGCCAGATTACTTTTTTATCTCTAATACAATTAGTCTTATACTGACAAACTGGCTTTGAAATCATGGACATACAAATTGGTATAAGTTCAATTCCCCGCCCATCTATGACACTTTAATTGGGGAGGACGGGCTCATAGTAATGTCTGGAACGGAATGAATGTAACGATATTACACACATCCAACACCAGGTTTTCCAATGTGTTTGATACCATTTCATTCACTCCATTTCATTCATTATTATGAGCAGGTCTTCCCTCCCCAGCCTCCTCTGCTGTACCTAAGGTTCATGAAGACGTGGGTAATTTAGCCTATGATTTACAACATACTCACTTCAGATCAAAAGCTATGGATGTGAAACTCCTGTTGCTCTCAGAGAACACAAGCAAGCCACCGTTGTTCAAAGTCATCAGGCCCTACTCTCGCATCTCACCCATTATCTCCTGCCAACCTGAAGTCCTTCCCCAAGGTTATCACTGTCTTCACCGGCTATGGTTGACCAAGCTCAGACAAGAGATCCAGTCGCCATATCATGAATACTCAATTAGGGACGAGGCAAGTGGGATGCGGCTCGCTTTTCAACATGTCTGCATTACCAATCAGCCCATTGACTCCAATTACGCCCGCGTGGCACTAACTGGTGAGCTCATTATGTCTGCTCCCCGGCGTCATCACTCCACTGTGACATTCACTCAAGGTAACAGAGACAAGACAGCCTGTTTGTTAGTCTGTCTCTGTATCCTGGTCAGGGTCCAGATTGGCAACTCTCTAGTAAGGCCACATCACTGAGAGACAATAACTTACAGCCGGAATACATTGTCCTGACCTGTTATGCCAGATATCCATCTTTTCACAGGGAATGGTCTTAACAGCCTTCAAACATTGACATGTATCACCATCGGTCAAGCTGATGTGTGATCCAACACCCTACTGTATATTTTTTCAGAAGGCTAATAATGTTTTAAATTGGGGGTATTTACCCAGAGGAAGTTAGCCATAGCCAGACGAAAATGCTAAATAGCAGGGGAGGCCTCGTATACAAATGTCCGTGTGGTTTCTGACCTCAATCTGGCTGAGGCATCTGGGATGATTATGTTTAGCTTCTCTCAAGGGATTCCCTGAAATGTATATATGACCAAATCATTTGTGGGAGATTGGCTCAAGCTGTGTTCAACTGGTAATTGAGCACTGTGTATTAGGTTGTTGCTCCAGCTGTGAGATTTCATGCTGTAGAATCATTTAAGGGACATTCATGCCTTATGGCTGTGGAACAGCCCAGACTGAAGGTCAAACTAATGAGCTGCAATGCTACTCTGTTTGAATAAATATCAAACAAAATCACAACGTGATTTGTGAAGTACTTCAGACCTCTTAAGCCGACTTCACACTGCAGATCTTCATGCTCAAATCAGTTTTGTTTTTGAAATCCGTTTTGGACCAAATTGGATGTGAGTTCAAACAGCAGTCATTTTCTGCCATTGCTACGCTAGTTGTCATAGTAACGACAGGTGTGTGTGCGGTGGTGTAGGCTGGTCGTGGTGTTTGTGCTTCCTATCACTCAGAAGTTATGTAGCTGGCTAAGGTGACAACAATGCCTGCCATGGACGTTTCCCAGTTGTTCAAAATCCTAGTGTAAGAACACATTTAAAGTCTCAAAGGATAAGATGATCCACTTGTCAAATTAGTCCTTTTTGGCCACAGCAGTCAAGTAGATAACTAGGTAGCTGTTTAGCATTCTAGCACATTCCCTAATTGGTTTGTAAACAATTAAGTAGCTAGTTGGCTACCACATGATCTTGTCAAACTGTCAACAGAGTAGCTAGCAAGCAACAAGATTAAAAACCATGAGAAAAAATACATCAGATTTGACCGTTCAGACACATGTCGCATGGCCAGGAATCAGATTTATATCTGATTACGAAGGTGGAATGTGGCTTGAAATATCCTATTCTGTGTGCTTTTTGGCTGTTCAGACTGAAGAAGAAAAGAACAGATTTGAATCGGATATGCAACATCTTGTTTATTTGAGTCACTTTAAAATGCCATTGTGAACACAACTTTTGTGTTGCATTTTTTCTTTCTATTCTGTTTATCACATTGTTCTCATTCACCCAGACCTTGTCTTCCTCCAACCAGACAGCACCATTTTCAAGCTTCCACTTCACTTCTGGGTCTCATCAAGAGCATTCTCTGTGCATGTGCTTGGCACTAAGACAACGTTTGACCCTTCTTATGCAAACTGCAAATGTCACCTCAGCACCCCTCCCTGGTCCATTAGGTTCCCTGCTTGCCTGAGACATTCATTCATCTTCACATAGTCAGTCACACACTCCTCCAGGCACCAGCCACTGTGTCTGATGCCCGCTGTGGTTGTGTACATTGATCTGACCCAACTCATCATCTCCAGTTGGTTCCATCAATGGACTGTACTCATTCTAAGATGTCTCCAAGGGTGTGTGTGTGTGTGTGTGTGTGTGTGTGTGTGTGTGTGTGTGTGTGTGTATTTGCTCACCAAGGAGGTCTAACAGACATGAGCACTGATATTATTTTGAGCCTGCACTCATATTTACTTTTCTGTTCTTGTCATAGCAACAAGGACATTCTATTGAAGCACCATACAGTGTAGTGCCTGTTGCTGTCCTCGAAGGACGATGCTACAGTCATCCAGATTCCAGGTTTTCAACGCCAGGTGGAACAGCAGTGCACTATCCAATTGCTGCAGCTTTGAGCAATTACAGAGGATCTTAGGCCTAGTTCAGAGTATTCTTTCCACGTCACAAACCACAGTCTCAAATGGACCAAAAAATGTGATGAAAAGACAAAAGGACATTGAACACATTGGAAAGATTCATGTATACTCCCTGGCTGCAATATGACCACCCAGGCGTATCTTCCCGACGTTAGATCTATTCCCAAAACTGACCACACATCTCATATTAGTTCAAACAGGTTCATGTCAAGAAAAATATTGTGTCAAAGCCAGAACATTTACAGACATAGAAGTAGACTATATGTTTTTAGTAGCCTGGACAGAATGCCAACGTCATGTCGTCACACTCATGACCTCATATACCCACAAGTCTTTGCTTTCAGGGGTTTCCTTTGGGCTGTCTTTATGCCTGAACCATATCTATTTCATCTACTTGCATAGTCATTGATCACATGAATGTGGATGACATAAATGACTGTTTCACGATTCAATAAATGGTTTCGTTGTGAGGCATCTGGATTTAATCGCTGGCAGTTCATAAACAATACGTGGACAGAGACCAGAGTGGGACAGGGCTGGCACTACATGTCTCCTGCATCGTTATCATTCATCTACTTGCATAGTCATTGATCACATGAGTAAGCATTTTGCTACAGTCACAATAACATCTGCTAACCATGTGTATGTGACCAATAACATTTGATTTGATCTGGCTGGGATAACCTCTGCAGGTCAGAGTTGTGTTTTCTGTCTGTCTGTCCCTCCCACCTACTTCTAAAACCTCCCAGACCAACCATTGCCGTGACAAAGCTGTTCTGGCAATTGATTACATATGTCTGATAAGAATCACAGAAAGCCATATAGAAGAGATTACTTCTGCATGTGAGCAAATACCTTTGGTTGTGCTTCCTTACCACAATTGGTGGCTTACCAGATAGTGAATTAGCAAAGATATTGTATAAGGGTTAATCTGCAATATTTTCTGCTGCTAAATAGATATTTAAATATATGATATATTTCCCTTGATTCTATCTTATGAATGCCTCAGCATTGAACAACTGTTTTATCCCACCATAAGACAAAATATAAGGTTGTTTTGAGTCCATGCTTTTAACAATGTCTTTGTAAACAAACAGTATATATCTTCGAAATATGTTTAAAATGATCATGTTGATCTCATGGACTAGCAGTCCTTGCATCCATATCTTCATCTATGAATTTGAGTGGTTCCGTTTCTCTAGCTCCATCCCTCAATTTGATTTCAAACCAAGTGGTGGTGCTGTTGTTCAGCTGAAAAATGAATTCAGGGTTGTGGGCTGCAGTCAGGTTTGGGGAAGAAGACATGCTGTTTGTTCAGTAGAGTTCTTTATTGACGTAGATAAAGTACTGAAAGCATTACAAAAAGAAAAGGTACATCAATGTCAACATTTCATAATAAAACAGTCTTATTAAGAATGAATGAAAAAATGGTGGTCTTTGTAACAGCTACTCAGGTGAGCTGTTACAAAGTGACTTCGGTGACTAAATTAGACGTGATATACTTGACAAGATAAAATACATTTAAAGATTAGAATCAAAGATTAGTGGGGTCTCCTGAGTGGCGCAGCAGTCTAAGGCACGGCATTGCAGTGCTTGAGGTGTCACTACAGACCGGGGTCTGATCCCAGAGGCTGTGTCATAGCCGGCTGTTACCGGGAGTCCCATAGGGCGGCGCACAAATGGCCCAGTATTGTGACGGTTTGGCTGGGGGGGCTTTACTTGGCTCATCGCACTCTAGCGACTCCTTATGGCGGGCCAGGCTCCTGCAGGCTGACTTCAGTCGTCAGTTGCACAGTGTTTCCTCCGACACATTGGTGCGACTGGCTTCTTGGTTAAGCGTGCGAGTGTAATGGAGCGTGGTTTGGCGGGTCATGTTTTGGAGGATGCATGACTAGACCTTCGCCTCTCCCATTGGGAAGTTGCAGCGATGAGATTGGATTGCAATTGGACATCACAAAAAGGGGGTAAAATAATAATAACATTTTTAAAAGAATGAAAGATTAGCATTGCAACTGAGTTTGTCATTCTCATCTATGGCTCAGACCACCTGTGTCTGCCCTGAACACAACTCCCAGATTGTAGCTTTAAGTAGCAACCTTACCTGTTAAAGGACCTGGCCTGCCTTGTTGACCCGAAGACACTGCCATCAGTTGCCACCTCAATCAAGGAAAGGCTGCCGGAAACAAGCTTTGTTTTGGTAGGTTTTTGGGTTCTCATCCTGGGAACAAACACGTCAATCAGGGTTTTGGAAGCAAAGTAATTGGTGAGTAGCACAATTTCTACTCTAACCTTAACTGTTATAATAAGCAGTTTTAATATAATTGCTGTCCATGGGAAAGACAAGCTAGTGCTCATGAAGCCAAGCGTGGCATCTCCTGGCACACTGACATATTGTTATGATTAGAAAACGTTAAATCATTTTGTTCAAGAACAGCTAGGAAAAAGTGACATCATGAAAGCTAAAAAAAATCACACCTATACAAGATCTACCCTCTGAAAATAACTACAGTTATAAAGCAATGCTCTTCACTTACCAACAGTTTACACCCAGTTACCAGCCACCCAGTTACCGGCCACTACCATGAAGACTGTCTGTTGTGCTGATTTCCCAGATCCCTGCTCATCTTACAGTGACGTGCTTCAGGGAACCACCCAGGTAAGTGTTTCTTGTCATGAATCTTGTTCTGGAGAATCTCATTTTAAATCTAACCTTAACCCTAATTTAACCCCACTGCTAATCCTAATTCCTAACCCTAACCTTAAATTAAGACCGAAAATCACTTTTTTGTCTTGAATTTGTATAATATAGCCAATTCTTTCTTTGTGGCTGGCCTATCTAGCTGGAATCGCTTAGTTCTGCCTCTAGGGCAAAGTTCATGACAATAAACGTCAACCTGCATAATACCACGAAAGCTCCCTCAGAAAGAAGGACTGCACATGTATGGTCATTGCAACCACTTGGCCCAGTCCTGCATCAATCTGTACCACATTATAGCGATTGGGTACAATTAGGATGGCTGCAGTGGTTCTCATATTATCTCTGTTGATCTACAGTATAAGTTTGGTGGCAGTTAGGTTGAATACATACTTTGTCCCCATATATATATTGTAGCCCAGCACACAGATTTCAATCCATATGAAGGAGCATCCCACAACCTGTTGAATGGGTGGTTCACGGAAGAACCCTCCTAACCAATTAGTGTCACATCCTGGAAATGTGTCCGATAATGTGATTAAACCAGTTCCACTTTAGAGGTGGACAAATATCTGGATAGTTTTTTCCTCTCAACAACCTCTCAATGAACATTCAGAGCATGTTTTACTAAGGAGAGAGGGGATTTCAAAATGCAGTGATAGGTGTGACCGTCTGGGTGAACAGGCTGTGGCTCGGGTGACTGGAGTCCTTGACGATCTTTCGGGCCTTCCTCAGACACCAGCTGGAGTATGTCCTGGAGGGAAGGTAGCTCACCCCCAGTGATGTGTTAGGCATTCCAAACCACACTCTGTAGAGCCTTGCGGTTGTGGGCAGTGCAGTTGCAGTGCAGTGACGCAGCCAGACAAGATTGATTTCTGGAGGTCATAGCTGCTCTTCTGTATCCATCCATATCCCCAGACCATATCCCCAGACACCAGGAATTAAAAGCAGTTTTGCATTTATTGTTTGTAATTTTTACTTTTTCTCCCCATTTTCGTGATAGCAACACTGTGATGTTGACCGCTGCGCTACTCGGGAGGCCCCAGTTTTGTGCCTTTTCATGCCATTTCCCCATGGTTTCTGTTTGTGACGTGTGAATTTTCACTGTTGGAACAATGTCCTCCATGCATTTCCTGGTGAACCCTGTGACTGAGGTTTGTAGTCATATATGTTATTGTCGGAGGCGACCTGGAACATTTTCCAGTCTATGTGATCAAAAACGTCCTATAGCATTGATTTGATTGGTCAGACCAGCGTTGAACAAATCTTACCACGGCCTTTTCCTGCTTTAATTTCTCCCTATAGGTGGGTAGAAGCAGGGTAGAGGCGTGATCTGATTAGCCGAAGGGGGGACAAGGGGGGGATTTGTATCCATCCCAGAAAGAACAGTTATCTAACATTTGATTTCCTTGAGTAAGACAAGAGATGTATTGATATAATTTCTGTAGCACTCCTTAGATTTACATTAGATTTACAGTGTTAGTCATCAGACACAATGAATGCAGCCTCTGGATGTGCAGTTTACTGTCTGTTCAAAGTATAATTGTATAATTCCTGTATGATTCCTTGAGTGCCAGCGTGGCGTCGGCCTGGGGAGGAATGTAACAGCTGTGATGATAACCGATGAGAATTCTCTCGGGAGGTAGTCGTCAGGTATTCCAGATCAGGTGAGCAAAATGTCAAAAGAGTTTCTACATTACAGTAGTCACACCAAGAATTGTTGATCATGAAGCATACTCTTTCTCGGTTGTTCTTTCCTGACAAATACTTTGTCCTGTCCATCCGTTGAATGAAAAACCCAGCAGGCTGGATAGCCGTGTTAAGCACCGATGGGGAGAGCCATGTTTCCGTGAAGCATAGTACCATACAGTCTCTCTTGTCCCATTGGTAGGAAATTCCTGCCCTGAGCTCATCCACTCGTATAGTCCAGATACTGAACATTAAAATACTAGGAAGGGGTGGGCGATTAGCCGTTCTCAGCCTTACTAGAACGCTGGTTCTCCTTCCATTTCTCTGGCGGCACCCTTTGGGTAAGGCGCCAGGTATGAGTGGGACTGCTTCTGGGAATCCAAATAAGGGTCCAGGGCCCAGATTCACAAACGACTTCTTAAGAAAAACCTAAAAAGCATATTAAGAAAAAATACGTTCATAAGATAGTTTGTAAATGCAATTCCTAACATTTCTTAAGAATTCATGATTTTCTTATGAACTTCTTAACTACTATCTTCTTAAGATCATTGTCACTAGGCAACCGAGCTAGCTAGCCATCTAGCTAGCAAGGTTAATCATGTAAGCACATTTCTTACTGAGATTACTGGTCTAAAATGTTATTGTATTTAAGACAATCAATACGGAATCTTTCAGGCGAAGTTTGTGAGTGAATTAGACATGCTCAGTTGCTTTCATTAGCCTTAAGACAAGGGTTTAGTAGTATTGGAATTAAGAATATTTTCAAGAAGATATCCAATAACTTTATTTTCAAGAATCTAATTTCTTCTTAACTATTTTCTTAGGAAGAAACATGGGAAGAAACGTAAGAACATTTTCAAGAACTTTGGGGAATAGCAACTTTTTTAGTATGTTTCTTTTTCAGTATAAAGTTAAGGGGAAAATGGCACATAAGTAAGAAATGTCTTCTTATGAAGACTTGGTGAATCTGGGCCCAGGTCCGGAAAGTTGAATTTGAGGTTCGACTATATGTCTTATTTCATAACTGCCAGCAGTTTGGTCCTTAAACATTTACAATAAAGATATGCTGTACATTGACATACTAAAATAAAGTGCCAATGTGTTATAGGAGGTCCTCTATAATGTTTACACTGTAACAGATTAAGTATAGATCTCTTTTATACTACTACCAATCCTCTCCCCCCTCATTGGAGGAGAACTTTATTATTTAAACCCACTTATCTTTTGTCCCTCTCTCCCTCCTTGTTTCACTGTATTTCTTCCTTCCCTGGAAAAGTCTGGAAAAGTCATACCAATTGTAAAGAACAGTTTCAGCGTTTTCTTGGATGAAATAAACACACAATTTGTTTCAAACTGAATGCTTTATTTGTGGAAAATCATGATCTAATATTATAGATGATGAGCTATGACAAGGATTGTATTCACAAAAAAATTGCTAAACCAATTTGCATTGTGAGCAACATGACGGTTCCCAAGTTTTGACACCATGATAATATCCTCTTGGAGGCTCTATTGATGACACGGTGTGAATCAGGGAATGTTAGACACCACCATGCTCTCTCATATGCGGTGCAGGGAATTACAGCCCCAGTGTCCAAATTGGTTATAATAGATTGTCACGCCCTGACCTTAGTTATCTTTCATATCTCTGTTTTCTTTATATTTTGGTTAGGTCAGGGTGTGACGAGGGTGAGAATGCTAGTTTTTGTATTGTCTAGGGGGTTTTGTAGGTCGAGGTGTTTTTGTAGGTCTAGCTATTCACAGTAGGGAGAACAAGTATTTGATACCCTGACGATTTTGCAGGTTTTCCTACTTACAAAGCATGTAGAAGTCTGTAATTTTTTTATCATAGGTACACTTCAACTGTGAGAGACGGAATCTAAAACAAAAATCCAGAAAATCACATTGTATGATTTTTAAGTAATTAATTTGCATTTTATTGCATGACATAAGTATTTGATACATCAGAAAAGCAGAACCTAATATTTGGTACAGAAACCTATGATAAAAATGACAGACCTCTACATGCTTTGTAAGTAGGAAACACTGATGATTTTGCAGGTTATCAAATACTTGTTCTCTACACTGTATCTGTCTATGGTGGCCTGATATGGTTCCCAATCAGAGGCAGCTGTTTATCGTTGTCTCTGATTGGCCACCTAAATATAATCCCCATTTTCCCTTTTGGTTTTGTGGGTTCTTGTTCTTCTTGTTTGTGGGTTCTTTAGTTGCCTGTTTGCAATACTCATATTAGCTTCACGGTTCATTTTGTTATTTTTGTTAGTTTGTTCAGTGTTCATTCATTAAATAAAGAAGAATGTATACATACCACACTGCACCTTCGTCTCCTTCGTACAACGAACGTGACAGAAGAACCCACCATAAAAGGACCAAGCAGCGTGGCCAGAAGGAGCAGACTTCATGGACATGGGATGAAATGCTGGAAGGTAAGGGATCCTGGACGTGGGAGGAAATATTGCAGGAAAGGATCGCGTACCATGGAAGCAGGTGAAGAAAGCGCAGGATGAACGGCGAAGATACGAGGGGACACTGTTAGCACGGAAGCCCGAGAGGCAGCCCCAATAAAAGAAAAGTGGGGAGGGTGCACAGGAGGAGATTGGCTGAGTCAAGTTGGAGACATGAGCCAACTCCTCGTGCTTACCGTGGGGAGCGTGTGACTGGTCAGGCACCGTGTTATGCAGAGATTCGCAAGGTGTCACCAGTTCGCATTCATAGCCCGGTGCGCTCTATTCCAGCTCCTCTCATTTGCCAGGCTAGAATGGGCATCCAGCCAGGACGGATGCTACTGGCTCAGCGCTCCTGGTCTCCAGTACACCTCCTTGGACCAGGATATCCTGCGCCGGCACTGAGTACGGTGTCTCCGGTGCGTCTGCACAGCCCAGTGCATCCTGTTTCAGCACCCCGCATTTGCCGGGCTCAAGTGAGCATCCAGCCAGGACGCATTGTGCCAGCTTTACGGTCCAGGCCTCCAGTGCGCCTCCAGAGTCCAGTATGTCCTGTTCCTTCTCCCCGCACTCACCCTGAGATGCGTGTCTTCGGCCCGGTACCACCAGTTCCGGTACCACGCACCAGGTATCCAGTGTGCCTCCACAGTCCAGAGCTTCCGGCGACAGTACCCAGTTCAGAGCTTCCTGCGACAGTACCCAGTCCAGAGCTTCCGGCGACAGTACCCAGTCCAGAGCTTCCGGCGACAGTACCCAGTCCAGAGCTTCCGGCGACAGTACCCAGTCCAGAGCTTCCGGCGACAGTACCCAGTCCAGAGCTTCCGGCGACAGTACCCAGTCCAGAGCTTCCGGCGACGTTTCACAGTCCAGAATCTCCAACGACGGTCCACAGTCCGGAGCCTCCGGTGGTGGTCCACAGTCCAGAACCTCTGGCGACGGTCCACAGTCCGGGGCCTCCGGCGACAGTCCACAGTCCGGGGCCTCCGGCGATGATCCTCAGTCCAGAGCCTCCGGCGATAATCCACGGTCCGGTTCTACAAAGATGGAGGGATCCGTGTAAAGAGGGGGGACTGTGTCCAGAACCGGAGCCCACCCGGACCCTCCCAAATAAGTTCAGGTTTGCGGTCGGGGGTCCACACCTTTGGGGGGGGGGGTTCTGTCAAGCCCTGGCCTTAGTTATCTTTAATATCTCTGTTTTCTTTATTTTGTAGGTATATATATGTCTATGGTCCCCAATCAGAGGCAGCTGTTTATTGTTGTCTCTGATTGGGGATTGTATGTAGGTGGCCATTTTCCCTTTTGGTTTTGTGGGTTCTTGTTCTATGTTTAGTTGCCTGTCTGCACTAATCATATAAGCTTCACGGTTCATTTTGTGATTTTTGTTCGTTTGTTCAGTGTTCATTCATTAAGTAAAGAAGAATGTATGCATACCACAATGCACCTTGGTCTCCTTCATACAACGAACGTGACATAGATAATACCCAAGTATAATTGTCTCTACACATGTAGATTGTCACCTTTACTATGGAAGTTAATCAATATCAGTGATCAAGAAAATACACTGTTTATTATACTGGTGTCAATTTTGTGAGAGTAAACATTTATTATTTTTCAATAAAATCTCTGAACTTATTGGAGTGGAAATTCACCACCATGTTGTGGAAATTACCACCAGGGACACTCGAAACCAATCTTAAATGAATCATCCTTTCTGATCAGCGTGCTGGAGAGGTTCCAAACAACTCAATGCACCATAGTATACGTGTCAATCAGGAGCTCTGCTGGGGCAGTCTCAGCAGTTGTTTTATATATGGCTATACACAGACAAGTTATATTTGCATGATTTAGCATAATTCATCAATTATTACCATTTTGTTTCATTCATGTGACCGACCAATACTGTTTCACAACATGTGACAGACCAATACTGGTTCATAACATGTGACAGACTAACATCTCACAAGGTTTCTTTCTCTCTAAACTGAGACCTTGAAAATTCGATCTTTCAAATAAATTAAAATGTTGTTGGTCACATACACATAGTTAGCAGATGTTATTGCAAGTGTAGCGAAATTTCTTCTCAAAACAAATGTCTGGGCGTACTGCTAAATAATTCATTCAGTCAGTCACTTGCATGAGCACAGAAAATGGTTATTAGAAAAGCACATGAATAGAACACAGAAATTAGTTATTAGAAAAGCACAAGCATAAAAAAGGCATAGTTACAGAAATACATTTTAGAATGAAAGATTCTCACAAACAAAACGTCTGGACACTGTAATAGCATGTGAGAGCTCTCTAATTTCAAGTGACCAATGGCTGGCCAACTTGAGACTCAAAAGATAAACCTGACTTTGCAAAATATATCTTAGATCAGCATAAAAAAGACTAGCATTACAACCCCTCAGACAGCTGTACATGAGAGGATCATGTTTTGTCATTTGTTGTTCCTGTTTGTTTGCTTTTCGAGCACTGAGCTTCTATTTTATAATGTAAAGCAATATATAAACTAAATAAATTATTATTTATTACTATTATTGTGTGCACTGCATGGTGAAACCGGACTAGGAGATGACCCAATGATGGCCCAAGTCTTAGGACATGTGCTTGTGGTGGCTAATTTCTTTGTCTCCTAATTTGATAGTAAACTTATCACACAAGTCAGAGTTATACTTAAACTAAATCTTTATTCACTTATTAATAAGGGATCAGTTCAATACAACACACACATATGAAGTGAATCGATTTAAGTGCTCTATGATAATGATGGCTGGTCGACGAATCACCCTCAGATGATTTGTTGAGAGCCCCGAGAAAAAGTACAAAGGTCATTTATAGCCAAGATACACCCCTTTCAACCTACATCGAAAGGGTCACAAGGTTAGGATTTGTATGAAAGATACTTATAATTCACAGCAGACAGTATCTGCTGTAAAAACAGTTATCTTTGTGTAGAGACCAGGGTCTGGCCCCGAGCCATCTCTCCCTGGTACCATATAGATCAGAAACATTAACTCATGCTTCTGAATGCTGTCTCCTTAGGTTTTATCACCCAAAAGACATTGTAAATCTCCTGTCAGTGTTATCTCCCAGAGGCCCATCCCCAGTAGAACACACACACACAATAGTTATAAGAATCCCCTATTCTGTTGCATAAAACAACCATTTGATGCAATAAAAGTATTATAACATAATCTTGCAATTTTGCTCTCACATGCTTCATGTGCATGCACATTGAGACATGGCTCCATCCAGTGCCCTCTGGTTTACTGGCTGTGATGCCGTCTCTGTGCTGAAGAAAGGTGAGGTTTGTGTTTAAAGGAGATCCTAAATGTTAGGGAGACCGTCAAATATACACGGTAAAAAAAATGTAAGTAGTTTCAACTAATTATTATTAAGTAAGGCTTTTTTTAGTTTACTCAACTTTTCAGATAAAGTGTTAGCAGAACTTAATGTTTAGTTGGCCCAAAATTGTGTTTGCTCAACTTGTTTATGTTTGTTCAACTATTATTTGGGCATCTAACAAAGAAAGCATGAGCAACTGGTTACACACACAAAGTGCTTTTCACAGAGAATGTTTTCAACTTATATATCTGACGTACATGATTACATTGTTCATGTTCATTTATTCAGTAATTGTTATTCAACATGTCCTTATGTAACAGATGTGAAAAGGCTAGCTAGTTAGCGCTAAACAGCGTTTCAATCGGTGACGTCACTTGCTCTGAGACCTTGAAGTAGTAGTTCCCCTTGCTCTGCAAGGGCCGCGGCTTTTGTGGAGCGATGGGTAACAATGCTTTGAGGGGTGACTGTTGTTGATTTGTAAAGAGGGTCCCTGGTTCGCGCCCGGGTATGGGCAAGGGGACGGTCTAAAGTTATACTGTTACATTGATGCTGCAATTTAGCAGATTAACACTGGAGTGATAAATGATGTGCAAGTAGAGATACTGGTGTGCAAAAGAGCAGAAAAGTAAATAAATAAAAACAGTATGGGGATGAGGTAGGTAAATTGGGTGGACTATTTACAGATGGACTATGTACAGCTGCAGCGATTGGTTAGCTGCTCAGATAGCAGATGTTTAAAGTTGGTGAGGGAAATAAAAGTCTCCAACTTCAGCGATTTTTGCAATTCGTTCCAGTCACAGGCAGCAGAGAACTGGAAGGAAAGGCGGCCAAATGAGGTGTTGGCTTTAGGGATGATCAGTGAGATACACCTGCTGGAGCACGTGCTACGGGTAGGTGTTGCCATCGTGACCAGTGAACTGAGATAAGGCGGAGCTTTACCTAGCATGGACATGTAGATGATCTGGAGCCAGTGGGTCTGGCGATGAATATGTAGCGAGGGCCAGCCGACTAGAGCATACAGGTCGCAGTGGTGGGTGGTATAAGGTGCTTTAGTAACAAAATGGATGGCACTGTGATAAACTGCATCTAGTTTGCTGAGTAGAGTATTGGAAGCTATTTTGTAGATGACATCG
This sequence comes from Oncorhynchus masou masou, assembly GCF_036934945.1. Lineage (NCBI taxonomy): Eukaryota > Metazoa > Chordata > Actinopteri > Salmoniformes > Salmonidae > Oncorhynchus > Oncorhynchus masou. The sequence continues at coordinate 15,504,339 of NC_088238.1, read as the reverse complement.
CCGAAGTCGAGGATCGGTAGGATAGTCAGTTTTACTAGGGCAAGTTTGGCAGCGTGAGTGAAGGAGGCTTTGTTGCGAAATAGAAAGCAGACTCTAGATTTGATTTTGGATTGGAGATGTTTGATATGAGTCTGGAAGGAGAGTTTATAGTCTAGCCAGACACCTAGGTACTTATAGATGTCCACATATTCCAGGTCAGAACCATGCAGGGTGGTGATGCTCGTCGGGCGTGTGGGTGCAGACAGCGAACGGTTGAAAAGCATGCATTTGGTTTTACTAGCGTTTAAGAGCAGTTCGCGGCCACGGAAGGAGTGTTGTATGACATTGAAGCTTGTTTGGAGGTTAGATAGCACAGTGTCCAAGGAAGGGCCAGAGGTATACAGAATGGTGTCGTCTGCGTAGAGGTGGATCAGGGAATCGCCCACAGCAAGAGCAACATCATTGATATATACAGAGAAAAGAGTCGGCCCGAGAATTGAACCCTATGGCACCCCCATAGAGACTGCCAGAGGACCGGACAACATGCCTTCCGATTTGACACACTGAACTCTGTCTGCAAAGTAGTTGGTGAACCAGGCAAGGCAGTCATTAGATAAACCGAGGCTACTGACTCTGCCGATAAGAATATGGTGATTGACAGAGTCGAAAGCCTTGGCCAGGTCGATGAAGACGGCTGCACAGTACTGTCTTTTATCGATGGCAGTTATGATGTCGTTTAGTACCTTGAGCGTGGCTGAGGTGCATCCGTGACCGGCTTGGAAACCGGATTGCACAGCGGAGAAGGTACGGTGGGATTCGAGATGGTCAGTGATCTGTTTGTTCACTTGGCTTTCGAAGACCTTAGATAGGCAGGGCAGGATGGATATAGGTCTGTAACAGTTTGGGTCCAGGGTGTCTCCCCTTTGAAGAGGGGGATGACTGCGGCAGCTTTCCAGTCCTTGGGGATCTCAGACGATAGGAAAGAGAGGTTGAACAGGCTGGTAATAGGGGTTGCAACAATGGCGGCGGATAGTTTCAGAAATAGAGGGTCCAGATTGTCAAGCCCAGCTGATTTGTATGGGTCCAGGTTTTGCAGCCCTTCCAGAACATCTGCTATCTGGATTTGAGTAAAGGAGAAGCTGGGGAGGCTTGGGCGAGTAGCTGGGGGGGGGCTGTTGGCCGAAGTTGGGGTAGCCAGCAGGAATACATGTCCAGCCATTGAGAAATGCTTGTTGAAGTTTTTGATTATCATGGATTTATCGGTGGTGACCGTGTTACCTAGCCTCAGTGCATTGGGTAGCTGGGAGGAGGTGCTCTTGTTCTCCATGGACCTTACAGTGTCCCAGAACCTTTTGGAGTTAGAGCTACATGATGCAAATTTCTGCTGGAGAAAGCTGGCCTTTGCTTTCCTGACTGACTGCGTGTATTGGTTCCTGACTTCCCTGAACAGTTGCATATCGCGGGGACTGTTCGATGCTATTGCAGTCCGCCACAGGATGTTTTTGTGCTGGTTGAGGGCAGTCAGGTCTGGAGTGAACCAAGGGCTATATCTGTTCTTAGTTCTGCATTTTTTGAACGGAGCATGCTTATCTAAGATGGTGAGGAAGTAACTTTTAAAGAATGACCAGGCATCCTCAACTGATGGGATGAGGTCAATATCCTTCCAGGATACCCGGGCCAGGTCGATTAGAAAGGCCTGCTCTCAGAAGTGTTTTAGGGAGTGTTTGACAGTGATGAAGGGTGATCGATTGACCGCGGACTCGTAGCGGATACAGGCAAAATGAGGCAGTAATCGCTGAGAACCTGATTGAAGACAGTGGAGGTGTAATTGGGGGGCCAGTTGGTCAGGATAATGTCTATAAGTGTGCCCATTGTTGTAGATTTAGGGTTGTACCTGGTGGGTTTAGATTGTAGGACTGCTGTTAAGCATATCCCAGTTTAGGTCGCCTAACAGAACAAACTCTGAAGCTAGATGGGGGGCATATCAATTTACAAATGGTGTCCAGGGCACGGCTGGGAGCTGAAGGGGGCCGGTAGCAGACGGCAACAGTGAGAGACTTATTTCTGGAGAGATTAATTTTTTAAATTAGAAGTTCGAACTGCTTGGGTATGGACCTGGAAAGTATGACATAGCCTTCAAAGTTATCTCTGCAGTAGATGACAGCAGTGTATGTGCACAGTTTTAGACTGGTCCAATGAACCATTGCATTTCTGTTCAAAATTGTGTATCAACACTGCCCAAATGTGCCTAATTTGTTTATTAAAATAACTTTTCAAGTTCCAAACTGTGCACTGTCCTCAAACAATAGCATGGTATTCTTTCACTGTAATAGCTACTGTGAAGTGGAAAGTTAGATTAACAAGAATTTAATATTTCTGCCAATATCAGATATGTCTATGTCCTGGGAAATGTTCTTGAGATATAGGGGAGGTAATAACACAGGTGATTGAGTCCAATGAATCGCTGTAGCGTGTGACGAGGGTAAGCAGGTGTGCATAATGGTGGTGGCAGGAGTGCGTAATGCTGTGCAGCCTGGCGGAAGGAGAGCGGGAGCAGACGTGACACTTGGTCTTTTACTAAATAGGGCTATCTTCTACCTTGTCACAACACAACTGATTGACTCAAACGCATAAAGAAGGAAAGAAATTCCACAAATTAACTTTGAACAAGTCACACCTGTTAATTGAAATGCATTCCAGGTGACTACCTCATGAAGCTTGTTGAGAGAATGCCAAGAGTGTGCAAAGCTGTCATCAAGGCAAAGGGTGGCTACTTTGAAGAATCTCAAATATAAAATATATTTTGATTTATTGAACACTTTTTTTGGTTACTACATGATTCCATATGTGTTATTTCATAGTTTTGATGTCTTCACTATTATTCCACAATATGGAATATAACAAAAATAAAGAACAACCCCTGAATGAGGAGGTGTGTCCAAACTTTTGATTGGTACTCTATATAGAAATGGTAAAACACAAAAACTAATTAAGTAGTACTTTCAAGTATTCTTACACCACTGTATGTCCCTGGCACTACATTAATAGGGAACCTGTAAATCAAACTATGCATCAGGGAACTAAAGGTTCACCAGTTCCTGCACACTGTAGAACTATAGTACTCTCGTCATATTTAACTTTCTGAGTAAGAAGATTCACAAAACAGATTGTTAACTGAATCTTTGCACAGCTACCTTAAATCCCCCTGTTCAATATTATTTAAAACCACTGAAATTAGTTTCAAAATGAATGCTTTATTTGAGGGAAATTATAGGAGATAATGAGCAATAACAAGGATTCCATCCAACCCTATTGATGACCTCTGAAGAACAGCAAAACCCATGTGGATTGTGAGCAACATGACTGTGCCCTAGTTTACACTACAGTTAAATAGCCTCCATGGCAAAGATCTATTAAGGTGTTAATCAAGGACTGATCAAGAAAATAGCACACAACTTAACTAATGCTGTTGCTGGTCAATTTTGTGTGAGAATAAATCTTCACCGAACATTTTTATAATCTCAATAAGATCATTGATTTAATATTGATAGAGATAAGGTACTGAAAAAGTATAGTTAAAGAAATGTTGTTTTTGTATTAAGGGATCTTGTGAAATAACATAAACATTTCTCAAGCAGAAGGCTCTTCCAGAAACCAACATCAATGAGTTAGCAATTGAACTTGTCAGATTCTGAACGGCCTTCAGTTGCAGAGGAGAGGCTAATGTGTGCACACCATGGCGAAGCCGGACTTGGAGACGGCCCAAAGACGGCCCAGGTCGTAGGTCACATGCTTCATTATCATGCACATTGGGATATGGCTCCATCCAGTGCCCTCTGGTTTACTGGCTGTGATGCCGTCTCTGTGTTGAAGAAGGAGGTGGGTTCACATGCCTCATGAGCTTCAAGGGACATTTCTAAATGTTGCTACTTCATATTAATAATCTCCAGCACCACCCTAACATCAACATACACTATTTGATAATGGCGTTTCACATTTAAAGCTCATAAATGTTTTATGAAGTGCATGCATTGTTAGAATTATATAATTGTATATAGCCATAGATTTTTGTATTCCAAACTGTAGCTTTAAAAGGAGATCCAACTTTTACATATTTTACCATACACGGTCTACACATTTCTTTATAAGTCTATTATAAGTTTAGATTTTAAATAAAAAACGTAGATAATAAATTAATTTACATGTTTTGCTTCACAAAGCATGTACAGTAAGGATAAGAGTTATCATTCAAGTTATTATTACAAGTCATTTTCAAATGATTGAATAATGTGTGGAAATAATGTGTAAAAAGGGTGGAACCATACACATAGTTCAGTAGTAACCTTACCTGGTATAAACACTACCCGCAGAGGTGACCCCAAAGACACTACCATCAGTTGCCACCTCAATCATGGAAAGCTTGCCGTCAATGTGACTCCACCCGTTGTTTTGGCAGTCTTGATTCAGCTGGAAAACAGATTCAATCAGGGTTTTAGGACAATTTCAACAGATATAATATGAAACAGTTTTAGAATAACTGACACTCTCCATCCTCTACTACTCTGCTCCAGCTCTCACACTCTTTCCCAGATCTCACACTCATTAAGTAGGTATCATCATTCTTGTTGACTGCCCAGCACCCAAAGGGTCCACAACTAGAATACTTCACACTTCCTGGCAATCCTGTCCATGGAAGAGGTGATCCTGGACCCTTGTAGCCAACTGTGGCACTACTTGTCAGACAGAATGAAGTATCTTTCATGTAGACCCCCACAATAAACTGGTTGCCCCCAGCATCCACTTGCTTCAGACTGCCTGAAGACCACAAAGACAGACAGACAAGCAAACATGAAGTGCGTATCTGTGAGTACTGCCAAATGACTTACAATGGCATAATGTTAAACATGTAAAACATTAATCATTCTTTCAACACCCTGATGGTATCAGGAAAGCTAAGAAGCAGGTGTCCTCTGGATAAATATTGAGTAATTCTCTCCACTAACCTGCAGCTTGCACCCAGTTACCGGCCACATACTTGTAGATTGAGTCTGCCTTGTTGATACCCCAGATCCCTGCTGGTCCTACAGTGATATGCTTCAGGGAACCAGGCAGGCGGATCCATTTATCACCTACCAGGTAGTAGGGGGTTTGACTTGTGTTCGTAGCAACCACTTGCCCCAGTCCTGCATCTATCTGCATCAGATTCTTGATAGCCACTACAGGCTGACAGTCCCAGGCTATGGAGACACCAGATCAATGACACATGAGTAGAGTAAACCAGCAAAAAGGAGGATGACATTATGGAGCCAACTTGATGACCAATTCGAAGTTGATCAAGCATGTTTAAGATGATGGTTACTGTAAAACATTTATCATTACCATGACTGGCGGCTAGGAGACAGAGGACCAATAGGATGGCTGGAGTGGCTCTCATGATGTCTCAGTAGTTCTACGGTATAAGTCTGGTTGCAGTTTGGTTGAACACATACTTTGTCCCCTCATATATAAAGCCCTGCAAACAGCAACCCCCATAAAATAATTATTAATTTGCTATTTATATTTGACAAACAACCTGTTCCAAGGAGAAGTTAACAGCAAAAAGGAGGACATTATGGATAACTTGATGACCAATTGTCCCACATGTTTAAGATGAAGACACAATAGGAGGACAAACAACCTGTTAAGGAGAAGTTAACAGGAGGACAAACAACCTGTTCCAAGGAGAAGTTAACAGGAGGTGGACAAACAACCTGTTCCAAGGAGAAGTTAACAGAAGGAGGACAAACAACCTGTTCCAAGGAGAAGTTAACAGAAGGAGGACAAACAACCTGTTCCAAGGAGAAGTTAACAGAAGGAGGACAAACAACCTGTTCCAAGGAGAAGTTAACAGAAGGAGGACAAACAACCTGTTCCAAGGAGAAGTTAACAGAAGGAGGAGGAAGGAGGAAACAACCTGTTCCAAGGAGAAGTAACAGAAGGAGGACAAACAACAGGAAGGAGGACAAACAACCTGTTCCAAGGAGAAGTTAACAGGAGGAGGACAAACAACCTGTTCCAAGGAGAAGTTAACAGAAGGAGGACAAACAACCTGTTCCAAGGAGAAGTTAACAGAAGCTTTGACAAACAACCTGTTCCAAGGAGAAGTTAACAGAAGGAGACAAACAACCTGTTCCAAGGAGAAGTTAACAGGAAGACAAACAACCTGTTCCAAGGAGAAGTTAACAGAAGGAGGACAAACAACCTGTTCCAAGGAGAAGTTAACAGAAGGAGGACAAACAACCTGTTCCAAGGAGAAGTTAACAGAAGGAGGACAAACAACCTGTTCCAAGGAGAAGTTAACTGTATTGAGGAGGACAAACAACCTGTTCCAAGGAGAAGTTAACAGAAGGAGGACAAACAACCTGTTCCAAGGAGAAGTTAACAGAAGGAGGACAAACAACCTGTTCCAAGGAGAAGTTAACAGAAGGAGGACAAACAACCTGTTCCAAGGAGAAGTTAACAGGAGGAGGACAAACAACCTGTTCCAAGGAGAAGTTAACAGGAGGAGGACAAACAACCTGTTCCAAGGAGAAGTTAACAGGAGGAGGACAAACAACCTGTTTCAAGGAGAAGTTAACAGGAGGAGGACAAACAACCTGTTCCTGAAGGAGAAGTTAACAGAAGGAGGACAAACAACCTGTTCCAAGGAGAAGTTAACAGAAGGAGGACAAACAACCTGTTCCAAGGAAAAGTTGACAGAAGGATGACAGAACAACCTGTTCCAAGGAGAAGTTAACAGGAGGAGGACAAACAACCTGTTCCAAGGAGAAGTTAACAGGAGGAGGACAAACAACCTGTTCCAAGGAGAAGTTAACAGGAGGATATAACCCCACCCTCTCCCACACAAAGACACAATAGTAATATAAAAGTGTTAATGAGCTATTTACATTTGACAAACAACCTGTTCCAAGGTAAAGTTAATGGGAGGTGGATATAACACACCCCACACACACACACACACACACACACACACACACACACACACACACACACACACACACGCACGCACGCACGCACGCACGCACGCACGCACGCACGCACACACACACACACACACACACACACACACACACACGCACAATATGAGATATGATCATATTGTGGCGAAATCCTGCACGGATCCTTCACCATGCGCTGACACTTTAAGACCTCATCAGCAGTAAGGAAGGAGGAAATAAAGACAGCTCTATCAGCTCACTGGGGTGGAGCTCTTGGTTGGCGCAACAGTTTGATTGTGTGTGTGTGTGTGTGTGTGTGTGTGTGTGTGTGTGTGTGTGTGTGTGTGTGTGTGTGTGTGTGTGTGTGTGTGTGTGTGTGTGTGTGTGTGTGTGTGTGTGTGTGTGTGTGTGCTATGCTGCAGAAGTCCTTGTTGGATCGTATGGTTTAGTATGTTGCGAAGCTTTGACATACAAGCCAATAAACCATCAGACGGTCAGACAGTACAACTGCAAGTCAACAGCTAAGATCTCTCTTTCTCTTCCCTCTATTGTTCCAGTGCTTTGCCCTGCAGCAGACTTTCTATTTTCCAAATGCACTTCCCATTGAAGTTCATTAGAGCTGGACTATTATTGCCCTGCCAGAAGTATTTGGATGGACATTTTAGTTAAAAGGGAGGTTGCTTGCAAGTTGTGTATTGTTATTTGAACTGTATTGAGGTGTACTAATGACATGTGGCTGAGGAGATTGTGGACATTTTAAGGCCTTTGTTGTGTCTATGAACACCCCCCACATTCATACCCTCTGCACTCCTCCACTGGAAGGTAATGCAGATTATTGCAAATCATCTGTTTATGACTGGGTTCTTTCTTGTAAATTGTTTCTATGAAGTTTCCGTTCAAATGCTCTGCCATTATTTATTATTATTATTATTATTATTATAGTAGGAGGTATTATTGGTGGGGTTACCCCTGTGCTGTGATGTGGGTTTTATATGTGTGTATTCTCTCTTCTCTCCACTGGCTATCTGGTAAACAGGCTACACTCTAGGCAGTCTCTTCTGCTGATGTGTGTGGGTCTGATAGTGGTACTCTCTCTATTCTACTCTTCTCCTTTCGGCATGGTTAATACCTGCCTGGCGCCCGAACAAAATCTTTATCTTTACCCCTCTCTAATAAATACCGCTACAATATGATAGATGAGGTGTTAATCACCAGGGCCGAGCTTCCTGCCATCCAGGACCTCTATACCAGGCGGTGTCATAGGAAGGCCCTAACAATTGTCAAAGACTGCAGCCACCCTAGTCATAGACTGTTCACTCTGCTACTGCACGGCAAGCGGTACCGAGCACCACGTCCAGGTCCAATAGGCTTCTAAACAGCTTCTACCCCCAGGCTATAAGACTCCTGAACATCTAATCAACTAGCTACCCAGACTTTTTGCATTGCCCCCCCCCCCCCCCCCACACACACACACACACACACACACACACACACACACACACACACACACACACACACACACACACACACACACACACACACACACACACACACACACACACATGCTGCTGCTACTCTCTGTTATTATCTATGCATAGTAACTTTAATAACTCTACCTACATCTACATATTACTTCAATTACCTAGACTAACCGGTGCCCCCGCACATTGACTCTGTACCGGTTCCCCCTGTATACAGAACTCACTATTGTTATTTTACTGCTGCTCTTTAGTTATTTGTTACTTTGTGACACATAACACGTGACACACAACAATTGATATGATTTAATCAAGGAATAAAGATGAATGATTATTTAGATAGATAGTCATACGATCAACAATTCATCGTGTGATCAGTGAAAGCATGGTCACAGTTATTGCTCGTACAGACACCACCAGTCCATTTCTTATATGTGGTGGAGGGAATAACAGCCCCAGAGCCGGAATAGGTTATAAAAGATGGCCTCTGAAGCACAGCAAAACCAATCTGTGTTGTGAGCAACATGACCATGCCCAAAAGTTTTTACACCCTGATGAAAAAGCCTCCCAGAAGGCTCTATTGATGACATGGGGATATTAACACTATAACCACCACAGACTTTTTGGGGGCGTTATGTAAGGGATAATCAACGAGTGGATATGCGTTCTATGGGAAATAATGAACAGCGTGGAAGGAACTAGCGGCATGGAACTGACCTTCCACGGAGTTGCATTATTTTACAGAGCCTAGAGTTGATTATCCATGTAATAACATTGCTGTAAATTAACAAATTTTCCTGCTAGTAATGTGTTCATTTATAGGTAGAATTGTGTTCAACATCCACTGAAGTAGTTTACTAGATAGCTACCGTAGTTGTCTTGGTAACCAAACAGAGACTTACCAGTTTAGCTAAACAAACCATCAGTCCTAGCTTGCTATTATGAAAATCGAATTCAACAAGGCCAATAAGGTTTTCAATTTGACTTTTGCAGGCTCAAAAGCAGCTCAAACATAGAACATGTAGGCATGAATTTGCCATTGAAATCTACCATGCTGATATACTGTGCGCTATAGAGAAATAATGCACACTCTAGAATGCCCTTCAAGCCCTTAAAAAAATTGTATTCAACAATAATTTTAAAAATGAAGTTTTTATTAGGATCCCATTAGCTGTTGCGAAAGCAGCAACTACTCTTCCTGAGGTCCACACAAAACATGAAACATGACATTGTCACGACGTGGCCCTTTTGGGTTTATATCGTAGCTCACCCCCTCTCTCACTCTCTCTCCCACCACAGGCTTCACAACGCTCATAAATTCCTGGGAGAAACTCTCTTCGCTGCCATGGAGTATTGAGGGAGAGAGCCTATGGAGAACAAAGGAATTCTTCTTGCCAAAGCTCCTAATCCCCAAAATTGGAGAATTAAACAATATTTCTATTTTTGAGAATGTGGAAATTGTCCATGGGCATTTAAGGAACTGTCATGTCAAGTTTGTTTCATGTGGTGATCTCATGAAGGACAGCTAACACACATTACTGTATCTTTGGTTTGTGTACACTTCTCAATTATCGAGTTGGCATCTGATGGTTGTATAAAATATATGATTGGATATGAAACTATTTGTGAGAAAATGTAATATGATGTTGGCCTCCTAAATGAGAATTGTCTTTCATTTACCCAGTCAGTAACCACGCCCACGTGAGCACAGACATTGGGACAAAAGGGATGGAACCGCCCTCCAAGGCGAGTGCTTATAAAGGACTCCTGACACATTTTACATTAGTCAAAAACGCAGTGACAAGAGTTCCCACGTTGAAATGGCTTGAACTCTGAAACTTTCAACAGAGAAGAAGTACTACTCGACCCACAGTAAGTCGGACATCTCGAATGGTTAAGAAATCTGCAAACTAGGGTCCAGATAACGCCGGGACGAGGTCCCCACATTGGAATGGCTACCACTCTAGAGACCAAAACATGGCGGGTGACACTGGTGTGTGAAGTGGTTTAAACTACAACTCTACCAAAGGACAAGACCAGAGAACGTGGAGATAATTCCCATGGTGAAATCGCTAAGAAATTAACAAACTAAAGAACAATTATTCCGGCTGCAGCTGTTTAAATACTTTAGTCGGGTAAATGAATCCCATCTAACAACATTTCAGAATGGTACTCCGAAGTATCCATTATAACAAATACAACCACAAAAGACCTTGGGACTTCTGGGGAACGCAACCAGAGACTCTCTAATGATTGACTATACAGCAGACGGACCAGCAATCAGTGAGGGACAAAAGGCATACACTCGTAAATATGTCAATTGAAGTTTATTTTCGAATGAGCAGTTGTTAATTTGAAAAGTATTAGCATTTCCATGAGTGTAGTTAGAAACTTTGAGTGTCCCGCTCTTGAGCTATCCCCACCCCTTTCCTTTGTCTACCAAGCCGTCATATCGGCTTAACCCACTAGGGACTTTTCTATCATGTCAGTAACCAATGTATAACCTATTTGTGTGTGTGTTTATGTAATTCTGTGATTGATTTATTAGTAAATAAATAATTAAGCCAATTTGTATATTGCTGATTCATGATTTATGTTATGGTTCGTGCCGATTTCCTAGGGTTTGCGACGATCAGTAATGAGAATGATGTAATAATACATTAAGTGACTGTAATTGATAAGATATGAAAATATTGGAAGAGTTAATTCGGGAAATAAATGCTCTTTAAACATTTTCCCGTGGTGCCCCGACTTCCTAGTTAAAGTTACATGATTAGTTTAATCTCGTAATTAAATTACACATAGAGATTTGATAATATACAGTCTTCACATTTAATGATAGTCAATGCTACGACAACATAATGCAGAACATTAATAGACAAGAACAGCTCAATGACATAACTACATCACAATACCATGATAAAAGTGATTTTAAAGCTTCTGTTGTTTTCCTTTGTGACCCGGCTACTGTACTTGGTAGATGGCATATTTGTAGAGCTGTTTGATGAGGTTGCTAAGTACAAAAGTGGTATAGTCTGGCACAGTGGACGCATCATAATACCCATAAAATGGTCAGACACGGAAATTGTTCCAATTGTTTTTCCATTCTTCACATAGTGAATTTTACAAACACGTCAAATTAAGTATGTGATTGGTGTAGGCTTATCTTGTTGTGACGTCTTGATAACCATGTATTTCTCTCTCGGACAAGATTAGTTTGATCAATATTCGCCTCAACTTTTCTTTAAAATATTTTCATAATGCTAATTAGCAACAGAGAAGACCTCAGGAAGACTACCTATTCCTGCAGGAAGCCCCTGCACGTAATTTCTAGCCAACACTGTCAGCTACTGTTCACAAGCGTGATCAGAAATGTTTGCCCAATCCATGATGAATCCATGTTCTGTATTGAAAATAATTAAATAGTGTCGAACTTCTTCCTTCCCCTTTCTCTGTCTTAGCTAGCCACTGACTACACTTTAGCTAGTTAATCATACAGAGCAGTAGATACAAATAAATGTTGGTTTATTTAACCTAGATAATTGTTTGTACAGTATGTCGACTTTGTATGTCTATTTTGGTGTCTATTTCAGACCTTGTGGCATTTTTCAATGATGCGCATACGAGCATTAAAAGGGGAGAAGACCACTAGAAGTCTGGCCATGTGGAGAAGACCACTAGAAGTCTGACCATGTGGAGAAGACCACTAGAAGTCTGGCCATGTGGAGAAGACCACTAGAAGTCTGGCCATGTGGAGAAGACCACTAGAAGTCTGACCATGTGGAGAAGACCACTAGAAGTCTGGCCATGTGGAGAAGACCACTAGAAGCCTGGACATGTGGAGAAGACCACTAGAAGTCTGGCCATGTGGAGAAGACCACTAGAAGTCTGGCCATGTGGAGAAGACCACTAGAAGTCTGGCCATGTGGAGAAGACCACTAGAAGTCTGGCCATGTGGAGAAGACCACTAGAAGTCTGGCCATGTGGAGAAGACCACTAGAAGTCTGGCCATGTGGAGAAGACCACTAGAAGCCTGGACATGTGGAGAAGACCACTAGAAGTCTGGCCATGTGGAGAAGACCACTAGAAGTCTGGCCATGTGGAGAAGACCACTAGAAGTCTGGCCATGTGGAGAAGACCACTAGAAGTCTGGCCATGTGGAGAAGTATAGCTATAGTGAGGGGCAACTAACCGGTTTGGTCAGGGCCAGCATGAGGGATAAAGTTTATCCTGTGTTGGTGTGTAGCTATGAAGTTAAGTATGAGCATCTTAGCAATATAATGTGTTTTATACAGCTGTCAACATTTTACAAGGAAACAGCCACTTAAACAATTATATCATCATTAACCGAATTACCCCAGATACCACACTTACATTATGACTCTGAGTCATGACTCAGTTCTAGAATGTTTTATAGGATCTTTTCCATTATACGATTGATATATCAAGTAATAAAATCCCAAGTTATCAATTAAATGTTTGTGGAAAAACTACTTGTCCTCGTGTGAAAATGACAGTTTTTTAAATATTCTACAGCTGTAATGTCATCAGTCAAACCAAACTTTATTGATATAGCACATTTCTTACAACAAATGCATTTCAAGGTGTTCACAGTCATGCATTGAAAGGCATGTGACACGTAACGTCCTTCCTCTTGTCATTTCTCTATAGGTGGCCTGAGGATTCTCTCTATCACATGCAAATGCCTCCGTGGACCTCGTGAGTTTAACCATGCAGCCTATTTTGCCAGTTCACAATATCGGCTGTACAGATGTGTAATGCGAGTGGAGGAAGCCAGCCGTGCCCAACCAGGTGCAGTTAGTGGAAGACAAATACCGAGCCGAAGACTACAACCCTCTGTCCCAAGAGCCCACAGAGGAAGATTTTCAGTGGCTAAGGAACCATCTCTGGGGAAGTTTCAGTGAAATAGCATGACTCCTTGAACCTGAGGCAGAACAACTGCTACCCTCCCCGTTGTCCCTGTCTGTACCAAACATTGTTAAAAATACAGGGCACCTGGGGCATGCAGAACATTGGCTGGCATGGTGCTGTCGTGGAGCATCAGGTGGCTATACGGCAGGCAACAGTTGGACAGTTGGTAAACGATATCTGATGAACCAATCTGTACATTCTGTTAAATAAGTCCCACCAGTCTCTGAAAACACTCTCTCTGTGAAATGCAGCGTATGCCACATCTTCCAACAGAACAAGATCAGCCTCTCTCATTGGATCACCCATTATCTCAGTCTCCTATTGGATCGCCCATTATCTCAGTCTCTCAGTGGATCTCCCATTATCTTAGTCTCATTGGATCTCCCATTATCTCCGTCTCTCAGTGGATCTCCCATTATCTTAGTCTCATTGGATCGCCCATTATCTCCGTCTCTCATTGTATCTCCCATTATCTTAGTCTCAGTGGATCTCCCATTATCTCAGTCTTTTATATTATTTACACAATGGTTTCACTTTCACACCTGCCTCTAATTTAAAAAAGTATAGTACTTTCTATGGATTATTATCATAACTAATGCACTGATGTGGTGAAATTATATATAGCCTGTCAAGATGTGTTGCATGAATTCACAGTGGAAATATATTTACATTGAAAAATGATTTAATTATTGTCAATATTTCACACATTTTCAGCATAGAATGGGAAAATATATGTTTGACAAGCATCTCCCTTGTCCCACCACCTGGCACCGTGCATAGGCATGGCCATGGTTGTTTGTAAGTTCACACACATTTTCTGCGTGGAAATTCATGGTTTACGCACAGATTTGTGCCTAAGCACGGTTGATAAATGAGTCCGCTGCAGCATTCCAGGACCTGGGTTGCCTACCCCTGCACTATAGTCTTTAGTCCAGCTTTTCCCAAACCCGGTCTTGGGGACCCCAACGGGTGCACGTTTTTTGGATTTTTGTCCTACCAATACACAGCTGATTCAAATAATGAACTTATCATCAAGCTTTAATTATTTGAATTAGCTGTGTAGTGCTAGGGCAAAAACCAAAACGTGCACCCCTTGGGTCCCCAGGACCGAGTTTGGGAAACGCTGCTTTAGTCACAGGTCGTCTAGAAGGGTGTGGTGGCAAGGATTATTCCTATTTCAAAGTTCTTCTGAAAGTTAACATGGCTGCCAAGAGTGCCCCTACAGTGCATGGTCAGATGAAACAACACCTTGAGAAAACAAATGCATTCCAAGGCTGTCTTGAAGTGTTTCCTTATTTATCTCGGCTGACTGTTTTTTTTTCATGATTAGAATTCTGTACAAATCCACTTTTTCCAAATCCTGAAAAGCCAATGGAAGAAAGTGTAAAGCTCCCACTGTTCATAATACCAGGTTAATGGAGAAAAACAGTATACTAAATTTAATACAAAAGGAACTCCAGCCCACTGGTGATCTTGATTCTCTACACATTAATGGATTTTGTCAAACAGCATGCTGGTGGGATCTTCATGACTACAGCCTTGAAATAGGTTCATTCATTGATCAATTCATCCATACAAAAAGGGTTCCAAAAGGGTTCTTTGGCTATCCCCATAAGAGAACCCTTTTTGATTCCACATAGAACTGGACCAGCCTTCGCTGTGTTTTGGACCCTGGTGACCAGCCTTCGCTGTGTTTTTGACCCTGGTGACCAGCCTTCACTGTGTTTTGGACCATGGTGACTAGCCTTCACTGTGTTTTGGACACACATAATAATGGTGATGCTGGTATGCTGAGGACCAAGCTGGTCCATGCTCGTCTATGTTGGTCAAGCTGGTCTGACCACGCCCATCATTATCATATTTGCCAGCATTCTCTATTGCAGTTCATTTTTTAAATTGTTTGTTTTAATATATTTTTTTCTTGCTGTGTTTTTGCATGTACATTGATCGATTAATTAATCTTATAAACTGAGTGGTGACAGCCATGGTATATCAGACAGTATACCACAGGTATGACAAAACATATACTTTTACTGCTCGAAATACATTGATAATCAATATATAATAACAGTACGGCACCTCAGGGGTTTATAGTGTATATGGCCATTATACCACGGCTAAGGGCTGTTCTTATGCAGGACGCAACGCCATATACCACACCACCTCGGTTATTACTGCTAATCCTTTACACATGAACGCTCACTCATTCGGGAACAATTGCAATCAATATATATATTTACGCTCAGTGTGTCGTCTTGATCGCTGGTGAAAAGTTTGTTTCTTTCGTAGAATAGTTCAGAGTGACATTTGTTATAGAATGGATGTTTCAGCGGTTGTCGTTCTTCGCATTCAATAATTCCTGAAATCCTAGCTGCAGACTAGTAATTAATATCAAAGACTTGTTCTTATTCTGTCGGTATCGATAGTCTAAGAGTTTAACCATGTGGTATGGTTAAAAGATTCAGCAATGGTCTACAACCTTAGTACTCCCGTGATTGAGAGAAACATGGTCTGGTGATAATTTCTCAAAGTTGGGTTTTATTCTGAATGGCAGAAAAGAGCTGTCCCAGGACACCTGACCCTAACTGGGCTCAGGAGCGGTCCTCTGATTTAGTTAACTCCAATCCCCTTTTTGAGTTTTCCTTCCATTAAACAGTCCAAAATCATATTACACAATTTTACAAACAGTATCATACTCACTCATTCATCTTATACAACAATTAGATGGAAACCTCATATCTGAGGCTATTATATAAACAGCGTTATGGTAATGTGGACACACCGTCTCCCATGAGCTTCCCCAAGTTGTGACAAATGGACCAGTTCATAGCTGGATTCTTCACCGATCATTTATACTTTCTCCGGAACATGAAAGTTCTGTGAGGTGGAAGGGATTGCTTTGTTCTCTATGAAAATTGACTCTCTCTATACTGTGTGTCCATGAGGAGATCCTCAGGAATTTACAATGTCTCTCTGACCACAGCAACCTAGTTTAAGGAGGCAAGGAGAGGCAGGGAGAGGGGGATGGGGCTTGCTATACCCAAAGAGGCCAACGTCATGACACTGTAGATCTACAGAGACATCATGAGAGCCACTGCAGCTGTCCTATTGGTCCTCTGACTCCTGGTCATCAGTCATGGTAAGTTACCATCTGAAACATGCTTGATCAACTTGGAATTGATCATGAGTTTGGCTCCATAATTTCATCCTCCTTGTTGTCGGTGTACTCTACTCATGTGTTATTCTCTTTGTGCTTTGTTTATGTGTCTTTGTGTCTGTGAGCTCTACTCATTAGGCTTTGGTGTCAAAAGAAGAATATTATATGGAGATAGCCCTCCATGTAGCTGTCCATGCTGTAACTGAAACAGTTATGCTCTCATGATGTCTCTGTAGATCTACAGTATAAGTTTGGTTGAACACAGACTTTGTCCCCTTATATATTGCAGCCCTGCAAACACCTTTCAACCCCCATCAAATCACAAATCATTATTAATGAGCTATTTATATTTGACAAACAACCTGTTCCAAGGAAACACTAACGAGAGGAGGATGTAACCCCACCCTTCCCACACAGACACACAATAATAATATACACTGAACTAAAATAAAAAACACAACATGTAAAGTGTTGGTCCTGTGTTTTATGAGTGGAAATAAAAAGATAACAGAAATGATCCATACGCACAAAAGCTTATTTCTCTCACCTACTGTACTTGGCAGGTGGCATATTTGTAGAGCTGTTTGATAAGGTTGCTAAGTGTTGTAGGAGGACCCGTATAATGTTTATACTGTACAGACTGAGTGTAACACATTTTACACCCCTACCAGCCCCCCTCATTGGAGAACAAATGTATTTGTTTTTATTTAAGTTATTTTTTATTTAATTTGTTATAATCTTTAAACACTTACACTACATGATCAAAGGTATGTGGACACCTTGCTCGTCAAAAATCTCATTCCGAAATCATGGGCATTAATATGGAGTTGGTCCCCCCTTTGCTGCTATAACAGCCTCTATTCTTCTGGGAAGGCTTTCCTCTAGATGTTGGAACATTGCTGCGAGGACTTGCTTCCATTCCGCCACAAGAGCATTAGTGAAGTTGGGCACTGATGTTGGGCGACTAGGCCAGTCAAGTTCTTCCTTGCCAATCTCAACAAACTATTTCTGTATGGACCTCGCTCTGTGTACGGGGGCATTGTCATGATGAAAAAGGAAAGGGCCTTCCCCAAACTGTTGCCACAAAGTTGGAAGCACAGACTCATCTAGAATGGCATTGTATACAGTAGCGTTAACATTTCCCTTCACTGGAACTAAGGGGTCCGAACCATGAAAAACAGCCCCAGACTATTATTCCTTCTCCAACAAACTTTATAGTTGGCACTATGCATTGGGGCAGGCAGCGTTCTCCTGGCATCCACCAAACCCAGATTTCTCCGTTGGACTGCCAGATGGTGAAGCGTGATTCATCACTCCAAAGAACGGGTTTCGACTGCTCCAGTGAGCTTTACACTACTCCAGACAATACTTGGAATTGTGCATTGTGATCTTAGGCTTCTGTGCAGCTGCTCGGCCATGGAAACCCATTTCATGAAGCTCCCGACGAACCGTTCTTGTGCTGACGTTGCTTCCAGAGGCAGTTTGGAACTCTGTAGTGAGTGTTGCAACTGAGGACAGACGATTTTCGTATGTTAAGTACTTCAGCACTCTGTGGTCCCATTTTGTGTGCTTGTGTGACCTACCGCTTCGTTGGCTGAGCAGTTGTGGCTCCTAAACTTTTCCAATTCACAATAACAGCGCTTACAGTTGAGCGGGGAAGCTTGAGCAGTGCACAAATTTGATGAACTGACTTGTTGGAAAGGTGGTATCCTCGGATGGTGCCACATCAAATGTCACTGAGGTCTTCAGTAAGGTCATTCTACTGCAAATGTTTGTCTATGGAGATTGCATGGCTGTGAACTCAATTTTATACAATTGTCAACAACAATAGCCAAATCCACTCATTTGAAGGGGTGTCCACACATACACTATGTATACAAAAGTTATTTTTATCCCTCTCTATCCTCGTTTCTTTGTATTTTGCCCTTCCCTCCTTAAAAGAGTATTACATTTACATTTAAGTCATTTAGCAGACGCTCTTATCCAGAGCGACTTACAAATTAGTGAATTCACCTTCTGACATCAGTGGAACAGCCACTTTACAATAGTGCATCTAAATCATTTAAGAGGGGGGGTGAGAAGGATTGCTTTATCCTATCCTAGTATAAAACGTCTTGAATAGTGATACCCATTGTGAAGAACAGTTTCATCATAAAGAGGGGCAGACCAGTAACCAGAGGGGTTTCAAATGGCAAAACCAGAAATTAGTTGAGTTCTACAGCATTTACCTTGGAGGAAATAATCTTATTAATTGAACATCACAACATTTGTTTCAAACTCAATGTTTTATTTGTGGAAAATCGTGATGTAATATGAGAGATGAACTATGACAAGGATTGGATTCACTGAAAAATAACTAAACCAATGTGCATTGTGAGCAACATGACGTTGCCTAAGTTTTTACACTCTGATAATATCATCCTGTCGGCTTTAATGATGACATGATGTGAATCAGGGAATGCGAAGGAATGTTAACAGGCACCACCACGCTCTCTCTCAAAT
Source organism: Oncorhynchus masou masou (assembly GCF_036934945.1). NCBI lineage: Eukaryota > Metazoa > Chordata > Actinopteri > Salmoniformes > Salmonidae > Oncorhynchus > Oncorhynchus masou. Next base: position 15,485,314 of record NC_088238.1, on the reverse strand, counting down.
ACAGTAACCTAACATAGCATGAGTGAACTAAACACCTGAAACTACTATTCTGTCCTACCAAGCAAAAGGGCAGTAACTCCACATTTGGTCCATAACCCATTTTTTTATACATCAAATACATGCTTTATCATGTGGACAAATATCCCACCTCAACGGTGTTGTATTATGGAGAAAATGGGGGTTCATGTTTACAGTATGTCAGGACCCGGTTACGAACCTGGGTCTCCGGAGTGAGAAACAGTCACTTAACCAACTGAGCCACGAATAGTCAGCAGAACCCAGAAGATCAGGCAGACACAGCAGTACTTAAGACAGTGTATTTAATAAAGTAAAAAAAAGGAGAAGTCCTTCAATACAATAATGGCAAATCCAAAAGGTGGTAGGAATAGCACAAAAAAAAGCCTCAAGAGATACTCAAAACAAAAACAGAATTCCACAAGAGCATCCACCGGAATCGACAAGAAAACACAGAACACTAGGGCTGGGTGCTAACATACAAACACAGAGCACAGAACTGAGGGAAACTAAGGGTTTAAATACAATCAGGGGAAACGAGGCACAGGTGCAAATAATAATGGGGAACAAGGGAAAAAACATAAGGTCAAAAAGCACAATGGGGGCATCTAGTGACCAAAACCCGGAACAACCCTGGCCAAATCCTGACACAGTAACTGCAAAAAGTTAGTGAAACCAAGGAAAAAGGCAGAAACTGGCATCACTCACGTCAGTTAGGGGCATTTACCTTGGTTTCACTGAGCATTGGACTGTAGTGTCTATGGAAGACCTTGGAATTATTTATTGTTCTTTGCTGATACAAGTATCAAACTATATGACACTGACAGCCACATACAAATAAATATACTAACACAAGAAGGCAGTAACTGCCGTCTAGGATCATAGGTCATGTCAGAGGTCAGGGCCAATATGAATACAAAATTACCTCCTCATAAGAAAACATAACCACATCTCCAATGATCTGCCTACAATTCACTTGGCTGGACAATAAAACAACTTTGAAGTAATTCTTCTCAGTTTTACTATGAGCGGTTACTGCTCTTTTGCTTGGTAGGGCAGTATAGATCCCTTAAATCAAGGGGGTCAAAATCATTCCATGGACAGCCGAGTGTCTGTGGGTTTTTTCTTTTTTTCTTTCAGTTAAGACCTACACAACCAGGTGAGGGGAGTTTCTTACCAATTAGAGACCTTAATTCATCAATCCATTACAAGGGAGGGGCACAAATCTGCAGACACACTGCCCTCCATGGGGATGAGTTTGACACCCTTGATGTTGGGGATCAATAGAAGTTTCAGGCGTTTCGTTTATGCCTGCTACATTAAGTGTCACCTTGTTAAACTCCAATCAACAATCTCATCACAGGCTCTTTCCATTTCCCCGCCACAGTTGCAACATTTTCCATTCACAGATTCTTCAATATCATACTTCTCCCATCTGCAAACATTTGACACGTGACCATATCCTTTACAATTCCCACACTGTAGTGGTTTGGACACAAATGCTCTCACCACATTCCTCACATATCCAAACTTCACATACTCAGGTCGTCTCCAACAATAATATCAACAGGCATTTACCATTTCCTTCCATTTACCATACGGGTCAGGCAACGTGCACTGACCACTCCTAGGATTTACTGACTAAGGTACTTCTCTTCTTTATCCAATAAGGCTCCAGCTGTAACTCCTTTGGCAGGAGACCTGCTCAGAAGATTAATACATGTTATTTCTGACGTGGACAGTTTGGCCAGATCCAGTGCAGCTTCTTCAAGCACAGTCACCATTTCCTCCTCCAGCTTCCTTCCTGAGACTCCCCATCCATCACTCACACCTGTGAGCCTTCAATCCTGTCGGCACTCAAAGCACCTGGCCTGGCTACTACTGCTCCCTATGGGTGAGATAGAAATAGTGGAAATGGACTGTTGAACTGTGGCCCTGCCACTTCCCGACCTCTATTCCTAACAGTGGGACTTCCTATGGCAGCATTTCCCAAACTAGGTCCTCAGAACCCCAAGGAGTGAATGTTTTCTCCCCCAGCACTACACAGCTGATTCAAATAATCAACTCATCAAGGTCATATTATTTGAATCCTCCGTGTGGTTCTAGTGGCAAAAATCATCATCACAAAACAGATCTCTCAAGTTTCAGTTGATCTTAAATTCCTTTGTTCAAAACACAGAAATTAGTTTTAAAATGAATGCTTTATTTGTGGGAAATGATGATATAATATGAGATAATAAGCAATGCCAAGGATTACATCAACTCTATTGATGACATTGGAAGGTACATGTTTTTAAGCTACGATCAATAGCAGCCATAGCAAACCTCTAAGTGTTAATCAAGGAGTCATCAAGAAAAGAATAGAATATATAGTTTTTTCAAATGAAGGAATTCATGTCCTCAATTCTCAAGCAGAAGGCTGTTCCAGAAAGAGAGATCAATGAGTTAGCAATTGAGCTTGTCAGATCGCAAATGGCCTTCAGCTACAGAGAAGAGGCTAATGTGTGCACACCATGGTGAAGCCAGACTTGGAGACGACCCAAAGACGTCCCAGGTCGTAGGTCACGTGCTTCATTTGCATGCACATTGGGATATTGCTCCATCCAGTGCCCTCTGGTTTACTGGCTGTGATGCCGTCTCTGTTTTGAAGAAAGGGGTGGGTTTTATGTTTTAAGCTCATCAATGTTTATAAAGTGCATACATCTTTTGGACTTTATTAATTGTATATAGCCATTGATTTTTGAAGAATATAACTGCATTAGAAGCCTAAATGTAAGCTTGGACTCAATTGTTTGTAAACAATGTTCTTGTAAACAAACAATGTATAGCTTTAAAAAGACATGTTTAAAACAAACAAAAAATGTTTTCTTCTCATGGATGGTCTGTCCTTGCGTCCATAGATCCATCTATGCATTTGAGAATGGTTACATTTCTCGAGCTACATTCCTCGGCTGTTTACTAAAACAAGTGGCAGGGTGACCGCTTAGTTGTTGTTTTTCGTTCCAAACTGTAGCATATTTTACCTTATGCTGTCTATACACTATTATAAGTTTAGATCTGATTTCATTTATGTATCCATTTAAATGTTTGTGTAAAGAGCTTCATGTCACAAAGTATGTACAGTCAGGACCAGAGTTATTATAAAAGGAATATCATTATTATTACAAGTCATTTTCAAGTGAGTTATTTATGTTGAGGGGGAAAGGGTGGAACCGTAAGTAGCAACCTTACCTGGTAGACACTTGGCCTGCAGAGTTGACCCCAAAGACACTACCATCAGTTGCCACCTCAATCATGGAAAGCTTGCCGCCAATCTGACTCCACCCGTTGTTTTGACAGGTGTCTCTGTTCACATTCTGGAAACAAACATTCATTTCAACAGTTATAATGTGAAACAGTTTTAAAATAACTGACACTCTCCATCCTCTACTACTCTACTCCAGCTCTCACACTCTTTCCCAGATCTTACACTCATTAAGTAGATATTATCATTCTTGTTGACTGCCCAGCACCCAAAGGGTCCACAACTGTAGTACTTCACAGCTCCTTGCAATCTTGTCCATGGAAGAGGTGAGCCTGGACCCTTGTAGCCAACTGTGGCACTACTTGTCCGACAGTATGGTGTATTATTTATGTTAACCCCCACAAGAAATTGGTCACCTCCAGCATCCAACTGCTTCAGTCTGCCTGAAGACCACAAAGACAGAAAGACAGACAGACAAGCATGAAGTGCGTATCTGTGAGTACTGCCAAATGACTTACAATGGCATTACGTTAAACATGTAAAACATTAATCATTTTTTCAACAGCCTGATGGTATCAGGAAAGCTAAGAAGCAGGTGTCCTCTGGATAAATATTGAGTAATTCTCTCCACTAACCTTTAGCTTGCACCCAGTTACCGCCCACATACTTGTAGATTGAGTCTGCCTTGTTGACACCCCAGATCCCTGCTGGTCCTACAGTGATATGCTTCAGGGAACCAGGCAGGCGGATCCATTTATCACCTACCAGGTAGTAGGGGATTTGACTTGTGTTCGTAGCAACCACTTGTCCCAGTCCTGCATCTATCTGCATCAGATTCTTGATAGCCACTACAGGCTGACAGTCCCAGGCTATGGAGACACCAGATCAATGACACATGAGTAGAGTAAACCAGCAAAAAGGAGGATGAAATTATGGAGCCAACTTCATGATCAATTTGAAGTTTAATGTAGAGCTGCCTATAAAATACGTTTTCAGATGATGGTAACTTACCATGACCGACAGCCAGGAGACAGAGGACCAATAGGACGGCTGCAGTGGCTCTCATGATGTCTCTGTAGATCTACAGTATAAGTCTGGTTGCAGTTTGGCTGAACACAGACTTTGTCCGCTTATATATTGTGGCCCTGCAAACAGCTTTCAACCCCCATAAAACCATGAATGAGTTATTTATATTTGACAAACAACCTGTTCCAAGGGAAAGTTATTTGGAGGAGGATATTTTGTATTTTTTATTTCACCTTTATTTAACCCGTTAGGCAAGTTGAGAACAAGTTCTCATTTACAACTGCGACCTGGCAATATAACCCCACCCTCCACACGCACGCACACACACACACACACACACACACACACACACACACACACACACACACACACACACACACAAAAAAAAGCTTATTTTGCTCAAATTTTGCACACAAATGTGTTTACATCCCTGTTAGTAAGACTTTCTCCTTTGCCAAGATAATCCATCCACCTGACAGGTGTGGCATGTCAGGAAGCTGTTTAAACAGCATGACCATTACACATGTGCATCTTGTGCTTAGGACAATAAAAGGCCACTCTAAAATGTGCAGTTTTGTAACATAACAATGCCACAAATGTCTCAAGTTTTGAGGTAGTGTGCAATTGGCATGTTGGCTGCAGGAATGTCCACCAGAGCTGTTGCCAGAGAATTTAATGTTATTTTCTCTACCATAATCCACGTCCAACGTCGTTATTGAGAATTTTGCAGTATGACCACGTGTATGCTGTCGTGTGGGCCAGTGGTTTGCTGATGTCAACGTTGTGAACAGAGTGCCCAATGGTGGCGGTGGAGTTATGGTATGTGCAGACATAAGCTACAGACAATGAGCACAATTCCATGTTATCGATGGCCATTTGAATGCACAGAGACACCGTGACGAGATCCTGAGGACCATTGTCGTGACATTCATCTGCCGCCATCTCCTCAAGTTTAAGCATGATAATGCACGGCCCCATGTCGCAAATATCTGTACACAATTCCTGGAAGCTGAAAATGTCCCAGTTCTTACATGGCCTGCATAATCACCAGACATGTCACACATTGAGCATGTTTGGGATGCTCTGGATCAACGTGTGGTCCAGTTCCAGCCAATATCCAGGAATTTCGATAAGACATTGAAGAGGAATGAGACAACATTCAGGACACAATCAACAGCCTGATCAACTCTATCCAAAGGAGATGTGTCACTGCACAGCAGATACTGGTTTTCTGATCCACACCCCTCCCTTTTTTTAAAAGCATCTGTGACCAACAGATGCATATCTGTATCCCCAGTCATGTGAAATCCATAGATAAGAGCCAAATTCATTTATTTCAATTGACTGATTTCATTATATGAACTGCAACTGAGTTAAAAAATTGAAATTGTTGCATGGTGCGTTTATATTTTTGCTCAGTTCAATATGAGAGATAATAACATGGTGTTAATCAAGGTATAAAGGGGAATGTGGTCACACTTTATTTAGATTGTCCCATGTAGATTATCATACAATCAACAAACTGTTGATAAGCAACTGTTGTTAAGGTTACAGTTAGGGTTAGAATAAGGGTTAGGGTAAGGTTCAGACTAGTGTTAGTAGATGGTTAGTTGAAATGTTGTTGAAAGTTATTGACCATCTACAAACCATCTACTTGGGATTATCGAAATAATGTGTTACGATGACTGCTTTAACAGACACCATCACGCTATCTCTCAGACGAATAACAGCCTCAGAGACGGAATTGGTTATAAAAGACAACACCCTGTCCACACAAGGATACAGCAATAAGCAGACAGCCTGTTAGGGTGGAGTCAAGATTGTCTCATCATTATATACAGCATCTCTGACTACGTTTAGTTTAAATATCAACTACAGTTTCCAGTAGTGTGATGGTAGTTACTTTAAATTACTTTTAAACTTGGAAGTTTTTAGTAGTTCGGTCACTACCTTTTTGCCAGTTAAGGGTCTAGTAAGCTACAAAAATGTGTTGAAATTGATTATTAAGATTCTAACCCCTTGAACTTCACTTTCCTGCATTGTGAATCCTTCCTGAGTCATCACTCGGTTCTCTTCACCTGGTTTCCCACTGATTTCAGCATGCAGCCTGGCACACAAATACTGATCATTTAGTGGAAGTTGTGTCAAAGCAGGTTGGCATTTATTGGGATGACTCGTGTAATGGATTTATAGGATCCTTCCCACTATATGATTGACATGTAGTAATGTAGTAACAACATGTAGTAATAAAATTCCTAGTTATCAATTAAACGTTTATAGAAAAACTGCACTTGTCCTCATGTGAAAATGACAGTTAAATATTCTACAGGTGTAATGTCATCAGTCAAATCAAACTTCAATTATATAGCACATTTCTTACAACAAATGCATTTCAAGGTGTTCAAAGTCATGCATTTGTCGTGCACCGCCCTACAGGACTCTCAATCACGGCCTGTTGTGATACAGCCTGGAATAGTGCCACCTCTAGCACTAAGATGCAGTGCCTTAGACCGCTGCGCCACTCAGGAGCCCCCATAACTAATGCACTGATGTGGTGAAATGATATATAGCCTGTCATAATGTTATCATGACACCAGGCGAGACCCAGATGCAGACACAGGAGGCAGATGGTTGGAGTTTAAGATGTTTAATAAATCCAAAGGGAGTAGGCAAGAGAATGGTCGTGGACAAGCAAAAGGTCAAAACCAGTTCAGAGTTCAGGATGTACCGAAGGGCAGGCCGGCTCAAGGTCAGGACAGGCAGAAGGGTCAGGCAGGCAGGCTTGGAGTCCAGAAAACAAGCAAGGGTCAGAACCGGGAGGACTAGCAAAAGGAGAAAAGGCCAACTGGCACAGACAGGAAATACACTGGGGAAAACAAGCAAACCCGGTGGAGACAATGGTAGGCTTGGACGTTACAAGAGAAACAGTCACTTAACCAACTGGCACAGAGAGACAGGAAACACAGGGATAAATACACTGGGGAAAACAAGCAACACCTGGAGAACTGAGGTGGAGACAATAACAAATAATAAGGACAGGTGTCAAAAACAGATCAGGGAACAACCCTGGCCAAATCCTGATCAGGGTGTGATGTGTGCATGAATTCACAATGTAAATATAATTACATTGAAAAAAAATATATATATATTAGGCCTACTGTCACAATTTCACACATTTTCGACATATATTTTCCCCATTCTATGTGTCACGTCCTGACCTTAGTTCCTTTTTTATGTCTCTGTTTTAGGTTGGTCAGGGGGTGAGTTGGGGTGGGCATTCTATGTTTTTGTTCTACCTGGGTCCTATGTTTTGTATTTCTACTTTTGGCCTGATATGTCAATTGTTGTCTCTGATTGAGAACCATACTTAGGTAGCCTGTGTTCCCACTATGATTTGTGGGTAGTTATTTTCTGTCTCTGTACCAGACAGGACTGTTTCGTTTGTTCCGTGTTTGTTATTTTTGTTATAGTGTTCAGTGTAATTAAAAGATCATGAACACGTACCACGCTGCACCTTGGTCCTCTTCTTCCACCTACGATGATTGTTACACTATGTTTGACAAGCATCTCCCTTATCCCACCACTTGGCACTGTGTTTATGTATGGTCATGGTTGTGCATAAATTTACACACCCTCTCAAGCAAATGTTCAGATTGATAAATGGTTTACACACAGATTTGTGCCTACGCACGGTTGATAAATGAGGCCCCTGGTCATCCATCGACGGGACCACAGTGAAGGTGGAAATATTCAAGTTCCTCAGTGTACACATCACTGACAAACTGAAATGCTCCACCCACACAGACAGTGTGCTGAAAAAGGCGTAAATGCGCCTCTTCAACCTCAGGAGGCTGAAGAAATTTGTCTTGTCACCTAAAACCCTCACACACTTAAAGATGCACAATTGAGAGCATCCTGTTGGACTGTATCACCACTTGGTACGGCAACTGCACCGCCCGCAACTGCAGGGCTCTCCAGAGGGTGGTGTGGTCTGCCCAACGCATCACTGGGGGCAAACTACCTGCCCTCCAGGACACCTAGAGCACCCAATGTCACAGGAAGGCCAAAAAGATCATCAATAGCAACAACTACCTGAGCCACCGCCTGTTCACCCCGCTATCATCTAGAAGGCAAGGTCAGTACAGGTGCATCAAAGCTGGGACCGAGAGACTGAAAACAGCTTCTATCTCAAGGCCACCAAACTGTTAAATAGCCATCGCTTGCACATAGAGGCCGTTGCCTATATAGATAGCCTTGAAAACACTGGTCACTTTAATAAATGGAACACTAGTCACTTTAATAATGCCGCTTTAATAATGTTTACATATCTCGCATTACTCATCTCATATGTGTATACTGTATTCTATACTATCTATTCTATACTACTGAACCTATTGCATCTTAGCCTATGCCGCTCTAAAATTGCTCATCCATATACCTATAATTATATATTCTTACTCCATTCCTTTACTTAGAATTGTGTGTATTAGGTATCTGTTGTGGAATTGTTAGATATTACCTGTTAGATATTGCTGCACTGTCAGAACTAGAAACACAAGCATTTCGCGCCACTTGCAATAACATCTGCTAACCATGTGGAAGTGACCAATAACATTTGATTTGAAGAACACTTTTTAAGGCGCCACATACTGTAGCACCTTTTCTTTCTAAGAGTGAAGGCTTTATAACTCAGGTATATTGAAATGATCATGGAGCAGCAGGAAATGACCCAGATTGATCTTCTAGTGTTTGTGAAGTTCTATGCAGGTGTCCCCCTCTGCTGCGTGTTAACACATGTTCAGTATTGGGGGGGGATTAGTCAGGCTATTTACAGAGCAATATGGTCTGCAAAGAGTTTCCACAATATGTTTACATTCTAGGCAACTAGTCATTTGTTAATAATAAATTACACATTTGCCTCAGAGAGTAATGTAATGATTAGTGGGTAGTTACACATCTTTAATAGAGCACACTGTAAGAGGTGTTGTCAAATATGTACCTGACACTACATCCATAAGGCACCTGTCAATCAAGCTATGCATCAGGGAACTAAAGGTTCACCAGTTCCTGTACACTGTAGCACTGGAGTACTGTAGTATTAAACTTTCTAAGTAAGAAGATTCACAAAACATATTTTTAACTGGATCTTGGCAGAGCTACCTTAAATCCCCCATGTTCAATATGATTTCAAACACACTAAAATGAGTTTCAAAATGAATGCTTTATTTGCAGGAAATTATTATATAATGACCAGGATTCCATTCAATCCTATTGATGACCTCGGAAGCACAGCAAACCCATGTGGATCGTGACCGTGCCCAAGTTTACACTACGATCAAATAGCAGCCATGTGTAACGGTTTTCATGCGGTGAAGGAAAGTCGGACCAAAATGCAGCGTGTAGATTGCGATCCATGTTTAATGAACAAACGTAAACACGAATCAATACAAATACTACAAAACAAAGAACGTAATGAACGTAACGAAAACCAAAACAGCCTATACTAGTGTAAACTAACACAGCGACAGGAACAAGGACACTAAGGACAATCACCCACCAAACACACAAAGAATATGGCTTCCTAAATATGGTTCCCAATCAGAGACAACGATAATCACCTGACTGATTGAGAACCGCCTCAGGCAGCCATAGACTAACGCTAGACATCCCACAAAACCCCAAGACAAAAACACACCACAATAACCCATGTCACACCCTGGCCTGACCGAATAAATGAAGAATAAACATAATATATATCGACCAGGGCGTGACAGAACCCCCCCCCCTAAGGTGCGGACTCCCGGATGCACATCAAACAATAGGGAGGGTCCGGGTGGGCGTCTGTCCATGGTGGCGGCTCCGGCTCCGGCGCGGGACGTGGAACCCACTCTATAAATGTCTTAGTCCCCCCTCTTTGCGTCCTAGGATAGTCCACCTTCGCCGCCGACCATGGCCTAGTAGTACTCACCCAGAACCCCACTGGACTGAGGGTCAGCTCGGGACAGAGGGGCAGCTCGGGACAGAGGGGCAGCTCGGGACAGAGGGGCAGCTCGGGACAGAGGGGCAGCTCGGGACAGAGGGGCAGCTCGGGACAGAGGGGCAGCTCGGGACAGAGGGGCAGCTCGTGACAGAGGGGCAGCTCGGGACAGAGGGGCAGCTCGGGACAGGGGCAGCTCAACACTGAGGGGCAGCTCTGCACTGAGGGGAAGCTCGGGACTGAGAGGAAGCCCGGCACTGAGAGGAAGCCCAGCACTGAGAGGAAGCCCAGTACTGAGAGGAAGCTCAGCCAGGTAGTTGGATCTGGCAGATCCTGGCTGGTTGACGGTTCTGGCAGATCCTGGCTGACTGGCAGATCTGGAAGAGTCTGGTTGACTGGCAGATCTGGAAGAATCTGGTTGACTGACGGATCTGGAAGAGTCTGGCTGACTGGCAGATCTGGAAGAGTCTGGCTGACTGGCGGATCTGGAAGAGTCTGGCTGACTGGCGGATCTGGAAGAGTCTGGCTGACTGGCGGATCTGGAAGAGTCTGGCTGACTGGCGGATCTGGAAGAGTCTGGCTGACCTGGAAGAGTCTGGCTGACTGGCGGATCTGGAAGAGTCTGGCTGACTGGTAGATCTGGAAGAGTCTGGCTGACTGGCAGATCTGGCTGCTCCATGCTGACTGGCGGCTCTGGCTGCTCCATGTAGACTGACAGCTCTGGCGGCTTCTTGCAGACTGACAGCTCTGGCTGCTCCATGCAGACTGGCCACTCTGGCTGCTCCATACAGACTGGCAGCTCTGGCTGCTCCATGCAGGCTGGCAGCTCTGGCTGCTCCATGCAGGCTGGCAGCTCTGGCTGCTCCATGCAGGCTGGCAGCTCTGGCTGCGCTGAACAGGCAGGAGACTCCAGTAGCGCAGGAGAGGAAGAAGGCTCTGGCTGCGCTGAACAGGCGAGGCGCACAGTAGGTCTGATGTGTGGTGCTAGCACTGGTGGTACTAGGCCGAGGACATGCACAGGAAGCCTGGTGCGGGGAGCTGCCACCAGAGGGCTGGGGTGTGGAGGTGGTACTGGGTAGACCGGACCGTGCAGGCGCACTGGAGCTCTTGAGCACCGAGCCTGCCCAACCTTACCTGGCTCGATGCCCACTCTAGCACGGCCGATACGAGGAGCTGGAATATACCGCACCGGGCTAGGCACCCGCACTGGGAACACCGTGCGCACCACTGCATAACACGGTGCCTGCCCGGTGCCTCCCCGGTAAGCACAGGGAGTTTGCACAGGTCTCCTACCTGGCGTAGCCCTACTCCCTGTGAGCCCCCCCCAAGAAATGTTTTGGGCTGACTCTCGGGCTTCCTAGCCAACCGTGTTCCCTCATATCGCCGGCTCCTCTCTCCGGCTTCCTCTGCTCTCCTCGCTGCCTCCACCTGTTCCCATGGAAGGCGATCCCTTCCCGCTAGGATCTCCTCCCATGTGTAGCAACCCTTGCCATCCAATATATCGTCCCATGTCCAATCCTCATTGCGCCGCTGTTGCTGCCTTTGCTGTTTCTCCTGTGGCTCCTGCCTGTTGACACGCTGCTTGGTCCGTTTGTGGTGGGTGATTCTGTAATGGTTTTCTGTAGGCGAAGGAATGTTGGACCAAAATGCAGCGTGTAGATTGCGATCCATGTTTAATGAACAAACGTAAACACGAATCAATACAAATACTACAAAACAAAGAACGTAACGAAAACCGAAACAGCCTATACTAGTGTAAACTAACACAGCGACAGGAACAAGGACACTAAAGACAATCACCCACCAAACACACAAAGAATATGGCTGCCTAAATATGGTTCCCAATCAGAGACAACGATAATCACCTGACTCTGATTGAGAACCGCCTCAGGCAGCCATAGACTAACGCTAGACATCCCACAAAACCCCAAGACAAAAACACACCACAATAACCCATGTCACACCCTGGCCTGACCGAATAAATGAAGAATAAACATAATATATATCGACCAGGGCGTGACACCATGGCAAAGCTCCTTTGAAGTGTTGATCAAAAATACACTTTTATAACGCTGTTGCTTGTCAAATTGTGTAAGAAAACATCATTGATAAATTATTTTGTAATATCATTAAGATCAGTATTTATTTTTGATAGAGATAAAGTACTGAAAATATAGTTAGAGCAATAGGTTTTAAAGTGAAGGATTCTTGTGAATTATTGTTGAGAATTGAGATTGTTCCAGACAGAGAGATCAATGAGTTAACACGTGAGCTTGTCAGATCCCGAACGGCCCTCAGATGAAGAGGAGAGGCTAATGTGTGCACATCATGGTGAAGCCAGAATTGGAGACGACCCAAAGACGGCCCAGATCGTAGGTCACGTGCTTCATTGGCATGTACATTGGGATATTGCTCCATCCAGTGCCCTCTGGTTTACTGGCTGTGATGCCATCTCTGTGTTGAAGAAAGGGGTGGGGTTTGCATTCAAAGTTTATAAAACATTTTTTGGACTTTAATAATTGAATATAGCCATTGATTTTGTAAGAAACTTTTCAAGAAAGATCCAGTGTAAAATATTATAAAAATAAAGCGAACTGGATGGAATATGGGGATAAATGCACCAAATTATTTTTCAATATTCAATATAGAAATGCTACCAAATTGTTTTTATTAAAATTTGTTACAAATGATGGAGTCATGCATGAGTCCCCAAATTATATTTTGAAAGAGGAAGTAAAGTACTTTAAGAATATGTTTTCGTTTCAGGCTCCTCCATCTCCACTAACTGAAACTTATTGTATGGATTTTTTCCAAATAATAATCCAAAATTAATATCTGTTCAGAAAGACTCATGTGGAGGACAAATTACAGAGGAGGAACTGCTTGATGCAATTGGGGCCTTTAAGGATGGGTAAAGTTCAGGGCTGGATGGCATACCAGTGGAAGTATACAATTATATTTTTGATATACTCAAAGGACCATTATTAGCATGTTTTAACCACTCCTATATAAATGGTAGATTATCACACACGCAACAAGAAGGTCTGATATCATTATTACTGAAACACGACCCAAGTGGTATATATAAAGATCCAGTCCGTTTAAAAAATTGGAGACCTCTTACACTTCACTTCAGTGATGCAAAAATTCTAGCAAATGCTTGGCGCATAGAATTTAAAAAGTATTGTCAGATATTATTCATTCTAATCAGACAGTTTTCATTTTTACATGGACGATACATTGGAGATAATATAAGATAAGTACTGGAAACAATAGAACACTATGAAATATCGGAGACACCAGGCCTGGTTTTCATAGCTGATTTTGAGAAGGCTTTTGATAAAGTACGACTGGAGTTTATATATAAATGCCTAGAATATTTCAATTTTGGGGAATCTCGTATAAAATGGGTTAAAGTTATGTATAGTAACCCTAGATGTAAAATAGTAAATAATGGCTACATCTCAGAAAGTTTAAAACTATCTAGAGGAGTAAAACAAGGTCGTCCACTATCGGCATATCTATTTATTATTGTAATTGAAATGTTAACTGTTAAGATAAGATTAAACAATAATATTAAGGGATTAGAAATCCGTGGCTTAAAAACTAAGGTGTCATTGTACGCTGATGATTCATGTTTTCTTGTAAAACCACAATTAGTCTCTCCACAGCCTCATAGAGGATCTAGATACTTTTGCTATGTTCTCTGGATTAAAACCAAATTAGTGTACTATAGTACGTATTGGATCACAAAAAAAATGCAAATTCTACAATACCTTGTAGTTTACCAATAAAATGGTCTGACTGAGATGTGGACATAATCGGTATACAAATTCCAAAAGAAAGAAATGAACTCACTCCAATACATTTTTATAGAAAGTAAGCAAAAACAGATAAGATCTTGCTACCATGGAAGGGAAAATACCTGTCTATTTGTGGAAAAATCACCCTGATAACTCTTTAGTCATATCACCATTTACCTATTTGCTTATGGTTTTGCCTACACCTAGTGACCTGCTTTTTAAATTATATGGACATAAAATATTCAATTATATTTGGAATGGCAAGCCAGATAAAATTAAAAGGGTCTATTCGTATAACGAATATGAATTCAGAGGGCAGAAATTATTAAATATTAAAGCATTAGACCTCTCACTAAAGGCATCAGTCATACAAAAGTTATACTTAAATCCAAACTGGTTCTCTACTAAATTGGTACGAATGTCTTATCCTATGTTCAATAAGGGCCTTCTTCATATTACACCTGCCCACTTTCGGTTGTTTGAAAAGGAAATCATCTCCAAAATATATTTATTTTTTAAACAAGCCTTAGAAAGTTGGTTGCAATTCCAGTTTAATCCACCAGAAAAGATAGAACAAATAATACAACAAATAGTGTGGTTCAATTCAAATATACTAATTGATTTAAAAATTCTATTATTTTTAGAAATTTTTAAAAAAGGTATCATTTTTGTGAATGATATCATAAATAGGACTGGTGGAGTTATGTCACACATGCAGCTAACACAGACATATGGAAATGTCTGCTCGACCCAAAATTACAACCAACTAATTGCAGCATTACCACAAAAATGGAAGAGGCAAGTAGAAGGGGAAAAAAGTAAGGAACTTGCATGTCGGCCCTGTATTAAAGAACATAAATTGTTAAAGAAAAGTGTGATAAATAAAAACATATACCAATTTCATTTAAGGACCAAAAACTGACAGCTGTGCCATATAAATGGCAAAATAGTTGGGAAGAGATTTTGGATGTACCCATTCCATGGCACATGGTTTATGAATCGATACGCAAAACAACGCTGGATTCAAAAAAAACATTTTTTTAAATTACTATACACAATTCTTGCAACTAGTAGAATGTTATATATATGGGGGATACAATCTTCCCAGCTCTGCAGATTCTGCTGTGAGGAGGCAGAGTCATTAGGTCATTTATTTTGGTATGGTCCATAAGTAGCTCGTTTTTGGTCACAGGTCCAGGAATGGCTGAAGAATTGCAACATTTGCCTAGAACTAACGCAGCAGACAGCAATACTGGGTGATTTGAAAAGCCATAGTCAATCAATCAATAATATAATAATCATTTTAGCAAAAAAAAATTTTTTAATTTACAATCTGTAGAAGCTATGAGAATAGAAAAGTTCTATTATTTTGTGAAGCATCACAGCACAGTTGAAAAATATATTGCAAATAGAAATCCAAAATGGATGATGTTGAGAGATAGATGGAAGAGGTTGAATGGAGCTGAAGGGTGTCAGGATTTGGCCAGGGTTGTTCCAGTTGTTTGTCAGTAGATGTCCCCATTGTGCTTTTTGTCCCTGTGTTTTTCCCTTGACCCCCATTATTGTTTGCACCTGTGTCTCGTTTACCCTGATTGTATTTAAACCCTTTGTTTCCCTCAGTTCTGTGCTCTGTGTTTGTATGTTGGCACCCTGCCCTAGTGTTCTGTGTGCTCTTGTCGATTCCGGGTAACGTTCTTGTGGTATTTTGTTTTAGTTTAGTTTTGGTGAGTTTCTTTTTAGATCTTTTTGTGTTTTTCCTACCACCTTTTGGATTTGCCATTTTTTATTTTTAGGATTTTTTCTTCATTAAATACACCGTCTTAAGTACTGCTGTGTCTGCCTCATCTTCTGGGTTCTGCTGTCTATTCGTGGCTCAGTTGGTTAAGTGACTGTTTCTCACTCCGGAGACCCAGGTTCGAAACCGGGTCCTGACAGAAACACAGAGCCAAAAATGAACCCAGAGGCAGCCAGTTTCCAGGACCTTTTTGCCACGCTGTCCCACCACCAGGAGACTGTCCAACGCCACGAAGCCGCCCTGGTTCAGCAAGAGGCCATAATGGCAAGACATTCTCATCTTCTGTCGGAGATGCTGACTTCCATTAAGCAAATGTCTGATCGACTTACCCCGGCAACAGTTCCCGTCCCAGTACCTCAAGTTCACGTACCCATGGCAGTTAACCCCTGGCTGAACCTCGTCTTCCACCTCCCCAACGGTTCTCAGGTGATCCAAGTGCTTGTAAAGGGTTTCTCACTCAATGTTCTCTCTCCTTTGAGCTGCAACCCTCGTCGTTTCCCACCGACCGGTCTAAGATCGCATATATCATCACCCTGCTGTCGGAAAAAGCCCTGGCCTGGGCTACTGCTGTGTGGGATGCCCATAGTTCCTGCTGTGCCAGCTACTCTGCCTTTGCTGAGGAATTCAAACGAGTGTTTCAAGGCCCAAGCAGTGGTTCTGACTCAGCCAAACAGCTCCTGACTCTCCATCAAGGTTGGCGCAGCGTGACGGACTATGCCATCCAGTTCCGCACGGTAGCAGCAGCGAGTGGCTGGAACAACGAGGCGCTCACGGTGTGCTTTCTGAAAGGCCTTTCCGACACTATCCAAGATGAACTGGCCACTCGGGAACCACCGGACAATCTCGAGTCCCTGATCAAGTTGGCCTCACGCATTGACCAGCGTCTGAGAGAGAGAGAGAACTCAACCGTAGACCTCTAGCCCCTATCAGTCCCAGCTCCGAGCTCCCACCTTTATCATCGCTGGCTCCACCGGAACCCATGCAGATTGGACGCATCTCCCAGGCTGAGAGAGACCGCCGGATGAGGGAGCGACGCTGTCTATATTGCGGCAAACCGGGCCATTTCCGTTCCACGTGTCCCGGGCTCCAGGGAAACGCTCTGTCCCGTACAGACCGGGGGGAACTGTAACGGGAAACATAACCTCCTCCCATCCGTCCAACTCCCGTCTGCTCATTCCAGTCACCCTCTCCTGGGACAACCACAAGCTTCACCTTCAAGCCTTGGTAGACTCTGGAGCCGCAGGTAACTTCATGGATGGTGTCTGGGCGAAGGAGAATGGCGTTCCCTCTGAACCTCTAAGTGACCCCATGAGGGTTACTACATTGGATGGAAGCCCTTTGGGATCTGGACATGTCACTCATGTCACTACCTCCTTGAGACTTTCAGTTTCACAACACCAGGAATTGATGAACTTTCATTTGATCTCCTGTTCCGAGTTCCCTCTCGTCCTTGGATACCCCTGGCTTCACAGCCATAACCCTCACATCGACTGGTCTGTGGGCACTATCAAGCAGTGGGGTCCTACGTGCCAAGCTACTTGTATTTTCCAGAATTCCCCGAGTTCTACTCCCGAGTCTTTAGAATCCATCGACCAGACCCGAGTGCCCGAGTGTTACCATGACCTCAAACTGGTGTTTAGCAAACAGAGGGCCACCATGCTACCACCCCATAGATCTTACGATTGCCCCATCGACCTGTTTCCGGGCACTTGCCCCCCCAGGGGTCGGATCTTTTCCCTATCTCCACCCGAACGAGCTGCTATGGATACCTACATCAAGGACTCTCTGGAAGCAGGCCTCATGCGTCCATCCACCTCCCCGGCGGGAGCAGGGTTTTTCTTTGTGGCCAAGAAAGACGGTGGGTTACGTCCTTGCATCGACTACCGGGGACTCAATGACATAACCGTCCGTAACCGTTACCCGCTACCCCTTATGGCCACAGCCTTCGAGCTGCTCCAGGAAGCAGTTGTTTTCACTAAGCTTGACCTGCGGAACGCATACCATCTTGTGCGGATCAGACCTGGTGACGAGTGGAAGACCGCTTTCAACACGCCTACTGGTCACTATGAATACTTGGTGATGCCCTTCGGCCTGACCAACGCCCCAGCGGTGTTCCAAGCGCTCATAAACGATGTGCTTAGGGATATGCTTAACATATTTGTGTTCGTTTACTTGGATGACATCCTCATCTTTTCGAGCTCCCTTCAAGAACACACTAAGCATGTCAGACAAGTACTCAAACGCCTCCTGGACAGCCATCTGTACGTTAAGCCGGAAAAATGTGAATTCCATTCATCCCGAGTACAATTCCTGGGATTTGTAGTGGAACCCGGTCGAATCCAAATGGACCCTAGGAAGGTAGGGGCGGTAGCGGATTGGCCCACCCCCAAATCCGTTAAGGATGTTCAGCGTTTCCTGGGCTTCACAAACTTTTACCGCAAGTTCATCAAGAACTTCAGTTTGGTGGCCGCTCCTCTCTCAGCTTTAACCAAAGGTGGCAATGCAAGGTTTTTTTGGGGAAGAGAAGCTGAGACGGCCTTCCAAGGACTCAAGCAGCGCATCCTCTCTGCTCCCATCCTGATACTACCGACTACGGATGAACCATTTGTGGTGGAGGTAGACGCATCAGAGGTTGGTGTCGGAGCTGTCCTGTCTCAGAGGGGTGAAGACAAGAAGCTTCATCCGTGCGCTTTCTTCTCACACCGGCTTACCCCGACTGAGAGGAACTACGATGTGGGGATCGTGAACTCCTAGCGGTTAAGATGGCATTGAAGGAATGGAGACACTGGCTCGAGGGGCTTCTCACCCGTTTCAAGTGCTTACGGACCACAAAAATCTGGAGTATATCCAGCAGGCGAAGCGATTGAACTCTAGACAAGCTAGATGGTCTCTTTTCTTCAATCGATTCCAGTTTATCCTCACCTATCGGCCCGGGTCGAAGAATCTCAAACCGGATGCCCTGTCCCGAGTCTACGCTCCTGCCATTCGAGATGACACGGACATGCCTGTCCTTCCTGCTGCTAAGATTGTGGCTCCAATCTCGTGGCAAGTTGAGGATACCGTGAGACGTGCTCAAGCTAGCGAACCGGACCCTAAAGGAGGCCCTGCCAATCGGTTGTTTGTCCCCAAGGCAGTGAGGACTCAGGTCCTTCTGTGGGGGCACTCCTCTCGCCTCACCTGTCATCCGGGCGTAGGTCGCACCTTGGAGTTCATCCAGCGTAAGTTCTGGTGGCCTACCATAAGAGAAGACGTTGCCACTTTCGTCAATGCCTGCCCCGTGTGCTGCCAGGGCAAATCTTCTCACCTCCGCCCTCAAGGACTCCTTCACCCTTTACCTGTTCCCCACAGACCCTGGTCCCATATCTCATTGGACTTTATTACTGGACTTCCTCCATCCCATGGCAATACTACTATCCTAGTCATAATCGACAGGTTTTCAAAGGCGGCCAGGTTCGTCCCTCTGACTAAGTTACCTTCTGCCAAGGAAACGGCTGAGTTGGTAATTAATCATGTGTTCCGAGTCTTCGGCATTCCTCAAGATGTGGTTTCTGACAGAGGTCCCCAGTTCGCCTCAAGGTTTTGGAAGGCCTTCTGCCAACTCATGGGGGCTTCTGCCAGTCTATCTTCAGGGTACCATCCGGAGTCCAACGGCCAAACAGAGAGGATGAATCAAGAGCTGGAAACCACCCTCCGATGTATGACTCGTGACAACCCGTCCACATGGTCATCCTTTATTGTTTGGGCCGAATACGCGCACAACACCTTGCGCTCCTCCTCCACTGGTATGTCCCCGCACGAGTGTCAGTTTGGCTATGCTCCTCCATTGTTCCCGGACCAGGAGGCAGAAGTCAGTGTGCCTTCAGCCTTGAGATTCGTCAGACGCTGTCGGCTTATGTGGAGGAAGACCCGTCTTAATCTGATGCGTTCCTCACAGAGGTATCAACAACAAGCCAACAGACGTCGCCGTCCCGGGCCTAACCTGCGCCCCGGCCAGAGAGTCTGGCTCTCCACAAGAGACTTACCTCTACGGGTGGAGTCTCGCAAGCTGTCCCAAAAATACATCGGTCCCTTCAAGGTTGCCAGGAGAGTTAACCCAGTTTCTTATCGCCTACACTTACCCAGATCCCTTAAGATTAATCCCACATTTCATGTGTCTTTGTTAAAACCTGTTGTTTTTTCTCCCCTTGTCCCGGCAGACAGACCTCCGCCTCGTGTCATTGGAGGCCAGCCGGCTTATACCGTCCACCGGATACTGGATTCCCGCCGGGTGCAGCGGTCCTGGCAGTATCTGGTGGACTGGGAAGGCTACGGTCCTGAGGAGCGCTCCTGGGTTCCTGCCAGAGACATCCTGGACCCTGACCTCATTCGTCAGTTCAGGGTCCTCCACCCTGAGAGCTGGTAGGAACGTCAGGAGCCGTTCCTAGGGGGGGGATTCTGTCAGGATTTGGCCAGGGTTGTTCCAGTTGTTTGTCAGTAGATGTCCCCATTGTGCTTTTTGTCCCTGTGTTTTTCCCTTGACCCCCATTATTGTTTGCACCTGTGTCTCGTTTACCCTGATTGTATTTAAACCCTTTGTTTCCCTCAGTTCTGTGCTCTGTGTTTGTATGTTGGCACCCTGCCCTAGTGTTCTGTGTGCTCTTGTCGATTCCGGGTAACGTTCTTGTGGTATTCTGTTTTTTTGTTTTAGTTTAGTTTTGGTGAGTTTCTTTTTAGATCTTTTTGTGTTTTTCCTTCCACCTTTTGGATTTGCCATTTTTTATTTTTAGGATTTTTTCTTCATTAAATACACCGTCTTAAGTACTGCTGTGTCTGCCTCATCTTCTGGGTTCTGCTGTCTATTCGTGGCTCAGTTGGTTAAGTGACTGTTTCTCACTCCGGAGACCCAGGTTCGAAACCGGGTCCTGACAAAGGGTGGGACTAATAACAAGATAAACCATGTAAAACATACAGGATCTGTAAAATGTATATATGTTCAGAACTTTTGTGAAATAGCACAGTTACAAATAGAAATAGAGGAAGGACTAAAAACAAACAAAAAATAACTATTGTCAAATAGAATGTCTGTAAAATGTGTATAAGATGTATAAATTGAAGGTAATACCCAAAGTGTTTATTAGTTTACTCCAATTGGGGGATCGGTGGTAGGGTTTGCAGGGAATAATAATAAAGGTATATTCTTTTAAAAAGTATGTATGTCTATATAGGTATGTGTATGTTTATACTGTATGTGTACATGTATGCACGCGTGTATGGATATATATATTTACCCAAAAAATATATGGGGCATTGGAAATTATGCAAACAATTACTTTGATGGAAGCAACAATCTTTCCGCAATATTAAGCTGACCCCCCCCACCCTTAAAAAAACACAAAAAAACATATGACTCTTCAGAAGCCAAAATGTAAGCTTTAATTCAATTGTTTCTAAACAATGTTATTTAAAAAAAATGTGTAGTTTAAAAAAATGTTTTTTTCTCATGGATCCATATTGATTCAATCTGTAGCCCCATGTATTAATTTGAGAATGGTTACATTTCTCTAGCTACATACCTCATCTGTTTACCAAAACAAGTGGTGGGATGGCCAAGTAGCTTTAAACGATACCCAGCCTTTGCTAATTTTACTGTACACTGTGTACACATTTCTTTATAAGTCTTCTAAGTTTAGTTCTGATTTCTATTTACCAGATTTTATTTATACATCTGTTTTAATTTGTGTGTAAAGAGCTTCACAAAGCATGTACTGTAAGGACCAGAGTTATTCATAAAGCTATATCATTATTATTATAAGTTATTTTCAAGTTAATAATGTTGAGGGGTGAAAGGGTGGAACCATACACATAATTCAGTAGCAACCTTACCTGGTATAAACTTGGCCTGCAGAGTTGACCCCAAAGACATGACCATCAGTTGCCACCTCAATCATGGAAAGCTTGACGCCAATGTGACTTTTGGCAGTCTTGATTCAGCTGGAACAGATTCAATCAGGGTTTTAGGACAATTTCAACAGTTATAATATGAAGCAGTTTTAAAATAACTGACACTCTCCATCCTCTACTACTCTACTCCATCTCTCACACTCTTTCCCAGATCTTACACCCATTAAGTAGATATGAGTGGAAATAAAAAGATCACAGAAATGATCCATACGAACAAAAGCTTATTTCTCTCACCTACTGTACTTGGCAGGTGGCATATTTGTAGAGCTGTTTGATAAGGTTGCTAAGTGTTGTAGGAGGACCCGTATAATGTTTATACTGTACAGACTGAGTGTAACACATTTTACACCCCTACCAGCCCCCCTCATTGGAGAACAAATGTATTTGTTTTTATTTAAGTTATTTTTTATTTAATTTGTTATAATCTTTAAACACTTACACTACATGATCAAAGGCATGTGGACACCTTGCTCGTCAAAAATCTCATTCCGAAATCATGGGCATTAATATGGAGTTGGTCCCCCCTTTGCTGCTATTACAGCCTCTACTCTTCTGGGAAGGCTTTCCTCTAGATGTTGGAACATTGCTGCGAGGACTTGCTTCCATTCCGCCACAAAAGCATTAGTGAAGTTGGGCACTGATTTTGGGCGACTAGGCCAGTCAAGTTCTTCCTCACCAATCTCTGTATGGACCTCGCTCTGTGTACGGGGGCATTGTCATGATGAAACAGGAAAGGGCCTTCCCCAAAATGTTGCCACAAAGTTGGAAGCACAGACTCGTCTAGAATGGCATTGTATACAGTAGCGTTAACATTTCCCTTCACTGGAACTAAGGGGTCCGAACCATGAAAAACAGCCCCAGACTATTATTCCTTCTCCAACAAACTTTATAGTTGGCACTATGCATTGGGGCAGGTAGCGTTCTCCTGGCATCCACCAAACCCAGATTTCTCCGTTGGACTGCCAGATGGTGAAGCGTGATTCATCACTCCAAAGAACGGCTTTCGACTGCTCCAGTGATCGTTACACTACTCCAGACAATACTTGGAATTGTGCATGGTGATCTTAGGCTTCTGTGCAGCTGCTCGGCCATGGAAACCCATTTCATGAAACTCAAGACGAACCGTTCTTGTGCTGACACTGCTTCCAGAGGCAGTTTGGAACTCTGTAGTGAGTGTTGCAACTGAGGACAGACGATTTTCGTATGTTAAGTACTTCAGCACTCTGTGGTCCCATTTTGTGTGCTTGTGTGACCTACCGCTTCGTTGGCTGAGCAGTTGTGGCTCCTAAACTTTTCCAATTCACAATAACAGCGCTTACAGTTGAGCGGGGAAGCTTTAGCAGTGCACAAATTTGATGAACTGACTTGTTGGAAAGGTGGCATCCTCGGATGGTGCCACATCAAATGTCACTGAGGTCTTCAGTAAGGTCATTCTACGGCAAATGTTTGTCTATGGAGATTGCATGGCTGTGAACTCAATTTTATACAATTGTCAACAACAATAGCCAAATCCACTCATTTGAAGGGGTGTCCACACATACACCATGTATACAAAAGTTATTTTTATCCCCCTCTATCCTCGTTTCTTTGTATTTTGCCCTTCCCTCCTTAAAAGTGTATAAAACGTCTTGAATAGTGATACCCATTGTGAAGAACAGTTTCATCATAAAGTTAAAACACATGTCACGATATTCAAATGACACATTGAATCACCTGCCAGTAAAAGTTTAACTATTTCATGAGGAAGTATAAAGCACATAAACCGTAAGATGTCAAAGGCTTTTTGGAATCAACACAACAAATACCTGGGGGTGTATAGGTGTTGGCTGTAGCCTTGACGTTAGAGAGGCAGACCAGTAACCAGAGGGGTTTCAAATGGCAAAACCTTAGTTGAGTTCTACAGCATTTACCTTGGAGGAAATAATCTTAATAATTGAACATCACAACATTTGTTTCAAACTCAATGTTTTATTTGTGGAAAATCGTGATGTAATATGAGAGATGGGCTATGACAAGGATTGGATTCACTGAAAAATAACTAAACCAATGTGCAGTGTGAGCAACATGACGTTGCCTAAGTTTTTACACTCTGATAATATCATCCTGTCGGCTTTATTGATGACATGATGTGAATCAGGGAATGAGAAGGAATGTTAACAGGCACCACCACGCTCTCTCTCAAATACAGTAACCTAACATAGCATGAGTGAACTAAACACCTGAAACTACTATTCTGTCCTACTAAGCAAAAGAGCAGTAACTCCACATTTGGTCCAAAACCCATTTTTTTATACATCAAATACATGCTTTATCATGTGGACAAATATCCCGCCTCAACGGTGTTGTATTATGGAGAAAATGGGGGTTCATGTTTACAGTAACTGCAAAAAGTTAGTGAAACCAAGGAAAAAGGCAGAAACTGTCACGCCTTGGTCTTAGTATTTTGTGTTTTAGTTTATTAGTTAGTCAGACCAGGGTGTGACATGGGTTTATTATGTATTGTATTTTCGTATCGGGGTTGTAGTATTTGGGATTGTAGTTGATTAGGGGTGTGTGTGTTAAATAGGTTTGGCTGCCTGAGGCGGTTCTCAATCAGAGTCAGGTGATTCTCGTTGTCTCTGATTGGGAACCGTATTTAGGTAGCCTGGTTTTCGCTTTGCATTTCGTGGGTGATTGTTCCTGTCTCTGTGTTAGTTTTCACCGGACAGTTTCGGTCACTTTTGGATTTTCGTTTTTTCGTTTTTTCTTGTATTGGAAGAGAAAAGAACGAGCGCCATTCTCCTTGCGGAGATGGTGCTAAATACATCATCACGGTCGGTCCCTGGGATTGGGCTGGCTAACACGATTCGTTTTGCTTGGAAGGAAAAGGAGTTGGAGCCGTTAGGACGAGAATCTTTTGGAAGAATTATATTGATGGGGATTCTAAAGCTGACGGTGAAGGACGTGTTTTGTTTCCAAGGCAACTCGTTGGAGGGAGCATACGACGTCGCGCTATATACGGAAGAAAAACATGATGATATCCTTAGAAGGGCAAGAGCAGTGGGAGGTGAGAGGCCGATGTGCCACTACGAAATATCAAGTCTGGCGAAGAATAACTTTAGGGTTGTAACTGTTAACATTTACAAACCTTACGTTAAGGATGAAGAGGTGAGGGCTTTTCTGGGGAGATACATGGATAACGTTTCCTCAGCTAGGCACCTCAAAGACTCCCTTGGGTTTTGGAATGGGAGGAGAGGTTTCCAGGCCCTCCTCAGGGAGGACCCAAAGGGACATGGTGGATACCTTCATCCTCCTGCTATGTTCTCCCTTGGGGCTGACAGGGGGACATTGTTTTATGCACGTCAGCCCCCATTTTGCAGGTGCTGTATGGCCTATGGACACATTTTCGCCTCGTGCAGCATGAGAAAATGCAGATTTTGTTGATCTGAGGATCACGAGGCGAGGGATTGTGACAAGCCTAAGACATGCCATGGGTGTGGCTCATCAGCACACCTGTGGCGGGGGTGCCCGGCCCGTCAGAGGTCATATGCGTCTGTGGCTGGGGGGAGCAGGAGCGGGGGATGGGGAAGAAGAGGAGGGGAAGGAAACATGCCTCATGACAAGACTACAAGTCCAGAGGGGAAGGCCACAAGGAAGGAAGAGGAGCAAGAAGCGGCGGATGGAAGAGAGAAGGAAACGGAAGGCACGGGAGTAGGAGAACCAGGAAAAGCGGTGGAAGAAGGCAACCGAGTGGAGGAGAATGAGAGAGAAGAAAGTGAGGGAGGAATGGTTGAGAAGAAGACGGTGGAAGAGCAAGTGGACTGGGGGAAAGTGACATGGTGGAAGAGATGAGGGGTATGGTGGAGGAGCTGGCGGGGGAGGGGGTGGTATCTCTCCACTGCCGCCATCACCAAAGAAGAGAATGAAGAGGAGGGTGCGATTGGCCGACAGTGAGGGGGAGGGGATGGCCAAGAGAGTGATGGGGGTGGGAGAAACCTCTGGGTTGCTGCTGGTTTCCCAAGACTCTCAACTTCATTTGGGTGGGGACACACCTAACAAGACTCAGGACTGGGTACAGGAGGAGGTGGGGAGTTTTTTGTTTGGGACTCAGCCTCCCCAATTTTTTTCCAAACCAGCTGCAACACTGGGGAGGGGGAGGATTGTGGGGGTAGACCCAGGGTGCAGGGCACCCCGAAGCCTAACACTATTCCTGCATCCTGGGATGGTGTGATGGAGGAAGAGGGGGGGATGTCGGGATTACAGATGGTGTTCTCACCGGTAGATATGGAGCAGGGGAGCATCGGGTGAGTATCCTGTTTTTTTTTTTCTGTCTGAGTTTAGAATTTGAGTGTATTACATGTTTTATTTTTTTTTCATGGAGTCTAATTTTACTTTTGTTAGTTTAAATGTAAGGGGTTTAAGAGATATTGTTAAGAGGAGGGTGGTTTTTAGTTATTTGGAGGGTGTGGGTTTTGATTTTGTTTTTTACAGGAGGTTCACCTGAGGGGTGGAGGGGATGTTAGTAGATTTAAGAGGGAGTGGGACAAGGGAGAGTCGGTTTGGGGTGTAGGGGGTGCACTCATCGGGGGGTAGGGATTTTGTGTGGGCACAGGGAGGTAAAAGTGGAGGATTCCTTTGTGGTAATGCAGGGGAGGGTTATAGGGGTGGATGTCACGATAAGGGATTGTAAATTTAGATTAGTGGTGGTGTATGGGCCACAGGTGGTGGCAGACAGGAAGGAGATGGTGGACTGTCTGACGCCCCTGTGTGTTACAAATAGGAAATTAGTGATAGGGGGGGATTTTAATACAGATTTAGGAAGAGGGGGGATAACAGTGCAGGCGCCATTGCTAGGCTAATGGCTTGCCATGGTCTGGTAGATGGTGGTATGCACACTACTCCGAAAATGGACGGTCCTACATGGCGTAACTCCAGGGGGGTTGAGCGGAGGCTCGATTATATTTTTGTACCCAGGTCTTTGGGAAAGTTGTCTGGGCGGCTGTTGCCTGTTTTCTTTTCAGATCACGACGGGGTGCTCCTGCAGGTGGGGTCGTCAGTCTGCCTCTTTGGTAAGGGGTACTGGAAGCTAGATCGGGGTTAATTGAACTCGAATACGAGGCAGGCAACCTCGGCGGGTCGTTTGACTGGGAGAGATCCTCAACCCTAAAGGCGCAGCTCAGGGAGTTGCAGGAGCGGAAGGCTCGAGCTTTCCTGGAGCATGCGCAGAGCGGCTTTCTAGAACATAATGAGACTTGTTCTGCTCTGTTCTTTAAGTTGGTTAGGGCAAGACAGAGTAGGAAGGTAATGCATGGTGTTAGGGAAGAAAATGGTAGTATAGTTAGAGAACCAGAGGATATGGTCAGGGTGACAACTGATCATTTCCAAGGTTTATTTAAGGAAAGGGAAATAGATGTAGAGCAGGGAAATGTGTTTTTAGAACACTTGTCCAGGCGGTTGCCGGAGGACATTAGAGAAGTGATGGAGGCCCAGATTTCACTAGAAGAGGTTGAGAGCGCTCTTAGGAGGATGGGAAAAGGGAAGGTGCCTGGGATGGATGGGCTGCCGGCTGAGTTTTATCTCAAGTTTTGGGGTATACTTGGACCAGTGGTCCTCGAAGTCTTGAAGGCCATCCTTGAGACGGGGGTCCCGGGGGGATCAATGGCTGTTGGTGTGCTGTCACTTTTATATAAGAAGGGGGAAGTAACTGACCTTGGCAACTGGCGGCCGTTGACCATGCTGTGTATAGATTACAAGCTACTTGCAAAGGTTTTAGCAGACCGGTTGAGCACAGCCCTTCCCTACGTCGTTCATGAGGATCAGACGTGCGGGGTAGAGGGCTGCTCTATTAGATGGAACCTACAGTTAATCAGGGACTCCATCGCTTGGGTTGAAGATAGAGGACTGCCTTTTATGGTAGCAGCGCTAGATCAGGCGAAAGCCTTTGATCGCGTGAATAGATCCTTTTTATTCAGAGTGTTAGGTCGATTAGGATTCGGGGAGAAGTTTATAGGATGGATTCGTACATTATATGTCGGAGCGGGGTGCCGAGTTAGTGTAAATAGTCACTTGGGTGACGTTTTTGACCTCTCGTCTGGGGTCAGGCAGGGGTGCCCACTCTCGGCTCTCCTCCTCGTTCTGTACATGGAGCCTCTGGGGGCTGCCATTAGGGCAGACACAGGGGTGGAAGGTCTGCTGATCCCTGGAAGTGGTGGACTGCGTGTTAAGATGACGCAGTACGCCGACGACACTTCCTTGTTGTTGTGCAAGGACTCGTGCCTGACAAGGTCCATTGCCATCTTTGGGGATTTCACTTGAGCGTCGGGAGCAGTTCTGAACCATGCAAAGTCTTCCGTCAAGTTTTTCGGAAGATGGCGCGGTAGAACGGATGTGCCTGGGGGTTATCTCTCTGTGAGGGGCCCTGAGGATTCTCGGGGTCCATTTTGAGACCTCCGGCTCTGCGACGCTAAACTGGAACATGCGTATTGCAGTGGTACAGAGGAAGCTAGCAATGTGGAAAGCTAGGTATTTGTCTTTTATGGGCAAAGTCCTGGTCCTAAAGGTGGATGTGTTGCCGTCGCTTTTGTATTTGGCATACATCTACCCATTGCCGGCTTGTCTGAGAAGGCCTCTAGTGAAGCTTGTGTTTCAGTTTATGTGGAGTGGCAGGTATGAGTGGGTCGCCAGGGCACACATGATCTGTCCCATCGGGGAGGGAGGTAGGGGGGTACCACATTTTCCCCTCAAGCTGGACACAATTTTTGTTTCTTTCTTGTTAACGGAGCTTGCTCAGCCAGTGATACACCCGTCCGGTTACCTCCTGCGGGTGTTTTTCTCGTATCAGGCGAGAAGCATAATGGTGTGGTCTAACACGGGTCCTCGGGCGGAACAGCTGCCGTGGCACTTTGGTCATGCGGCCAAGTGGCTGCGTGCGCACCCTGAGGTTGAAGTTGCCCGAGTAGGTTTAGATCATAGGCACCTGTACGAGGAGGTCAGAAAGGCAGAGAGTCGGGCGCCTGTAGTAGGCATCTCGGAAGCGGTCTGGGAGGGAGTGCAGGTGCGGGGTCTGGACAACAGGCTCAAGGACCTGAATTGGTTGAGCCTTCATAAGTGTTTGCCGGTACGTTCCATCTTGTACCGGTTTAGTTTAGTGCAATCCCCACCTGTCCAAGATCCTCTTGTGGCAGGGAGGAGACTGTGCGTCATGTCTTTTGGGACTGTGCCTTTGCCGGAGTAGTATGGGCTAGGGCACGGGTGTTGTTAGGTTTGGTAAAGGGGGATTTTGTATTGACGTGGGCCAGGTTAGAGAGGGGTGTAGGAAGAGTGAGAGGGACGGATAGGGACAGGTTTCTGCTCTGGCTTCTCATGAGTCTCTTTAAACGGGGGCTGTGGGAAGCAAGGCTGAACATGGAGAAGACAGGGAGAGATTGGGGGTGGAAGGGATAGTGAGGAGAGTGGAAGGAGAATTGAGGGGGAGGATGAAGAGGGAGGAGGGGAAGTGGGGGCAGCATGCTGCTCGGGAGAGGTGGAAGGGGGTTTAGGGCTGGGTGTCATTTAGATTTGTAAGAGGATAGATTAGGGACGGGGAGATAGGGAAAGGTGTTTTGTAGGGTGATGGGGAGGGAAGATGCTCCCCTGAGGTTTTGTTTGGGGTTTATATTTAGTTTAATTTAATTAGTTTAATTAAAAATATCATTATTTGTGTATGTATGTAAATTATGATTTGTAAAGAATGAATGGTACTGAAGATAATAAATTATTTTTATTAAAAAAAAAAGTCAGGCTGTAATAGGTTTCACGTTCCGTTTGTTGTTTTGTATTTATTTGTTATTCATGTATAGTTCGTTTTGTTTGTTTCACTATTAAACATGAGTAACCTACACGCTGCATTTCGGTCCGACTTTCTTGCGACAAACGAAGAACGACGTTAAAGAATCACCCACCACACACGGACCGAGCAGCGTGTCAACAGGCAGGTGCAGCAGGCGAAGAGGAAACAGGAGCTACACGAGAGGCAACAGAAGCAGCTTCAGTGGGAGAGGCTACACCATTTGGAGAATTGGACATGGGAGGAGGAACTGGATGGAAAAGGACCCTGGGCTCAGCCTGGTGAATATCGCCGCCCCAAGGAGGAATTAGAAGCGGCTAAAGCGGAGAGGCGCAGGTATGAGGAGGCAGCACGGCGACATGGATGGAAGCCCGAAAAGCAGCCCCAAAAATTTCTTGGGGGGGGGGCTATCAGGGGGAGTGGCTGAGTCAGGAGACAGACCTGAGCCAACTCTCCCTGTTTATTGTGAAGAGCCAAGGAGGAGACCAGAACCAGTGTTGGAGGTGAACGAAGCAGAGACTGTGAAGGAGTTAATGGGGAAATTGGAGGAGAGTTTAATGAGGGAGTTGCTAGTTTGGTGCTTTAGGTACAATATTCGTCCGACGGAGCGTGTCGGGGATTTAATGGCACCTGGGTCAGCGCTCCTTACTAGTCCTGAGGTGCGTGTTAGTCGGCTGGTGAAAAGTGTGCCAGCCTCACGCTCTACGCCTCCTGTGTACCTACCTAGCCTTGCACGTCCTGTGCCAGTCCTGCACTCAGGCTCTCCAGTACACCTTCACGGTCCAGTCCATCCTGTGCCACCTTCACACACCAGTCCTCCGGTAGTAGCTCCCCGCACCAGGTTTCCTGTACCTGTCCTCTATCCTGTACCACCTCCACACCCCAGCCCTCCAGTAGCAGCTCCCCGCACTAGGCTTCCTGTGCGTGTCCTCGGCCAAATACCACCAGTGCCAGCACCACGCATCAGGCCTTCAGTGCGCCTCGCCTGTTCAGCGCAGCCAGCGTTTTCTCCCTCTCCTGCCCTGTCGGAGCCTTTCTCCTCTCCAGCGCTGCCGGAGCCTCCTGCCTGTTCGGAGCAGCCTGAGCTGCTAGTCTGCATGGAGCAGCCAGAGCTGCCAGTCTGCAAGGAGTTGCCAGTCTGCATGGAGTTGCTAGTCTGCATGGAGTTGCTAGTCTGCATGGAGTTGCTAGTCTGCATGGAGTTACCAGTCTGCATGGAGTTGCCAGTCTGCATGGAGTTGCCAGTCTGCAAGGAGCTGCCAATCTGCAACGAGCTGCCAGTCTGCATGAAGCAGCCAGAGCTGCCAGTCTACATGGAGCAGCCAGAGTTGCCAGTCTGCAAGGAGTTGCCAGTCTGCAAGGAGCTGCCAGTCTGCAAGGAGCCGCCAGACCTGTCAATCTGCATGGAGCAGCCAGAGCCGCCAGTCAGCATGGAGCAGCCAGAGCCGCCAGTCAGTATGGAGCAGCCAGAGCCGCCAGTCAGCATGGAGCAGCCAGAGCCGTCAGTCAGCATGAAGCAGCCAGATCTGCCAGTCAGCCAGACTCTTCCAGATCTGCCAGTCAACCAGACTCTTCCAGATCTGCCAGTCAACCAGACTCTTCCAGATCTGCCAGTCAACCAGACTCTTCCAGATCTGCCAGTCAACCAGACTCTTCCAGATCTGCCAGTCAACCAGACTCTTCCAGATCTGCCAGTCAACCAGACTCTTCCAGATCCGCCAGTCAGCCAGGATCTGCCAGATCTGCTAGTCAGCCAGGATCCGCCAGTCGGCCAGGATCTGCCAGTCACCCAGGATCCGCCAGTGGCCAGGATCTGCCAGTCAGCCAGGATCCGCCAGTCAGCCAGGATCTGCCGGATTCAACTGCCTGGCTGGACTTCATCTCAGTACTGGGCTTCTTCTCAGTACTGGGCTTCTTCTCAGTGCTGGGCTTCTTCTCAGTACTGGGCTTCTTCTCAGTCCCGAGCTGCCCCTCAGTCCCGAGCTGCCCCTCAGTCCCGAGTTGCCCCTCAGTCCCGAGCTGCCTCAGTCCCGAGCTGCCCCTCAGTCCCGAGCTGCCCCTCTGTTATGTAGGGTTCTGGGTGAGGACTATTCGGCCATGGTCTGCGGTGAGGGTGGATTATCCCAGGACGCGAAGGGGAGGAACAATAACATTTATGAAGTGGGGTCCACGTCCGGAGCCGGAACCGCCACCATGGACAGACGCCCACCCGGACCCTCCCTATGGTTTTGAGGTGCGTTCGGGAGTCCGCACCTTAGGGGGGGGGGGTTCTGTCACGCCTTGGTCTTAGTATTTTGTGTTTTAGTTTATTAGTTAGTCAGACCAGGGTGTGACATGGGTTTATTATGTATTGTATTTTCGTATCGGGGTTGTAGTATTTGGGATTGTAGTTGATTAGGGGTGTGTGTGTTAAATAGGTTTGGCTGCCTGAGGCGGTTATCAATCAGAGTCAGGTGATTCTCGTTGTCTCTGATTGGGAACCGTATTTAGGTAGCCTGGTTTTCGCTTTGCATTTCGTGGGTGATTGTTCCTGTCTCTGTGTTAGTTTCACCAGTTTCACCGACTTTCTTGCGACAAACGAAGAACGACGTTACAGAAACTGGCATCACTCACGTCAGTTCGTGGCATTTACCTTGGTTTCACTGAGCATTGGACTGTAGTGTCTATGGAAGACCTTGGAATTATTTATTGTTCTTTGCTGATACAAGTATCAAACTACAAGACACTGAAAGCCACATACAAATAAATATACTAACACAAGAAGGCAGTAACTGCCGTCTAGGATCATAGGTCATGTCAGAGGTCAGGGCCAATATGAATACAAAATTACCACCTCATAAGAAAACATAACCACATCTCCAATGATCTGCCTACAATTCACTTGGCTGGACAATAAAACAACTTTGAAGTAATTCTTCTCAGTTTTACTATGAGCGGTTACTGCTCTTTTGCTTGGTACGGCAGTATAGATCCCTTAAATCAAGGGGGTCAAAATCATTCCATGGACAGCCAAGTGTCTGTGGGTGTTTTCTTTCAGTTAAGACCTACACAACCAGGTGAGGGGAGTTTCTTACTAATTAGTGACCTAAATTCATCAATCCATTACAAGGGAGGGGCACAAATCTGCAGACACACTGCCCTCCATGGGGATGAGTTTGACACCCTTGATGTTGGGGATCAATAGAAGTTTCAGGCGTTTCGTTTATGCCTGCTACATTAAGTGTCACCTTGTTAAACTCCAATCAACAATCTCATCACAGGCTCTTTCCATTTCCCCTGAAAACCAGAACATCTGGTTGTTGTGGACTCGGCAGAGAATTTCACTTTCCTGCATTATCAAACATTCCTGTCTCTTGTCTTCATTTTCACTACGATTTTAGCATGTAGCTTGGCATGATAATTAGCTAGTGCATAGCTAGTGCTAGTGCACCCTGCATAGCAGCCTCTAGTACAAGAGTTGTCCCATTAAATGCCAACCTGCGTTGATGAGACAGTTTCCACTAAATCAGGGGTATCAAACTCATTCCACGGAGGGCCGAGTTTCTGCGGGTATTCGCTCCTCCCTTGTACCGGATTGATGAATTAAGGTCACTAATTAGTAAAACATCCCTCACCTGGTTGTCTAGGGTTTAATTGAAAGCGTAATCCAAAATCCAGCAGACACTGGCCCATCCATGGAATGATCTTTGGTACCCCTGATTTAGTGGAAACTGTTGGCAATTAATGGGACGACTCTTGTGCTGGAAGCAACTCTGCAGGGTGGTCACTAGCTGGCACAGCCACAAAGTCATAAAATCTAATACTAGCCTTCATCACACTAACCTTATGACTAACCGTAATGTGAAGACCAAAGAGCATATTTTTTTTCAGGACTTTTTATGATAGTAGCCAATTTTGACTTTGCATCTGGCCCATCCAGCGAAAACCGCTCTGCCTCCAGGACAAGATTAATCCCAAGAAACATCCACCTGTCATGCCAAATGGATATATCACAGTTATAAATTCCAAATTGAGGCTATTCAACTCCTTCCCTACGAGGTCCGGAGCATGCTGGTTTTCTGTTCTACCATATAATGAATTGCACCCACCTAGTGTCCCAGGTCTAAATAAGTCCCTGTTTACAGGGCAACAACGAAAAAACGCAGTGGAATTGGCTTCGAGGTCCAGAGGTGGGTTTGAGGGTCCTAGATGGTATGTGCCCCTTTCTACAGAAGACTGATAATGGCTTGCAAGTAGTCAACCTCCACCAGCTCCTATTTTAGCTGAATCTAGAGAAACTAGGACAAATGAACCAGTCTGTTGAAATGTAATGTAAAATGTTGAGTTGGGCAAACCGGGTGTTTTATGTATATGTTCCAAGGGGAGCTAATGTACTTACCGGAGTCTAAAGTGAGCTTGGTCAACATTCTGTTGTCAGCCAGCCCAACCCGGTTAATGATGTTCATAGTGACAAATAATATAGCATTTGAGAACAAAAAGTATGCCGAACAAAAAGGATTCAAAAGCATGTGGGAACCCCCTGCTGAGTTAGGAGTCTACTCTCAATCAGCTCTCAAATTGTCAATCACCCATCAATCACTTTTCTTCTATGGTATAATGGCGTTCACAAAAGTTATATGTGGATTCCGCCATCCACTGAGCGGGCAGATAATAAGGATCCCAAGAGGGAAAACATTATTTGAAAAAAAGTATAAAATCTCAAACTATCATAACAGAAAATAACTCAACAAAATCAAACTTCATCCACAACCACATGTTCATTATTGTTGTCTCTTTCCCTTTCGACTCTCTTCACTGCCTCCACATAGGAGATCCGCTGCTCAGCCCTGACCCTTGACACCTCGACCTCCTTCACCCTAACAGGGTACTCAAGGAAATACAAAGTATGATCCCCGCCACAGTTGCAACATTTTCCATTCACAGATTCTTCAATATCATACTTCTCCCATCTGCAAACATTTGACACGTGACCATATCCTTTACAATTCCCACACTGTAGTGGTTTGGACACAAATGCTCTCACCACATTCCTCACATATCCAAACTTCACATACTCAGGTCGTCTCCAACAATAATATCAACAGGCTTTTCTCCTTCCTTCCATTTACCATACGGGTCAGGCAACGTGCACTGACCACTCCTAGGATTTACTGACTAAGGTACTTCTCTTCTTTATCCAATAAGGCTCCAGCTGTAACTCCTTTGGCAGGAGACCTGCTCAGAAGATTAATACATGTTATTTCTGACGTGGACAGTTTGGCCAGATCCAGTGCAGCTTCTTCAAGCACAGTCACCATTTCCTCCTCCAGCTTCCTTCCTGAGACTCCCCATCCATCACTCACACCTGTGAGCCTTCAATCCTGTCGGCACTCAAAGCACCTGGCCTGGCTACTACTGCTCCCTATGGGTGAGATAGAAATAGTGGAAATGGACTGTTGAACTGTGGCCCTGCCACTTCCCGACCTCTATTCCTAACAGTGGGACTTCCTATGGCAGCATTTCCCAAACTAGGTCCTCAGAACCCCAAGGAGTGAATGTTTTCTCCCCCAGCACTACACAGCTGATTCAAATAATCAACTCATCAAGGTCATATTATTTGAATCCTCCGTGTGGTTCTAGTGGCAAAAATCATCATCACAAAACAGATCTCTCAAGTTTCAGTTGATCTTAAATTCCTTTGTTCAAAACACAGAAATTAGTTTTAAAATGAATGCTTTATTTGTGGGAAATGATGATATAATATGAGATAATAAGCAATGCCAAGGATTACATCAACTCTATTGATGACATTGGAAGGTACATGTTTTTAAGCTACGATCAATAGCAGCCATAGCAAACCTCTAAGTGTTAATCAAGGAGTCATCAAGAAAAGAATAGAATATATAGTTTTTTTCAAATGAAGGAATTCATGTCCTCAATTCTCAAGCAGAAGGCTGTTCCAGAAAGAGAGATCAATGAGTTAGCAATTGAGCTTGTCAGATCGCAAATGGCCTTCAGCTACAGAGAAGAGGCTAATGTGTGCACACCATGGTGAAGCCAGACTTGGAGACGACCCAAAGACGTCCCAGGTCGTAGGTCACGTGCTTCATTTGCATGCACATTGGGACATTGCTCCATCCAGTGCCCTCTGGTTTACTGGCTGTGATGCCGTCTCTGTTTTGAAGAAAGGGGTGGGTTTTATGTTTTAAGCTCATCAATGTTTATAAAGTGCATACATCTTTTGGACTTTATTAATTGTATATAGCCATTGATTTTTGAAGAATATAACTGCATTAGAAGCCTAAATGTAAGCTTGGACTAAATTGTTTGTAAACAATGTTATTGTAAACAAACAATGTATAGCTTTAAAAAGACATGTTTAAAACAAACAAAAAATGTTTTCTTCTCATGGATGGTCTGTCCTTGCGTCCATAGATCCATCTATGCATTTGAGAATGGTTACATTTCTCGAGCTACATTCCTCGGCTGTTTACTAAAACAAGTGGCAGGGTGACCGCTTAGTTGTTGTTTTTCGTTCCAAACTGTAGCATATTTTACCTTATGCTGTCTACACACTATTATAAGTTTAGATCTGATTTAATTTATGTATCCATTTAAATGTTTGTGTAAAGAGCTTCATGTCACAAAGTATGTACAGTCAGGACCAGAGTTATTATAAAAGGAATATCATTATCATTACAAGTCATTTTCAAGTGAGTTATTTATGTTGAGGGGGATAGGGTGGAAAAGTAAGTAGCAACCTTACCTGGTAGACACTTGGCCTGCAGAGTTGACCCCAAAGACACTACCATCAGTTGCCACCTCAATCATGGAAAGCTTGCCGCCAATCTGACTCCACCCGTTGTTTTGACAGGTGTCTCTGTTCACATTCTGGAAACAAACATTCATTTCAACAGTTATAATGTGAAACCGTTTTAAAATAACTGACACTCTCCATCCTCTACTACTCTACTCCAGCTCTCACACTCTTTCCCAGATCTTACACTCATTAAATAGATATTATCATTCTTGTTGACTGCCCAGCACCCAAAAGGTCCGCAACTAGAATACTTCACAGCTCCTGGCAATCTTGTCCATGGAAGGGGTGAGCCTGGACCCTTGTAGCCAACTGTGGCACTACGTGTCCGACAGTTTGGTGTATGATTTATGTTAACCCCCACAACAAATTGGTCACCTCCAGCATCCAACTGCTTCAGACTGCCTGAAGACCACAAAGACAGAAAGACAGACAGACAAGCAAACATGAAGTGCGTATCTGTGAGTACTGCCAAATGACTTACAATGGCATGACGTTAAACATGTAAAACATTAATCATTTTTTTAACAGCCTGATGGAATCAGGAAAGCTAAGAAGCAGGTGTCCTCTGGATAAATATTGAGTAATTCTCTCCACTAACCTGCAGCTTGCACCCAGTTACCGCCCACATACTTGTAGATTGAGTCTGCCTTGTTGACACCCCAGATCCCTGCTGGTCCTACAGTGATATGCTTCATGGAACCAGGCAGGGGGATCCATTCATCACCTACCAGGTAGTAGGGGATTTGACTTGTGTTCGTAGCAACCACTTGTCCCAGTCCTGCATCAATCTGCACCAGATTCTTGATAGCCACTATTTCCTGACAGTCCCAGGCTATGGAGACACCAGATCAAAGACACATGAGTAGAGTAAACCAGCAAAAAGGAGGATGAAATTATGGAGCCAACTTCATGATCAATTTGAAGTTTAATGTAGAGCTGCCTATAAAATACGTTTTCAGATGATGGTTACTTACCATGACCGACAGCCAGGAGACAGAGGACCAATAGGACGGCTGCAGTGACTCTCATGATGTCTCTGTAGATCTACAGTATAAGTCTGGTTGCAGTTTGGCTGAACACAGACTTTGTCCGCTTATATATTGTGGCCCTGCAAACAGCTTTCAACCCCCATAAAACCATGAATGAGTTATTTATATTTGACAAACAACCTGTTCCAAGGGAAAGTTATTTGGAGGAGGATATTTTGTATTTTTTATTTCACCTTTATTTAACCCGTTAGGCAAGTTGAGAACAAGTTCTCATTTACAACTGCGACCTGGCAATATAACCCCACCCTCCACACACACACACACACACACACACACACACACACACACACACACACACACACACACACACACACACACACAAAAAAACAAACACACACACACACACACACACACACACACACACACACACACACACACACACACACACACACACACACACACACACACACACACACACACACACACACACACACAAACACACTATAATAATATACACAGAACAAAAATGATAAACGCAACAAGTGTTGGTCCCATGTTCCATGAGCTGAAATATCCCAGAAATGTTCCATACTCACAAAAAAGCTTATTTTGCTCAAATTTTGCACACAAATGTGTTTACATCCCTGTTAGTAAGACTTTCTCCTTTGCCAAGATAATCCATCCACCTGACAGGTGTGGCATGTCAAGAAGCTGTTTAAACAGCATGACCATTACACATGTGCATCTTGTGCTTAGGACAATAAAAGGCCACTCTAAAATGTGCAGTTTTGTAACATAACAATGCCACAAATGTCTCAAGTTTTGAGGTAGTGTGCAATTGGCATGTTGGCTGCAGGAATGTCCACCAGAGCTGTTGCCAGAGAATTTAATGTTATTTTCTCTACCATAATCCACGTCCAACGTCGTTATTGAGAATTTTGCAGTATGACCACGTGTATGCTGTCGTGTGGGCCAGTGGTTTGCTGATGTCAACGTTGTGAACAGAGTGCCCAATGGTGGCGGTGGAGTTATGGTATGTGCAGACATAAGCTACAGACAACGAGCACAATTCCATGTTATCGATGGCCATTTGAATGCACAGAGACACCGTGACGAGATCCTGAGGACCATTGTCGTGACATTCATCTGCCGCCATCTCCTCAAGTTTAAGCATGATAATGCACGGCCCCATGTCGCAAATATCTGTACACAATTCCTGGAAGCTGAAAATGTCCCAGTTCTTACATGGCCTGCATAATCACCAGACATGTCACACATTGAGCACGTTTGGGATGCTCTGGATCAACGTGTACAACAGCGTGGTCCAGTTCCAGCCAATATCCAGGAATTTCGATAAGACATTGAAGAGGAATGAGACAACATTCAGGACACAATCAACAGCCTGATCAACTCTATCCAAAGGAGATGTGTCACTGCACAGCAGATACTGGTTTTCTGATCCACACCCCTCCCTTTTTTTAAAAGCATCTGTGACCAACAGATGCATATCTGTATCCCCAGTCATGTGAAATCCATAGATAAGAGCCAAATTCATTTATTTCAATTGACTGATTTCATTATATGAACTGCAACTGAGTTAAAAAATTGAAATTGTTGCATGGTGCGTTTATATTTTTGCTCAGTTCAATATGAGAGATAATAACATGGTGTTAATCAAGGCATGAAGGGGAATATGGTCACACTTTATTTAGATTGTCCCATGTAGATTATCATGCAATCAACAAACTGTTGATAAGCAACTGTTGTTAAGGTTACAGTTAGGGTTAGAATAAGGGCTAGGGTAAGGTTCAGACTAGTGTTAGTAGATGGTTAGTTGAAATGTTGTTGAAAGTTATTGACCATCTACAAACCATCTACTTGGGATTATCGAAATAAGGTGTTACGATGACTGCTTTAACAGACACCATCACGCTATCTCTCAGACGAATAACAGCCTCAGAGACGGAATTGGTTATAAAAGACAACACCCTGTCCACACAAGGATACAGCAATAAGCAGACAGCCTGTTAGGGCGGAGTCAAGATTGTCTCATCATTATATACAGCATCTCTGACTACGTTTAGTTTAAATATCAACTACAGTTTCCAGTAGTGTGATGGTAGTTACTTTAAATTACTTTTAAACCTGGAAGTTTTTAGTAGTTCGGTCACTACCTTTTTGCCAGTTAAGGGTCTAGTAAGCTACAAAAATGTGTTGAAATTGATTATTAAGATTCTAACCCTTGAACTTCACTTTCCTGCATTGTGAATCCTTCCTGTTTCATCACTCGGTTCTCTTCACCTGGTTTCCCACTGATTTCAGCATGCAGCCTGGCACACAAATACTGATCATTTAGTGGAAGTTGTGTCAAAGCAGGTTGGCATTTATTGGGATGACTCGTGTAATGGATTTATAGGATCCTTCCCACTATATGATTGACATGTAGTAATGTAGTAACAACATGTAGTAATAAAATTCCTAGTTATCAATTAAACGTTTATAGAAAAACTGCACTTGTCCTCATGTGAAAATGACAGTTAAATATTCTACAGGTGTAATGTCATCAGTCAAATCAAACTTCATTTATATAGCACATTTCTTACAACAAATGCATTTCAAGGTGTTCAAAGTCATGCATTTGTCGTGCACCGCCCTACAGGACTCTCAATCACAGCCTGTTGTGATACAGCCTGGAATAGTGCCACCTCTAGCACTAAGATGCAGTGCCTTAGACCGCTGCGCCACTCAGGAGCCCCCATAACTAATGCACTGATGTGGTGAAATGATATATAGCCTGTCATAATGTTATCATGACACCAGGCGAGACCCAGATGCAGACACAGGAGGCAGATGGTTGGAGTTTAAGATGTTTAATAAATCCAAAGGGAGTAGGCAAGAGAATGGTCGTGGACAAGCAAAAGGTCAAAACCAGTTCAGAGTTCAGGATGTACCGAAGGGCAGGCCGGCCCAAGGTCAGGACAGGCAGAAGGGTCAGGCAGGCAGGCTTGGAGTCCAGAAAACAAGCAAGGGTCAGAACCGGGAGGACTAGCAAAAGGAGAAAAGGCCAAGCAGGAAACCGGGAAAACCGCTGGTAGGCTTGGACGTACAAGACGAACTGGCTCAGAGAGACAGGAAACACAGGGATAAATACACTGGGGAAAACAAGCAACACCTGGAGACGGTGGAGACAATAACGAGGACAGGTGAAACAGATCAGGGTGTGATGGTTGTGTTGCATGAATTCACAATGTAAATATAATTACATTGAAAAAAAATATATATATTAGGCCTACTGTCACAATTTCACACATTTTCGACATATATTTTCCCCATTCTATGTGTCACGTCCTGGCCTTAGTTCCTTTTTTATGTCTCTGTTTTAGGTTGGTCAGGGGATGAGTTGGGGTGGGCATTCTATGTTTTTGTTCTTATCTGGGTTCTATGTTTTGTATTTCTACTTTTGGCCTGATATGTCAATCGTTGTCTCTGATTGAGAACCGTACTTAGGTAGCCTGTGTTCATCCATCGACGGGACCACAGTGAAGGTGGAAATATTCAAGTTCCTCAGTGTACACATCACTGACAAACTGAAATGCTCCACCCACACAGACAGTGTGCTGAAAAAGGCGTAAATGCGCCTCTTCAACCTCAGGAGGCTGAAGAAATTTGTCTTGTCACCTAAAACCCTCACACACTTAAAGATGCACAATTGAGAGCATCCTGTTGGACTGTATCACCACTTGGTACGGCAACTGCACCGCCCGCAACTGCAGGGCTCTCCAGAGGGTGGTGTGGTCTGCCCAACGCATCACTGGGGGCAAACTACCTGCCCTCCAGGACACCTAGAGCACCCAATGTCACAGGAAGGCCAAAAAGATCATCAATAGCAACAACTACCTGAGCCACCGCCTGTTCACCCCGCTATCATCTAGAAGGCAAGGTCAGTACAGGTGCATCAAAGCTGGGACCGAGAGACTGAAAACAGCTTCTATCTCAAGGCCACCAAACTGTTAAATAGCCATCGCTTGCACATAGAGGCCGTTGCCTATATAGATAGCCTTGAAAACACTGGTCACTTTAATAAATGGAACACTAGTCACTTTAATAATGCCGCTTTAATAATGTTTACATATCTCGCATTACTCATCTCATATGTGTATACTGTATTCTATACTATCTATTCTATACTACTGAACCTATTGCATCTTAGCCTATGCCGCTCTAAAATTGCTCATCCATATACCTATAATTATATATTCTTACTCCATTCCTTTACTTAGAATTGTGTGTATTAGGTATCTGTTGTGGAATTGTTAGATATTACCTGTTAGATATTGCTGCACTGTCAGAACTAGAAACACAAGCATTTCGCGCCACTTGCAATAACATCTGCTAACCATGTGGAAGTGACCAATAACATTTGATTTGAAGAACACTTTTAAGGCGCCACATACTGTAGCACCTTTTCTTTCTAAGAGTGAAGGCTTTATAACTCAGGTATATTGAAATGATCATGGAGCAGCAGGAAATGACCCAGATTGATCTTCTAGTGTTTGTGAAGTTCTATGCAGGTGTCCCCCTCTGCTGCGTGTTAACACATGTTCAGTATTGGGGGGGATTAGTCAGGCTATTTACAGAGCAATATGGTCTGCAAAGAGTTTCCACAATATGTTTACATTCTAGGCAACTAGTCATTTGTTAATAATAAATTACACATTTGCCTCAGAGAGTAATGTAATGATTAGTGGGTAGTTACACATCTTTAATAGAGCACACTGTAAAAGGTGTTGTCAAATATGTACCTGACACTACATCCATAAGGCACCTGTCAATCAAGCTATGCATCAGGGAACTAAAGGTTCACCAGTTCCTGCACACTGTAGCACTGTAGTCTTAAACTTTCTAAGTAAGAAGATTCACAAAACAGATATTTAACTGGATCTTTGCAGAGCAACCTTAAATCCCCCATGTTCAATATGATTTCAAACACACTAAAATGAGTTTCAAAATGAATGCTTTATTTGCAGGAAATTATTATATAATGACCAGGATTCCATTCAATCCTATTGATGACCTCTGAAGCACAGCAAAACCCATGTGGATCGTGACCGTGCCCAAGTTTACACTACGATCAAATAGCAGCCATGGCAAAGATCTATTGAAGTGTTGATCAATACTACACTTTTATAACGCTGTTGCTTGTGAAATTGTGTAAGAAAACATAATTGATAAATTATTTTGTAATATCATTAAGATCAGTGTTTATTTTTGATAGAGATAAAGTACTGAAAATATAGTTAGAGCAATAGGTTTTAGAGTGAAGGATTCTTGTGAATTATTGTTGAGAATTGAGATTGTTCCAGACAGAGAGATCAATGAGTTAGCAAGTGAGCTTGTCAGATCCCGAACGGCCTTCAGATGCAGAGGAGAGGCTAATGTGTGCACACCATGGTGAAGCCAGAATTGGAGACGACCCAAA
Source organism: Oncorhynchus masou masou (assembly GCF_036934945.1). NCBI lineage: Eukaryota > Metazoa > Chordata > Actinopteri > Salmoniformes > Salmonidae > Oncorhynchus > Oncorhynchus masou. The sequence continues at coordinate 15,442,443 of NC_088238.1, read as the reverse complement.
GACGGCCCAGATCGTAGGTCACGTGCTTCATTGGCATGTACATTGGGATATTGCTCCATCCAGTGCCCTCTGGTTTACTGGCTGTGATGCCGTCTCTGTGTTGAAGAAAGGGGTGGGGTTTGCGTTCAAAGTTTATTAAACATTTTTGGACTTCAGTAATTGTATATAGCTATTGATTTTATAAGAATATAACTTATGACTCTTGAGCTTAACACAACTGCATCAGAAGCCAAAATGTATGTTATTATTCAATTGTTTCTAAACAATGTTAATTAAAAAAAATGTGTTTAAAAAAAATACATTTTTTCTCATGGATCCATATTGATTGAATCCGTATCCCCATGTATGAATTTGAGAGTGGTTATATTTCTTTAGCTACATACCTCATCTGTTTACCAAAACAAGTGGTGGGATGGCCAAGTAGCTTTAAAGGATACCCAACCTTTGCTAATTTTACTATACACTGTGTACACATTTCTTTATAAGTCTTATAAGTTTAGTTCTGATTTCCATTTACCAGATTTTATTTATAGATCTGTTTTAATTTGTGTGTAAAGAGCTTCATAAAGCATGTACTGTAAGGACCAGAGTTATTCATAAAGGTATATCATTATTATTATAAGTTATTTTCAAGTTAATAATGTTGAGGGGTGAAAGGGTGGAACCATACACAAATTTAAGTTGCAACCTTACCTGGTATAAACTTGGCCTGCAGAGTTGACCCCAAAGACACTACCATCAGTTGCCACTTCAATCATGGAAAGCTTGCCGTCGATGTGACTCCACCCATTGTTTTGGCAGTCTTGATTCAGCTGGAACAGATTCAATCAGGGTTTTAGGACAATTTAAACAGTCATAATATGAAACAGTTTTAATATAACTGACACTCTCCATCCTCTATTACTCTACTCCATCTCTCATACTCTTTCCCAGATCTTACACTCATTAAGTAGATATCATCATTCTTGTTGACTGCCCAGCACCCAAAATGTCCACAACTAGAATACTTCACAGCTCCTGGCAACATTATCCCTCGAAGGGATGAGTCAGCACCCATGAAGCCAAGTGAGGCACTTCTTGAAAGACACCCTGGAACATAGTCCATGTTGGCCACCACAACAAACTGGTCCCCCCCAGCATCCAGCTGATTTACACCGGCTGAAGACCACAAAGACAGAGACAGACAAGCAAACAAGGAGTATGCATCTGTGAGAACTTCCAAATGACCTACAATGGCATAATGTTAAACATGTCTAATTTACCCTGATGGTAATCAGGAAAGCTAAGAAGCAGGTGTTCTCTGGGTTCATAATTGAGTTATGTTCTCCACTTACTTGCAAATTGAACCCAGTTACCGGCCACATACTTGAACATGAGGTTTCCGTTGCTGACACCCCAGATCCCTGCTGGTCCTACAGTGATATGCCTCAGGGAACCAGGCAGGCGGATCCATTTATCACCTACCAGGTAGTAGGGGGTTTGACTTGTGTCCGTAGCAACCACTTGTCCCAGTCCTGCATCGATCTGCATCAGATTCTTGATAGCCACTATTTCCTGACAGTCCCAGGCTATGGAGACACCAGATCAAAGACACATCAGTAGAGTACAGCAACAAAAAGGAGGATGAAATTATGGAGCCAACTTGATGATCAATTTGAAGTTTAATGTAGAGCTGCCTATAAAAATATTTTTCAGATGATGGTAACTTGCCATGACTGACGGCCAGGAGACAGAGGACCAATAGGACGGCTGCAGTGGCTCTCATGATGTCTCTGTAGAGTGACGGTATAAGTTTGGTTGCAGTTTGGTTGAACACAGACTTGTCCCTCTTATATAGATAGTCCTGCAAACAGCTTTCAACCCCCATGAAATAATTATTAATGAGCTATTTATATTTGACAAACAACCTGTTCCAATAAAAAGTTAAGAGGAGGATATAACCCCACCCTCTCCCATACACAGACACGAAATAACATTATACACTGAACAAAAATATGAAACGCAACATGCAAAGTGTTGATCATGTGTTTTATGAGCTGAAATACAAGATCCCAGAAATGTTCCATACACACAACAAGCTTATTTCTCTCATCTACTGCACTTGGCAGGTGGCATATTTGTAGAGCTGTTTGATAAGGTTGTTAAGTGTTATAGGAGGACCCATTTAATGTTTAAACTGTACCAGACTGAGTGTAACGCATTTTGTACCTCTACCACCCCCCCTCATTGGAGGACAAATGTATTTTCAATTATGTAACTTGTTTATTTCAATTGTTATTTTCTTTAAAAACTTATACTACATGACCAAAAGTAAAGTACATCTCATTCCAAAATCATTGACATTAATATGCCCCCCCCCCCCTTTGCTGCTATAACAGCCTCCACTCACCAAGGAAGGCTTTCCACTAGATGTTCAGCCACAAGAGCATTAGTGAGGTCGGGCACTGATGTTGGGCGAATAAGCCTGTTTAAAGCTGGGTTTTGTTTCATTGTTGAACTTTCCTAATTTATATATAGCCATTGATTTTTGAAAAATATAACTTTTAAATGCCTCACGAGCTTAAAACAGAATAAAACATGTAAGCTTTCACTAAATTGTTTGTCAACAATACTATTGTAAACAAACAATGAATAGCTTTATAAAACATGTTTAAAGAATAACAATTTTGTTCTCATCTGTCTGTCCTTATATCTAAAGTTCCATCTATGAATTTGAGAGTGGCTATATTTCTCTTACCCCATCCCTCATCCATTTACCAAAACAAGAGGCCATTTAGTTGTTTTTATCCCAAACTGTAGCTTTATTCTACCGTACAGTGTCTTCACATTACCTCATGAGTCTATTATGAGTTTAGATTTGATTATATCTTCCTGATGTTATTTTTTTCTTTAAATGTTTGTGCAAAGCACTTCACAAAGCATGTACATTAAGGATAAGAGTCAGGGGCGCAACTTTGGTTTTAGAAGTGGGGGGGACATAGATGTTTTTATTGTTTTTATTTAGTGGGTAGATTAGCTTTAAAATTGCAGATATATTGTGGCTTCCATCAATGTAATTGTCTGCATAATTTCCAATCCCCCACGTTTTTGTCAAATATATATATATGTATATTTTACACTAACCCTACCATCGCGCTCCTAATTGGAGTAAACAAATGGATATCAACAAATGGGCTTCTACTTCCAGCTTATACATACTACATACATTGAATGGACAAAGTATATTTTACAATAGTTATCTTTTGTTAGATTTGTCCCATCCTTCAGCTCTACTCAACCCCTCCCATCTATCTCCGAACACCATCAGTTCTGATTACTTTCCCCATTACTTTTTCCAAATTTTGTTACGTTACAGCCTTATTCTAAAATTGATTATTGTTTTTTTTTTACCCCTCATCGATATTCACACAATTCCCCATAATGACAAAGCAAAAACCGGTTTAGAATTTTCCACAAATTTATTACAAATAACAAAAACGGACATTTCTTATTTACGTAAGTATTCAGATCCTCATTTGATGGAACATCATTTGGAAAGGCACACACACGTCAATATAAGGTCCCACACTTGACAGTGCATGTCAGAGCAAAAACCAAGCCATGAGGTCAAAGGAATTGTCCTTAGAGCTCTGAGACAGGATTGTTGAGGCACAGATCTGGGGAAGGGTATCAAAACATGTCTGCAGAATTGAAGATCCAAGAACGCAGTGGCCTCCATTTTTAAATGGAAGAAGTTTGGAACCACCAAGACTCTTCCTAGAGCTGGCTGCCAGGCCAAACTGTGCAATCGGAGAAGGGCCTTGGTCAGGGAGATGACCAAGAAGCCGATTGTCTTTCCCATAGTGATGGATGACTATGGGAACGTGGCCTGTAAGTCACCTCATATTTATATCCTAGTGAAACAGGAAGTCATGGCTTACCACTTAAGTGTTCCTAATCACTCAGGTGAACTTAAAAAAAGTCAAATCTGAATGGGAATTTACTTCAGTTAGATTTTACTCATAATAATTTCTAGGGGTGACAATTGTGACAAATCTTTGAGAAAAATATTTATTTCACATCAATAAAAGGTTTGATTTTTGTGAATATTGTTTATAAAAAAAACAAGAGAAGAGACAGCAAGGACATTTTTTACACAGCCCTTTTTGTTATCATGTGTCAAGGGAGCCAATATTAGTGGAGGGATCTGTATGAAATAACACATGGAATCAAGTAGTAACCAAAAAAGTGTTAAACAAATAAAAATATATTTTATATTTGAGATTCTTCGAGGTAGCCACCCATTGCCTTGATGACAGCTTTGCACACTCTAGGAATTCTCTCAACCAGCTTTAAAAATATATATATAATCACCTATATTTAACCAGGTAGGCCAGTTGAGAACAAGTTCTCATTTACAACTGCGGCCTTGACAAGATAACAACAGAGTTACACATAAAGAAACGTACAGTCAACAACACAACATAAAAATCTATGCACAGTGTATGCAAACGTAGAAGAGTAAGGAGGTAAGGCAATAAATAGGCCATGGAGGCTAAATAATTTAAATTTAGCATTAACACTGGAGTGATAGATGTGCAGATGATGTGCAGGTAGAGATACGGGGTGACCAGTGAAATATGCCTGCTGCAGCACGTGCTACGGGTGGATGTTGCTATGGTGACCAGTGAGCTGAGATAAGGCAGGGATTTACCTAGCATAGATGACCTGGAGCCAGTAGGTTTGGCGACAAATATGTAGTGAGGGCCAGCCAAAGAGAGCATACAGGTCACAGTGGTTGGTAGTGTATGGGGCTTTGGTGACAAAACAGATGGCACTGTGATAGGCTGCATCCAATTTGCTGAGTAGAGTGTTGGAGGCTATTTTGTAAATGACATCACCGAAGTCAAGGATTGGTAGGATAGTCAGTTTTACGAGGGTATGTTTGGCAGCATGAGTGAAGGAGGCTTTGTTGGAAAATAGGAAGCTGATTCTAGATTTAATTTTTGATTGGAGATACATAATGTGAGTCTGGAAGGAGAGTTTGTCTAACCAGACACCTAGGTATTTGTAGTTGTCCACATATTCTAAGTCAGAACCGTCCAGAGTAGTGATGATAGTCGGGCGGGAGGGTGCGGGCAGCAATTAGTTGAAGAGCATGCATTTAGCTTTACTAGCATTTAAAAGCAGTTAGAGGCCACGGAAGGAGTGTTGTATGGCATTGAAGCTCGTTTGGAGGTTTGTTAGCAAAGATTTTATTTATGTATCTATTTAAATGTTTATTTAAAGAGCTTCACAAAGCATGTACTGTAATGACCAGAGTTATTCATAAAGGTATCATTATTATTGTTAGTTATCATTACAAGTCATTTTGAAGTTAATAATGTTGAGGGGGAACGGGTTAGTGGTTAGAGCATTAAATATGGCTCCCAATCAGAGACAATGACTAACACCTGCCTCTGATTGAGAACCATATCAGGCCCAAACACAGAAACAGACAAACAAGACATCCAACATAGAATGCCCACTCAGATCACACCCTGACCAAACAAAACATAGAACATACAAAGCAAACTATGGTCAGGGTGTGACACTGGACATGTACTGGCTTAAGCAGGGGGACACATCTGGCACTGCAGGATTTGAGTCCCTGGCGGCATAGTGTGTTACTGATGATAGGCTTTGTTACTTTGGTCCCAGCTCTCTGAAGGTCATTCACTAGGTCCCCCCGTGTGGTTCTGGGATTTTTGCTCACCGTTCTTGTGATCATTTTGGCCCCACGGGGTGAGATCTTGCGTGGAGCCCCAGATCGAGGGAGATTATCAGTGGTCTTGTATGTCTTCCATTTCCTAATAATTGATCCCACAGTTGATTTCTCTCATACCAAGCTGCTTACCTATTTCAGATGCAGTCTTCCCAGCCTGGTGCAGGTCTACAATTTTGTTTCTGGTGTCCTTTGAGAGCTCTTTGGTCTTGGCCATAGTGGAGTGTGACTGTTTGAGGTTGTGGACAGGTGTCTTTTATACTGATAACAAGTTCAAACAGGTGCCATTAATACAGGTAACGAGTGGAGGACAGAGGAACTTCTTAAAGAAGAAGTTACAGGTCTTTAAGAGCCAGAAATCTTGCTTGTTTGTAGGTGACCAAATACTTATTTTCCACCATAATTTGCAAATAAATTAATTAAAAATCCTACAATGTGATTTTCTGGATTTTTTTCTCATTTTGTCTGTCAAGTGTACCTATGATGAAAATTACAGGCCTCTCTCATCTTTTTAAGTAGGAGAACTTGCACAATTGGTGGCTGACTAAATACTTTTTTGCCCCACTGTACATGGACAAAATGTTTCCGCTGTTGACACCCCAGATGCCTGCTGGTCCTTCAGTGACCTACGTCAGGGAACCAAGCAGGTGGATCCATTTATCACCTATCAGGTAGTAGGGGATTTTATTTGTGTCCGTTGCAACCAGTTGTCCGGGCATCGATCTGCATCAGATTCTTTATATCCCCTACAGTCTGACAGTCCCAGGCTATGGAGACACCAGATCAGACACATCAGTAGAGTACAGCAGCAAAAAGGAGGATGAAATGATGGAGCCAACTTGGAGCCAACTCAATTCCAAGTTTAATGTAGAGCTGCCTGTCAAATCATGCTTCAGATGATGGTAACTTGCCATGACTGACGGCCAGGAGACAGAGGACCAATAGGATGGCTGCAGTGGCTCTCATGATGTCTCTGTAGAGCGACGGTGTAAGTTTGATAGTAGTTTGTTGAAGACAGACTTTTCCCCTTATATAGCCCTGCAAAAAACCCCATGAAGTAATTATTAATGAGCTTTTATAGTTGACAAACAACCTGTTCCAAGGAAACATTAACGGGAGGAGAGCAAACAACCTGTTCCAAGGAAACATTAACAGGAGGAGAACAAACAACCGGATCCAAGGAAACGTTACCGGGAGGAGGACAAACAACCTGTTCCAAGGAAACAATAACGGGAGGAGAACAAACAACCGGATCCAAGGAAACGTTACCGGGAGGAGGACAAACAACCTGTTCCAAGGAAACATTAACGGGAGGAAAACAAACAACCGGATCCAAGGAAACATTACCGGGAGGAGGACAAACAACCTGTTCCAAGGAAACAATAACGGGAGGAGAACAAACAACCGGATCCAAGGAAACGTTACCGGGAGGAGGACAAACAACCTGTTCCAAGGAAACATTAACGGGAGGAGAACAAACAACCGGATCCAAGGAAACGTTACCGGGAGGAGGACAAACAACCTGTTCGAACAAAACATTAACGGGAGGAGAGCAAACAACCTGTTCCAAGGAAAAGTTAACGGGAGGAGAACAAACAACCTGTTCCAAATAAAAATATTCCAGAAATGTTCCATAAACACAAAATCTACTGTACTTGGCAGGTGGCATATTTGTAGAGCTGTTTGATAAGGTTGCTAAGTGTTGTAGGAGGACCCGTATAATGTTTATACTGTACAGACTGAGTGTAACACATTTTATACCGCTACCATCCCCTGGCTCCTGCTCCATCAAATCAAATCATTCACACACTCACAGATAACACAGACACCAGACACACACACATAGGGGTAGACAAACGCTGTTTAGGATTTTATATTTATCCATATGAACAGGGAAATTCCTATCTCCATTAAAATATCGCCTAATTAGTGGCCCCAGAACAGGGTGTTATATCCACACGGGGATATCGCCTACTGCTGATCACTGTAGTATAGAAAATCTTATATCCATCCAGATATGCAAAACTTCCCACAGAATACCCGTGCATCTTATCTAATTGTCTAACACGGTCCCAAAATCCAATCTAACCTTGTATTTTCTAACCTCCACTTCTGGTGAAGTGCCAGGTATTACAAAATACTCACAATAACATCGAACAACATTAATTTAATCTATTCAAGTGTACTTAGGTTTCGTCAGGCCAGTGTCTCACTCAAACTCACAAAGTGACACACAGACTCCATTGGCTCTGGTTCCTCACCTTAGGGAAGTCCCCACTCTTGAGCGTGCCCTCAACAGGGGCATCGGTTGCCCTCAACTGGCTAGTTAACAATCATGGCTGGAGTCTGCCTCACTCCCCCTCACTGCCTCACACTTTTATCAACTCAACTCGGTCCTGTTAGTTACCTCAGCTGTGGCTTCTTAGGGAAGTCCCTGCTCTTGAGCGTACCCTCAACAGGAACTCCTTTTTATGTATTTTTCTATTGGTGGATCATCTTGCTCCCCTTTCTCAATAGTTCGGGATCTGGTATCCACTCGTGCCCGCTTCCTCTCAGATATTAGGCAGTCCAGCTGCTCTTTCAGGATTGCGGCTCCCCTGATATCCCAATTTGGGAATCCCCTGTGCACAGTTTACCAAGGTATTCAGGAGCGATCAACAGATGAAGTTACAGATCCCATCCTCGTCGCCAAATAATGTGGTGAATAATGAGGAGAGACAAGGTCAATCCCTAATCAGGATATTAACTTTTTTTAAATAACTTATCGATAAGGGAGCTGGTCGCAATACCCACACACAAGTGAATAGAGTGAGAGCCAACTGAGTGGAGTGAGAACATAACCCATCTCAAGGTAGATGCAACCTCGGCGATGACGTACAATGGTTCCAAACACCAACCCCACACATCCTGTACCAGCACTTGGCCTCCACTAAAAATAAGTTGTTGTTTTGTTCAGTACTAAGAACACAAAATTACATATTTCGTTACCTAGTCTCCACCTTGATAAAAGGAGGGGGTGACTGACGCACAGCCACTGTGGAGACAAGTGATTGGTTCCCCATTACTCAAGCCATTCCTTAACATGTTTTTCAATAGGTAAAGACATATATTCACATATGGAAACAATGCTCCCTTCTGACCTCCTTTTCCCTATCCTCTTTCTGATATTCTGCACAAGGACATGTGATAGACAAGCCTGACCTCTCCCCTCTCTGGGCCCCAGGTGACTGAGGCCCATATGCAGCTGCCAACACCAGAGTCCAAATGGAGACATTCTAATAACAAGAGTTCAACAGTTCAGCCATATAAGCATATTACGCAGATAAGACATCTTAATTATCTATGTAACTTAGCTAATTCTGATTCTCCTACCACAAGGTTCACCTTCCAACAGGACAACAACCCCAAGCACACAGTGAAGACAACGCAAAAGTGGCTTCAGGACAAGTCTCTGAATGTCCTTGAGTGGCCCAGCCAGAACCGGGACATGAAAAAAACCTTTCATCAATGTTTGAATAAGGCTGTAATGTAACAAAATGTGGTAAAAGTCAACGAGTCTGAATACTTTCCGAATGCACTGTTTTTCAACTGTGCTGTGATGTTTTACAAAGGTTTTAAACCCTTCTATTCTCATAGATTCTACAAATTGTAATATCGAAATAAAACATTTTGCTAAGAGTATTATTATATTACTGATCGATTGACTATGACTTTTTAAATCACCCAGCATTACTTTGCATAGGGGGACATAACTTAGGTCTGGGGGCCCTCCCATTCTTGGGGCACCTAAAGCACATATCCTGCATTTCTACACAATCTAATAAGACCCATGGCCCTTCTAGCCATCTCTGTTTAGAACAACAGAAAGTAAGCAAAAATGCCCACAGTCATCAAGCCAGGTAAGAGATGATTAAATATGTTAAAGTGATTGATAAGACAGAACTAGATCCATGATAATTCAATACTCAATGTTGTGTTGCACCTTGAACCAATAGTCTAACTTATGAACAACTCTTACAAAACAACTTTTGATTATCTTTAAGACATCACTCTATATCAAATTTCAGCCAGACCGCCAAGCCAACCCGAGCCACCTCCACGCCCGACCCCCACCAGTCTAGTCAATAATTCAGTTCTCTCCCCAACACAACTTCCTTCCCATCTTTCTTTTATTTCTCAAGGGAAAGGTTTGGAAAACAAAAGTTGAATGAAAACACACATACACCTACACATTAACAAACAGTAACAGTATAACCTCCATATAATTCATATCATAGTCCTAATAGTACTATAGAGTTATTTTTACTTGCACACAATATACCTGGTTCACCCTGTCCTGCCCCTAGGGTTCCATGACGCTGTAGCTCCCCAATCCAACACACCCCACTCAGATTTAGGATCTTAGTGAAACATTCATTATTGGTATCAGGTGTGTTGCTAACGTTTTATATTTTTATTTTTCCCTCGCTCAACTTTTTCACCCCGGACGCTTTATCTGGACATGGTTCTACAGGACCTCCACCAGCCAAAGCAAAGTAGTAGCATTAACATTAAGCCTTATAATTGCTGTCGCTGTACTCATAATATACAGAACGATCGGTTTATGGTGAGGATCGCCGTGCTGCAAGCAAAGTTTCAGACGCAATCGTTAGGCAAGGGTCATTTAAGTGTAGGAAAGGATGAGACAGCGTCTATGCCACCATTAGCTCTGACGAATTGAAAACCCTAGTCATTGGCGATCAAGGTGGTAAATTACCTTTTAATGGCATCAGACCAAGGCTCTGCATCTGTCCTCGTGCTCCTAGAACTTAGTGCTGCTTTTGACACCATCGATCACCACACTCTTTTGGAAAGATTGGAAACCCAAATTGGTCTACATGGACAAGTTCTGGCCTGGTTTAGATCTTATCTTTCAGAAAGATATCAGTTTGTCTATGTGGATGGTTTGTCTTCTGACAAATCAACTGTACATTTCAGTGTTCCTCAATGTTCCGTTTTAGGACAACTATCGTCTTCCTTATATATTTTACCTCTTGGTGATGTCATTGGGAAACATAATGTTAACACTGCTATGCGGACGATACACAGCTGTGCATTTCGACGAAACATAGTGAAGCCCTAAAATTGCCCTCCCTGGAAGCCTGTGTTTCAGACAAGGAAGTGGATGGCGGAAAATTTTTGCTTTTAAATTTGCACAAAACAGAGATGCTAGTTTTAGGTCCCATGAAACAAAGAGATCTTCTGTTGGATCTGATCAATTAATCTTGATGGTTGTACCGTCGTCTAAAATAAAATTGTGAAGAACCTCGGCGTTACTCTGGACCCTGGTCTCTCTTTTGACAAACATATCAAGACTATTTCAAAGACAAGTTGTTTCTATTTCAAAGCCAGGGCTTTCTCCTATAGAGCTCAATTTTTATGGAATGGTCTATCTACCCATGTGAGAGACGCAGACTCGGTCTCAACCTTTAAGTCTTTATTCAAGACTCATCTCTTAAGTAGGCCCTATGATTGAGTGTTGTCTGGCCCAGGAGTGTGAAGGTGAATGGAAAGGCACTGGAGCAACGAACCGCCCTTGCTGTCTCTGCCTGGCCGGTTCCCCTCTCTCCACTGGGATTCTCTGCCTCTAACCCTATTACAGGGGCTGAGTCACTGGCCTACTGGTGCTCTTCCATGCCATCCCAAGGAGGGGTGCGTCACTTGAGTGGGTTGAGTCACTGACGTGGTCTTCCTGTCTGGGTTGGCTCCCCCTCTTGGGTTGTGCTGTGGCGGAGTTCTTTGTGGGCTATACTCGGCCTTGTCTCAGGATGGTAAGTTGGTGGTTGAAGCTATCCCTCTAGTTTGTGTGGGAGCTGTGCTTTGGCAAAGTGGGTGGGGTTATATCCTTCCTGTTTGGCCCTGTCCGGGGGTATCATCGGATAGCCCTGTCCGGGGGTATCATCGGGTAGCCCTGTCCGAGGGTATCATCGGGTAGCCCTGTCCGGGGGTATCATCGGATAGCCCTGTCCGGGGGTATCATCGGGTAGCCCTGTCCGGGGGTATCATCGGGTAGCCCTGTCCGGGGGTATCATCGGGTAGCCCTGTCCAGGGGTATCATCGGATAGCCCTGTCCGGGGGTATCATCGGATAGCCCTGTCCGGGGGTATCATCGGGTGGGACCACAGTGTCTCCTGAGCCCTCCTGTCTCAGCCTCCATTATTGATGCTGCAGTAGTTTATGTGTCGGGGGGCTAGGGTTAGTTTGTTATATGTGGAGTATTTCTCCTGGCTTATCCGGTGTTCTGTGTGTCAGATGCAGGAGAGCAGAACCAGGTAATAGCCGGAGCAGTTTAATTCAAAACCAATGGCATAAAGCAATAACAAACATGGGTACAAAACCCGACGCGCACCAGTAAACATGTGCACAAGCACTTACAACAAACAATTCCACACAATGAGAACTAGGTGTGTAGGAAGACAAGACAAAACAAATGGAAAATGAAAAGTGGATCGACGGTGGCTAGAAGACCGGTGACACCGACCGCCGAAAGCCGCCCGAAGAAGGAGAGGAACCGACTTCAGTGGAAGACGTGACACTGTGTGAATTTAAGTATGCACTCTCTAATTCTCTCTTTCTCTCTTTCTTTCTCTTTCTTTCTCTCGGAGGACCTGAGCCCTCGGACCATGCCTCAAGACTACCTGGCATAATGACTCCTTGCTATCCCCAGTCCAGCTGGCTGTGCTGCTGCTCCAGTTTCAACTGTTCTGCCTGCGGCTATGGAACCCTGACCTTTTCACCGGACGTGCTACCTGTCCCAGACCTGCTGTTTTCAACTCTCTAGAGACAGTAAGACCGGTAGAGATACTCTCAATGATCGGCTATGAAAAGCCAACTGACATTTACTCCTGAAGTGCTAACCTGTTGCACCCTTGACAACTACTGTGATTATTATTATTTGACCATGCTAGTCATTTATGAACATTTGAACATATTGGCCATGTTCTGTTAGCCGGCACAGCCAGAAGAGGACTGGCCACCCCTCATAGCCTGGTTCCTCTCAAGGTTTCTTCCTAGGTTTTGGCCTTTCTAGGGAGCTTTTCCTAGCCACCGTGATTCTACACCTGCATTGCTTGCTATTTGGGGTTTTAGGCTGAGTTTCTGTACAGCACTTTAAGATATCAGCTGATGTAAGAAGGGCTATATAAATACATTTGATTTGATTTTGATTTGATTTACAGCTAAAGGCTATCAAATCTGGTCGTCTATTGGGTTGGGGACAGAGAATAAATAATTAGCAGATTTCTGGGCATGGTAGAAAAAATTCAGGGCATAATGTACAGACAGGGGTTTGGTAGGGTGCAGGTAACGTGGAGGTAAAGCTAGGCATTGAGTGACAATAAGAGAGGTTGCATCTCTGGAGGTGCTAGATATGCTAGTTGAGGTCACCCCATTTGTGGGGGGAAAAGCGGTATCTGAGGCATGTTGAGTTGGGCTAGGGGCTCCGCAGTAAAGTAAAACAATGATAACTACCCTAAACAACAGTATACAAGCCATATTGACATTAGAGAGAGACATAAAGCGAGGCATAAAGCAATCACAGGTGTTGATTGGGAGAGCAAGCTAAGACAACAACGGGTAAAACAGCTAATCAGCTAAGACAACAATAACAGGTAAAATGGTGATGAATGGACAGAGAGGGTCAGTTAACTACACACAGGGCCTGAGTTCGAAGTCTGGGGCCGACAGATAAACAAAATGGAGTACCGTGATTAATGAACAGTCCAGCAGGCATCAGCTATGGAGCCAGGCATCATAGGGTCCAGTGAACAGCAATACATGAAACAGGGAAGTCGTTACTACCCTAGCAAGCGGGAGACACGGCGTTCATAAAGGTTAGCAGGCCGGGTCTAGCAGAAGCGTCTTCACCGATGTCCGACAAAGGCTGGTTGAGGGAACATCGGACGAAATTACGTCGGCAGACCAGACGTGATGGATCGGCGGGGCTCCGTGTCGACAAAGGGTCCAGGCCAATTGGCAAAAGAGGTACTGTAGCTGGAGTAATTTTGTTTGCTAGCCGGGAGATGCACCTGGGCTAACTGGTCATCAGGACAAGGGCGTTAGCCACTATCGCCACTCGGTAGCAGCTAGCTAGTTGCGATGATCCGATGCAAAGGTTCAGAGCTTACGGCAGGAATCCTGCGATGTAGTGGCTTCTAGTCATGCTAGTGAAGAGTCCGGGGGGCATCAGCTGTGTAGCCGAGTGATCATAGGGTCCACTGGGCAGGCCGGGAGATGGGCCTGGCTCAAAGGCTAGCTTCGGGGCTGGGCCAGTCGGTAGCAGCTAACTAGCTGTGGTGGTCTGGAGTAATGGTCCAGTAATGGAGTAATCTGAAGTAATGGTGGAGAAAAGCAGTCCAATATTCTCACGGTTGATATCGCACTGAGCAGACTGGCGGGTATTATCCAGGGTAAAAGCGGCTAGTGTCTGAGCTAGGTAAAGGCCGCTAGCAGTGGCTAACAATGACTAACTAGCTAGTTGCTAATTAGCTGATTAGCATCTGATGGCTAGCTTCTGATGGAGGTTCTAGCTGTAAGGTCTAAAAAAAATAGTGGATCCGTATCACATTGGGTGAGGCGGGTTGCCATCTTGGATCACTATGTGATACTACTTTGAAGAATCTAAAATATTAAATATATTTTGATTTGTTTAACACTTTTTTGGTAACTACACGATTCCATATGTGTTATTTCACAGTTTTGAATTCTTCACTATTATTCTACAATGTAGAAAATAGTTAAACGAAAGAAAAACCCTTGAATGAGTAGATGTGCCCTAACTTTTGACTGGTACTGTAGGTGTATGGAAAGTTGTTGACTGAGACATGGGAATGAAGAAAGTTTACATTCTGTCCAAACATGTTATTGTTGAATCTCATGGATCCTAAGGGGGGAAGCACAGGGCAAATGTCTGGTTTCAGTCACAGATAAGGGAGGACAGGCGGGTATTAAGGAGGAGAGAGGAATTCGGCCCAGGTCACAGGTCAGATGGAGTGAGAAGGAACAGACCACAAAGGTTTTAGCATCAGGCGGGGCCATGACTACACCAGTGAGAGAAACCAAACAAGTTCTTGACTAGCAACAGAGATGTATTGGCTGTCTAGATGTGCAAGGAGCTGATTCCGGCTAGTCGGAGGACAAAAATATATGTGTTTGTGCAATCATGTTTTTGTATTTTGCAGTTGTTTAACCCAGTGGGTGAATGAACTTAGTTTGAGCTTTTCGTGAGTTTTTACTCTGTTTGTTCAGAACCAAACACAACCTTACCTAGTTTAAACATCACCCAAAAAGTTGACCCCACTACCATTAGTTTCCACCTCAATCACAAAAAGCTTGCCGTCAATGGGACTCCACCCGTTGTTTTGGCAGTGTTGATTCAGTTGGAAACAAACATTTTCAATCAGAGTTTTAGGACAATTTCAACAGTTATAATATGAAACAGTTTTAAAATAACTGACACTCTCCATCCTCTACTACTCTGCTCCAGCTCTCACACTCTTTCCCAGATCTTACACTCATTAAGTAGATATCATCATTCTTGTTGACTGCCCAGCACCCAAAGTGTCCACAACTGTAGTACTTCACACTTCCTGGCACTCTTGTCCATGGAAGGGGTGTCTGGTCCCTTGTGTGAGTCCGACAGTATGGAGTATCGTCCAACAATAAACTGAACACCTCCAGCATCCACCTGCTTCAGAAGGCCTGAAGACGACAAAGACAGATGGACAGACAAGCAAACGGGATCACGTATCTGTGAATTCTGCCAAATGACTTACATGTTAAAATTGTAAAACAATCATCATTTTTTCAGCACCCTGATGATATCGGGAAGGCTAAGAAGCAGGTGTCCTCTGGATAAATATTGAGTAATACTCTCCACTAACCTGCAGCTTGCATCCAGTTACCGGCCACATACTTGTAGATTGAGTCTGCCTTGTTGACACCCCAGATCCCTGCTGGTCCTACAGTGATATGCTTCAGGGAACCAGGCAGGCGGATCCATTTATCACCTACCAGGTAGTAGGGGATTTGACTTGTGTCTGTTGCAACCACTTGCCCCAGTCCTGCATCAATCTGCATCAGATTACTGATGTCCACTAGCTCCTGACAGTCCCAGGCTATGGAGACAAAGACATATGGGTAGATTGCACCAATAAAATCTTGATCAATTCCAAGATGATCAAGCATGTTTCAGATGATGGTGACTTACCGTGACTGAGGGCAAGGAGACAGAGGACCAATAGGATGGCTGCAGTGGCTCTCATAATGTCTCTGATGATGTCCCCATTGCAGGGCTTTGCGCTTTAATAGCCCTGCACACAGCTTTAAAAGCAATGATGGCTTCCTGTTCCACCTGTATTTTTTTATTTTTTACTTGACCTTAATTTTACTAGGCAGGTCAGTGAGGAACAAATTCTTATTTTCAATGACGGCCTAGGAACAGTGGGTTAGCTGGGCTGAACGACAGATTTGTACCTTGTCAGCTCGGGGATTTTGCAACCATTAAGTAGATGTCATGCTGCCCCACTACCAAATTGCTAGTCCAACGCTCTAACCACAAGGCAACCCTGCTGCAACGTATATACAAGAGTTGATGGGAGGCTGGACCAAGAAAGGCTTTTCTTGATATTTTCTAATGGTTCGGGTAAATGCAGACAATTTATGGATAAGTGAAAGACCCCGTTACCAAACTGCTACTGTCCCCCTACCTAACTGCTACTGCCCCACTACCTAACTGCTACTGCCCCACTACCTAACTGCTGCTGCCCAACTAACTAACTACTACTGCCCCACTACCTAACTACTACTGCCACCCTACCTAACTGCTACTGCCCCACTACCTAACTGCTACTGCCCCACTACCTAACCACTACTGCCACCCTACCAAACTGCTACTGTCCCCCTACCTAACTGCTACTGCTCCACTACCTAACTGCTACTGCCCCACTACCTAACTGCTGCTGTCACCCTACCTAACTGCTACTGCCCCACTACCAAACTGCTACTGTCCCCCTACCTAACTGCTACTGCCCCACTAACTAACTACTACTGCCCCACTACCTAACTACTACTGCCACCCTACCTAACTGCTACTGCCCCACTACCTAACTGCTACTGCCCCACTACCAAACTGCTACTGCCCCACTACCTAACTGCTGCTGCCCCACTACCTAACTGCTACTGCCCCACTACCTAACCACTACTGCCACCCTACCAAACTGCTACTGTCCCCCTACCTAACTGCTACTGCTCCACTACCTAACTGCTACTGCCCCAGTACCTAACTGCTGCTGTCACCCTACCTAACTGCTACTGCCCCACTACCAAACTGCTACTGCCCCACTACCTAACTACTACTGCCACCCTACCTAACTGCAGCTGCCCCACTACCTAACTGCTGCTGCCCCACTAACTAACTACTACTGCCCCACTACCTAACTACTACTGCCACCCTACCTAACTGCAGCTGCCCCACTACCTAACTGCTGCTGCCCCACTAACTAACTACTACTGCCCCACTACCTAACTACTACTGCCACCCTACCTAACTGCTGTTGCCCCACTACCTAACTACTACTGCCACCCTACCTAACTGCTACTGCCCCCTACCTAACTGCTGTTGCCCCACTACCTAACTACTACTGCCACCCTACCTAACTACTACTGCCACCCTACCTAACTGCTGTTGCTACCTAACACTACCTAACTACTACTGCCACCCTACCTAACTGCTACTGCCCCACTACCTAACTACTACTGCCACCCTACCTAACTGCTACTGCCCCACTACCTAACTACTACTGCCACACTACCTAACTACTACTGTCCCACTACCTAACTACTACTGCCCCACTACCTAACTGCTGCTGCCACCCTACCTAACTACTACTGCCCCACTACCTAACTACTACTGCCCCACTACCTACCTGCTGCTGCCACACTACCTAACTACTACTGCCCCACTACCTAACTACTACTGCCACCCTACCTAACTGCTACTGCCCTGCTACCTAACTGCTACTGCCCCTCTACCTAACTGCTACTGCCCCACTACCTAACTACTACTGCCACCCTACCTAACTGCTACTGCCCCACTACCTAACTGCTACTGCCCCACTACCTAACCACTACTGCCACCCTACCAAACTGCTACTGTCCCCCTACCTAACTGCTACTGCCCCAGTACCTAACTGCTGCTGTCACCCTACCTAACTGCTACTGCCCCACTACCAAACTGCTACTGTCCCCTACCTAACTGCTACTGCCCCACTAACTAACTACTACTGCCCCACTACCTAACTACTACTGCCACCCTACCTAACTGCTACTGCCCCACTACCTAACTGCTACTGCCCCACTACCAAACTGCTACTGCCCCACTACCTAACTGCTGCTGCCCCACTACCTAACTGCTACTGCCCCACTACCTAACCACTACTGCCACCCTACCAAACTGCTACTGTCCCCCTACCTAACTGCTACTGCTCCACTACCTAACTGCTACTGCCCCAGTACCTAACTGCTGCTGTCACCCTACCTAACTGCTACTGCCCCACTACCAAACTGCTACTGTCCCCCTACCTAACTGCTACTGCCCCACTAACTAACTGCTACTGCTCCACTAACTAACTGCTACTGCCCCACTACCTAACTGCTACTGCTCCACTACCTAACTGCTACTGCCCCACTACCTAACTGCTACTGCCCCACTACCTAACTGCTACTGCCCCACTACCTAACTGCTACTGCCCCACTACCTAACCACTACTGCCACCCTACCAAACTGCTACTGTCCCCCTACCTAACTTCTACTGTCCCCCTACCTAACTGCTACTGCCCCACTACCTAACTGCTACTGCCCCACTACCTAACTACTACTGCCACCCTACCTAACTGCAGCTGCCCCACTACCTAACTGCTGCTGCCCCACTAACTAACTACTACTGCCCCACTACCTAACTACTACTGCCACCCTACCTAACTGCTACTGCCCCACTACCTAACTACTACTGCCACCCTACCTAACTGCTGTTGCCCCACTACCTAACTACTACTGCCACCCTACCTAACTGCTACTGCCCCCTACCTAACTGCTGTTGCCCCACTACCTAACTACTACTGCCACCCTACCTAACTACTACTGCCACCCTACCTAACTGCTGTTGCCCCACTACCTAACTACTACTGCCACCCTACCTAACTGCTACTGCCCCACTACCTAACTACTACTGCCACCCTACCTAACTGCTACTGCCCCACTACCTAACTACTACTGCCACACTACCTAACTACTACTGTCCCACTACCTAACTACTACTGCCCCACTACCTAACTGCTGCTGCCACCCTACCTAACTACTACTGCCCCACTACCTAACTACTACTGCCCCACTACCTAACTGCTGCTGCCACACTACCTAACTACTACTGCCCCACTACCTAACTACTACTGCCACCCTACCTAACTACTACTGCCACCCTACCTAACTGCAGCTGCCCCACTACCTAACTGCTGCTGCCCCACTAACTAACTACTACTGCCCCACTACCTAACTACTACTGCCACCCTACCTAACTGCTACTGCCCCACTACCTAACTACTACTGCCACACTACCTAACTACTACTGTCCCACTACCTAACTACTACTGCCACCCTACCTAACTGCTGTTGCCCCACTACCTAACTACTACTGCCACCCTACCTAACTGCTACTGCCCCACTACCTAACTACTACTGCCACCCTACCTAACTGCTACTGCCCCACTACCTAACTACTACTGCCACACTACCTAACTACTACTGTCCCACTACCTAACTACTACTGCCCCACTACCTAACTGCTGCTGCCACCCTACCTAACTACTACTGCCCCACTACCTAACTACTACTGCCCCACTACCTAACTGCTGCTGCCACACTACCTAACTACTACTGCCCCACTACCTAACTACTACTGCCACCCTACCTAACTGCTACTGCCCCACTACCTAACTACTACTGCCACCCTACCTAACTGCTGTTGCCCCACTACCTAACTACTACTGCCACCCTACCTAACTGCTACTGTCCCCCTACCTAACTGCTACTGCCCCACTACCTAACTACTACTGCCACCCTACCTAACTGCTACTGCCCCACTACCTAACTACTACTGCCACACTACCTAACTACTACTGTCCCACTACCTAACTACTACTGCCCCACTACCTAACTGCTGCTGCCACCCTACCTAACTACTACTGCCCCACTACCTAACTACTACTGCCCCACTACCTAACTGCTGCTGCCACACTACCTAACTACTACTGCCCCACTACCTAACTACTACTGCCACCCTACCTAACTACTACTGCCACCCTACCTAACTGCAGCTGCCCCACTACCTAACTGCTGCTGCCCCACTAACTAACTACTACTGCCCCACTACCTAACTACTACTGCCACCCTACCTAACTGCTACTGCCCCACTACCTAACTACTACTGCCACCCTACCTAACTGCTGTTGCCCCACTACCTAACTACTACTGCCACCCTACCTAACTGCTACTGCCCCCTACCTACCTGCTGTTGCCCCACTACCTAACTGCTACTGCCACCCTACCTAACTACTACTGCCACCCTACCTAACTGCTGTTGCCCCACTACCTAACTACTACTGCCACCCTACCTAACTGCTACTGCCCCACTACCTAACTACTACTGCCACCCTACCTAACTGCTACTGCCCCACTACCTAACTACTACTGCCACACTACCTAACTACTACTGTCCCACTACCTAACTACTACTGCCCCACTACCTAACTGCTGCTGCCACCCTACCTAACTACTACTGCCCCACTACCTAACTACTACTGCCCCACTACCTAACTGCTGCTGCCACACTACCTAACTACTACTGCCCCACTACCTAACTACTACTGCCACCCTACCTAACTGCTACTGCCCTGCTACCTAACTGCTACTGCCCCTCTACCTAACTGCTACTGCCCCACTACCTAACTACTACTGCCACCCTACCTAACTGCTACTGCCCCACTACCTAACTGCTACTGCCCCACTACCTAACCACTACTGCCACCCTACCAAACTGCTACTGTCCCCCTACCTAACTGCTACTGCTCCACTACCTAACTGCTACTGCCCCAGTACCTAACTGCTGCTGTCACCCTACCTAACTGCTACTGCCCCACTACCAAACTGCTACTGTCCCCCTACCTAACTGCTACTGCCCCACTAACTAACTACTACTGCCCCACTACCTAACTACTACTGCCACCCTACCTAACTGCTACTGCCCCACTACCTAACTGCTACTGCCCCACTACCAAACTGCTACTGCCCCACTACCTAACTGCTGCTGCCCCACTACCTAACTGCTACTGCCCCACTACCTAACCACTACTGCCACCCTACCAAACTGCTACTGTCCCCCTACCTAACTGCTACTGCTCCACTACCTAACTGCTACTGCCCCAGTACCTAACTGCTGCTGTCACCCTACCTAACTGCTACTGCCCCACTACCAAACTGCTACTGTCCCCCTACCTAACTGCTACTGCCCCACTAACTAACTGCTACTGCTCCACTAACTAACTGCTACTGCTCCACTACCTAACTGCTACTGCCCCACTACCTAACTGCTACTGCCCCACTACCTAACTGCTACTGCCCCACTACCTAACTGCTACTGCCCCACTACCTAACTGCTACTGCCCCACTACCTAACCACTACTGCCACCCTACCAAACTGCTACTGTCCCCCTACCTAACTTCTACTGTCCCCCTACCTAACTGCTACTGCCCCACTACCTAACTGCTACTGCCCCACTACCTAACTACTACTGCCACCCTACCTAACTGCAGCTGCCCCACTACCTAACTGCTGCTGCCCCACTAACTAACTACTACTGCCCCACTACCTAACTACTACTGCCACCCTACCTAACTGCTACTGCCCCACTACCTAACTACTACTGCCACCCTACCTAACTGCTGTTGCCCCACTACCTAACTACTACTGCCACCCTACCTAACTGCTACTGCCCCCTACCTAACTGCTGTTGCCCCACTACCTAACTACTACTGCCACCCTACCTAACTACTACTGCCACCCTACCTAACTGCTGTTGCCCCACTACCTAACTACTACTGCCACCCTACCTAACTGCTACTGCCCCACTACCTAACTACTACTGCCACCCTACCTAACTGCTACTGCCCCACTACCTAACTACTACTGTCCCACTACCTAACTACTACTGCCCCACTACCTAACTGCTGCTGCCACCCTACCTAACTACTACTGCCCCACTACCTAACTACTACTGCCCCACTACCTAACTGCTGCTGCCACACTACCTAACTACTACTGCCCCACTACCTAACTACTACTGCCACCCTACCTAACTGCTACTGCCCTGCTACCTAACTGCAGCTGCCCCTCTACCTAACTGCTACTGCCCTGCTACCTAACTACTACTGCCCCACTACCTAACTGCTGCTGCCACACTACCTAACTGCTACTGCCCCACTACATAACTGCTACTGCCCCTCTACCTAACTGCTACTGCCCTGCTACCTAACTGCTACTGCCCCTCTACCTAACTGCTACTGCCCTGCTACCTAATTGCTACTGTCCTGCTACCTAACTGCTGCTGCCCCCTACCTAACTGCTACTGCCCCACTACCTAACTGCTGCTGCCCCCTACCTAACTGCTGCTGCCCCCTACCTAACTGCTGCTGCCCCCCTACCTAACTGCTACTGCCCTGCTACCTAACTGCTACTGCCCCACTACCTAACTGCTACTGCCCCACTACCTAACTGCTACTGCTCTGCTACCTAACTGCTACTGCCTTGCTACCTAACTGATACTGCCCTGCTACTTAACTGATACTGCTGCAACTTAAAGTGAAACACAACGCTGTTTTGTCAATCTCTTGTGTCAGTATCATGTTGAAATAGAATGGAATGTTATAACTATTTCTCCAAGCACGACAAGACTGCGGCTTCTATGAAACCTGTAACCACAGACCAGATAAACAGATACAACAATCTCACTAGTCTAGACAGGATAAACCTGTTTTCACGATTTCTGTTAGTTCCATTTATAGTACAATTATTGTTATTTTTTCAATCGTCAATATGCAGAAACAGTTTGTGATCCATTGAAAAGCTAACGTACTCAGATGACTTGTATTTTAACACATTATCAACTGCATATGCGCCACGAACCCTGTTGTTTTGACAAGTGGCATTTGATCAGATCGAACACAACTGACAGATCTGGTGAATCATTTGTTTATCACTGGTAAGAAGAGAATTTGATAAAAACAGTCATCTACATTTTAGAGTGTCGGATGGAGATTCAGGGAGGCTGCCGAAACAGGGAGGGAAACCAAATCTGTTGCTTTTTATTTAACCACAATGAATCACAACCCTACAGGGGATATCAACATTGACAAGACTTGTCTGTTATTTCAGTGGTGGCACACTGGGAAATATGTTAATGAGACATGTAATTTCAGCCAACAGAGTATTCTGAAGTTGTCAGTCTCAGCAAATTATACTCTCTTGTTTGATCAACTCAGCTATTTGTGTTGCAAAGGCAAACTTCAATATTTAAGTCCATAATTGTTTTACATTGAGCAGAAATCATTGGGTTGATGGAGAATTCCATGTCAGCTGAACAATTACCCAATTTACAGCCATATCGAAGCTTACTGGACTTTTTCCAAGTGAAATGTTTTCAAGTGTACATTTAGGTAAGGTGTTTATGTTTATTTGAACATTGATTAATGACTAGTTATGGGATGCTGATTGCTCATCTAACATTGAACTATGAACATTTGAACATTGACTGAGTGCCTAGTTATTGGACACTGATGGTAGATCGAGCTATGATCATGATGTAATATGAGAGATGATGAGCTATGACAAGGATTGCATTCTCAAATGCCTTGTTCATACAGAATGATGGATGTTTCTGCCCGCTATTATTCCAGACGTGGAGATGACCCATAGACGACCCAGGTCGTAGGTCACGTGCTTCATGCACATCAGGGATTTACATTAAAACCTGAAAGGCACTTGCCCATCGGGCAAGTCAGGAGTATTTTTTTGGTTACCTGAAGATTGGATCACTTCCCCGAAAATGTAAATGAGCTGTGGTGCTACCTCAGAGCAGTGGAGCTACCTCAGAGCAGTGGTGCTACCTCAGAGCAGTGGTGCTACCTCAGAGCAGTGGGGCTACCTCAGAGCAGTGGGGCTACCTCAGAGCAGTGGGGCTACCTCAGACCAGTGGGGCTACCTCAGACCAGTGGGGTTTATGTCAGAGCAGTGGGAATACCTCAGAGCAATGGGGCTACCTCAGAGCAGTGGGGCTACCTCAGAGCAGTGGGGCTACCTCAGAGCAGTGGGGCTACTTCAGAGCAGTGGGGCTACCTCAGAGCAGTGGGGCTACCTCAGAGCAGTGGGGCTACCTCAGAGCAGTGGTGCTACCTCAGAGCGGTGGTGCTACCTCAGAGCGGTGGGGCTACCTCAGAGCAGTGGTGCTACCTCAGAGCAGTGAGGCTACCTCAGAGCAGTGGGGCTACCTCAGAGCGGTGGGGTTTATGTCAGAGCAGTGGGAATACCTCAGAGCAGTGGGGCTACCTCAGAGCAGTGGGGCTACCTCAGAGCAGTGGTGCTACCTCAGAGCAGTGGTGCTACCTCAGAGCAGTGGGGCGACCTCAGAGCAGTGGGGCGACCTAAGAGCAGTGGGGCGACCTCAGAGCGGTGGGGCGACCTCAGAGCAGTGGTGCTACCTCAGAGCAGTGAGGCTACCTCAGAGCGGTGGGGCTACCTCAGAGCGGTGGGGTTTATGTCAGAGCAGTGGGAATACCTCAGAGCAGTGGGGCTACCTCAGAGCAGTGGGGCTACCTCAGAGCAGTGGGGCTACCTCAGAGCAGTGGGGCTACCTCAGAGCAGTGGTGCTACCTCAGAGCAGTGGGGCGACCTCAGAGCGGTGGGGCTACCTCAGAGCAGTGAGGCTACCTCAGAGCGGTGAGGCTACCTCAGAGCGGTGAGGCTACCTCAGAGCGGTGGGGCGACCTCAGAGCGGTGGGGCTACCTCAGAGCAGTGGTGCTACCTCAGAGCAGTGGGGCTACCTCAGAGCAGTGGGGCTACCTCAGAGCAGTGGGGCGACCTCAGAGCAGTGGGGCGACCTCAGAGCGGTGGGGCTACCTCAGAGCAGTGGTGCTACCTCAGAGCAGTGGGGCTACCTCAGAGCGGTGGGGCTACCTCAGAGCAGGCTTAACTTGAGTGACTGCTCAGTTCACTTGCCCCTAAAGGCACCGTCAATCCCTACACATTGAGACATTGCTCCATCCAGTGCCCTCTGGTTTACTGGCTGTGATGCTGACTCTGTATTGAAGAAAGAGGTTGGGTACATCTTTTCAAAATGCCTTGAATCCCACATGATCATTTCTGTGATATAGTGCTTCCAACCCCTTTGAAAAAATGTGTGTTTGAGCTACATTGCATTGGTCTATTTATTCTACATCCATTGAGACCAATCATTAGCCTGTGTGATTAACGGGGGCTGAGCTAGAACAGTAGTTGTGAGACCAGGGCGGATCCTGTGTAACGGTTTTCTATAGGTGAAGGAGAGTCGGACCAAAATGCGGCATGGCTATTGAGATTCATGTTTAATAAAACACAAAGGAAACACGAATCAATACAAAACAATAAACGTAACGTGAAAACCGAAACAGCCTAAACTGGTGTAAACTAACACATAGACAGTAACAAGGATGACAAAAAAAATAAAAAATACAAAAAAATAATAATAATAAATAAAATACAAAAAGGACAATCACCCACGACACAGTCAAAGAATATGGCTGCCTAAATATGGTTTCCAATCAGAGACAACAATAAACACCTGCCTCTGATTGAGAACCACTTCAGACAGCCATAGACTAAGCTAGAAAACCCCACTAAGCTTCAATCCCAATACCTGTGAAAAACCCCAAGACAAAAACACACCACATACCAAAACCCATGTCACACCCTGGCCTGACCAAATAAAGAAAGAAAACACAAAATACTAAGACCAGGGCGTGACGTCCTGAAAACGGTTCTTCTCCCAAAAATGTTTTAAAGTCTGATTGTAATTATTTCAGCTACAAATAAATACTGCTTTATTTTTCATGAAATAAACTTCTCTCTGAGTGGTGTGCTTGTCTTAATTGTGTACAGCTTTATTTTACAGCAGTCTTACCCTGTACCTACCCTCTAAG
This sequence comes from Oncorhynchus masou masou, assembly GCF_036934945.1. Classification (NCBI taxonomy): domain Eukaryota; kingdom Metazoa; phylum Chordata; class Actinopteri; order Salmoniformes; family Salmonidae; genus Oncorhynchus; species Oncorhynchus masou. Next base: position 15,416,379 of record NC_088238.1, on the reverse strand, counting down.
CAGGGCCGGCCCGCTCATTAGGCAGGATTATGAGGCTGTCTATGCAGGCATAATTCTGCCCAAAAACCATGACAATTTCTCTCAACCAGTGGCATATGGGCTTTTAAGGGGAGCGCTGGTGCCGCCCTGTGATAAGGCAGGGGTACAAAATATTTTGCTTGTTCATTCCCAGCGGCACCTCTGTTGGCATCGCTGTGACGCTCCACCAACATAAATCATGTAGCAGATAGAGCCAGGGTGAGACATGAGCCATTCACAAAAACTCTAGGCTGTTACACAACTTTTCATGATTACCGCATGTTAGAGGCATGACAAATGAATGACGAATTAACTTGAAAAATAATGGTATAGCCTACACTCAAATACGATGTGGTTCAACGAGAACATGGACATTTTGCCAAGGCAGAGCTGAGCGGCCGGCACCGAAACGCGCGGCAACAGCAGTGGACGCATAAATTCTTCCCTACTGACAGTAGCCAAATTTGACATGAAACTTTTTGTTGTTTTGTGAAAAAGATGTCTCTTTCCACTCACCACTATTTGGAAGCTGGAAATATCTTGCAAGTGGATAAATGTGTGTGGCTGACCTATAAAGGAGCCCTTTGAAATTATAGTTTGACAATCAGATGAAAACATCTTGATTTGTTGTGTTTATGCCACAGTAAAAGGTAACATATTTGTTAAACATATAAGTTAAAAATATTAGAAATATAGGCCCACAGAGATTCTTAGAGACTGTATATGTAATTCTATGATTAAGCCCATAAAAAATGTTGGTGCACGCGCTTGATCCCGTACCTGGATATAGTATATGGTAGAAATAGTATGTAGCCTTTTCTGTGGCCTACAGGCAGGAGATAAAATGTATGACACAACAGCCTGTTATACAAACGGTGGCTCTAACACATTATTAATAAAATCATTTGATGGCCTACATGGTACTCCAGTACCAGTACACTCCAGTAAGCACATTCCGACGCCAATGTCCTCTGGACGTCTTTTTTGGTCCTGTTGGACCTGATGTTCTTTTTTGGTGTTTCACAATGGTAGGCCTACCATATAGATGGCCATTCATAAAACGCAATTTCAGGTGACACTGAAGGCTACACCCCAGTAAACACGGATAAATGCCGACCCTTTTGGACACCTTTTTTGGTCCTGTCTGGACCGGACTTGATTTCTATGTCCACAGAAGTTGGTTTTTAGTCCGGTCCAAACCTAAATCTGAACCAGTCATAGATGTCTATGTTCGGTTCAGATATAAATGACTTTCAAAACACGTTATACCGTAGCATGCTAGCTAGCTAGACAAGAAGTCATCTTTATGAATCACATTGCCAATGTACTGGGAAATCCTTTTCAATCCTTATCATATGAAGATACATTATAAATGAAACATCTCTGTGCTCATCGGCCATTGGACATAAACATTACACAAGTCAGAAATCACAAATTCAACAATTTGCTGCAAGTGCCGCAAAGCAATCACTATTTTGCTTCCCATGCCTGCTATTCGGTGGAGAGGGTGTGTGGTCCAAGTCTGGTTTAAAGGATTGAAAACATCTGTCTGAAAGGGTCTCATTATCAAGCTTAAAAGGATAAACATTCACATGCAACATTATGGGCCAGAAAAGGTTGAAATCATTGGTCATGCATTAATCCAGCATGACTTCATCCAGAGAATGCCAGACTTTAATGACCAAGTTTGATGATGACAAAGTTTGCCTACAAGAGGGACTGCCACGCCACCTTCCTTATGTAAACTGACGGTGGTGCACCTATAGCCAATAGCCAGTTTTAGAGAACTGTCATTATTGAATATTGTAAGAGCTTTTATTGTCTGCGTCCCTGTTATTTATCTTACTATTCTGACTTGGTGTATAGGGGGAATACAGTAAGAACAGCCTATTCTGTTTCTGTCCATTTCAAAAGGGCTGAAACAAATAGGCATATCAACTAATTCCATTTAAACTCGCTGATTAATGTCATAATCAGAATGCTTGCTTCCCTCTTATCCACAAATGTTTCCCTTAAGCCATATTTTGTACATCTCCATTGTTATATTGTATATATAGGTCTATCTCATTAGTATCTTGTTCATTATTTTAGGTAATGTTGGAATTGTGCATTTAATTGTTTTGCTTACTTTGTGTATTATAATTAGCTCAGGTATTTTTCTCCATGTAATTCCAGTTGATTTTGCGATGATTGTTTTGTTTGCTCAATGCACTGTCTGTGAGTCGGTATATTTCACATAAAAGTGAATCCTCATGAATCTCTCTCTCTCTCTCTCTCTCTCAATGTGTGTCTGTGGTGATTTAATGAAGAGTAAAGTTTAGGCCTCATCACATTGCTGAATTTATCTGAAATAACATCTGAATTTCTGTCGGAGTCCATTTTGAAAGTACTAAATGAATAGGCCTACCTCGTCGCAGCTCGTTTGCTAATGATCAGAACAAACATTGTGAATTTACTGAACATAAATATAATAATGTTCGTGTATGGTTCAAAAGTCTAAACTCATGTCGGCATATGTTATTATTGAAGGAGAATGTGATTCTTATCAAGTTACACAAATCCACAAGGAATCCGTAGAAACCATATTTATTTAAGCAAGTCTGCCATATCAGCTGTTTTTATGAAATGCAGTAAATTATGCCGAATTAACTGTATTGCTGCCAGACAATGCTCAGCCTGGTCTCATAAACGTAAGTCTGGGACACTCAAATTAGTATGATATGTTAGGTTTGGTATGACACATGATTACTAAAGTCTGGGTGGATGGGTGGGTGTATAACGTGTTTGAATCTCATCACGGCTAGCTTTAGCAATTTAGCTAATTAGCAACTTCAACTACTTACTATTTATTAGGTACTTCACAACTGCTTAACATGTTAGCTAACCCTTCCCCTAACCTTAAACCTTTTAACTAACCCTTCCCCTAACCTTAACCCTTTAACCTAACTTCTAAACTTAATCCCTAACCTAGCCTATCTAACATTAGCCAGCTAGCTAACGTTAGCCACCTAAACAGGTTATGTAACATATTGTAAGTTTTGCAAGTTCGTAACATATAATACAATTTATAATTTGTAACATATCGTATGAAAATGGTAATGGACATCCACAAATGAATACATCCCATACGAAATGTAACATATCATACTAAATAGTGGTCTCGGATTTACGTACAGAATAATACTAATTACTCTGAGACCAGGTTGCCAGGCTCCGCTGATAGTCAGGTGTAGTGGTGGTAAGGATTCACTCCATGGTGCAGAAAGGAAAGCTCTGCTGTCTGGATAGCTTTATGTGGGCCCTAACAGTATGTGGGCACTGTCTGTCACCCTTATACTGCAATTAATTGATTGTTTAATGCAGTGGTGTAATGTACTTTAATGTACTACCGGTACTTAAGTAATTTTTGGGGTATCTGTACTTTACTTTACTATTTATATTTTTGCCAACTTGTACTTTTACTTCACTACATTCCTAAAAAAAACAATGTACTTTTTACTCCATACATTTTCCCTTGCACCCAAAAGTAAACGGTTCGATTCACACCCTTAGAGAACATCCCTTGTCATTGTCACGACTTCCACTGAAGGTGGCTCCTCTTCCTGTTCGGGAGGTGCTCGGTGGTCGTCGATGCCGGCCTACTAGCTTCCACCAATCCATTTTTTTTTTTTTGTTTGGGTCTGTCTGTTTCTGACACCTGTGTTCTATCGAGTTAATTTATGTGGGTTTATTAAACTCATTGCCTGCTGTTATTTTGTGCGGGAATATCTGTGTTTGTTCGGTGCCTGTGCTAGATTGTGCCACAGGCTATTCCAACGGTCGTCTGTGCCGTTGTGATTTATTTAGGAGTAGATTGTTTTTTTTCCCCTCCGGTTGTCACTTCAAATTTCTGTTTTGTTGGGCGCCATCATTGGATTTGTTTCCTGACCAGTTTTGTTGCGTTTTGGACTTCCAAATAAATATTTTACTATTTGGACCTCAGTGCTCTCCTGTTCTAGACTCTTGCACCTACCTCGTCCTAGTGAGGCACCTTACTCCCTCACCTCCCTACTGCCTCTGATCTGGTGAAATCACTAGTGTTAGGGTATTCCCCTAGTGATCTGTCAATTTGTTTTATTGTGTTTACTTAAAATAAGGAATTTTTACTTTTGATACTTATGTACATTTTTAGCAATTCCATTTACTTGTATTACTATATTTCAAACCAAATACTTTTCAACTCTTAATCAAGTAGTATTTTACTTGGTGACTTTCACTTGAGTAATTTTCTAATAAGGTATCTTTACTTTTACTCAAGTATGACAATGAAGTACTTTTTCCACCACTGGTTTAATGTTGTGTTGTGTAGTGGCTTTGCTGGAATGTATCTAAAACAATTTGTTGAGTTTGCCCCACCAAGATGTACATGCTAAAATCGTCACTGCAGAGCAACTAAAATCCCCCTGTTCAATATGAAAACAAAGAGACACGGAAATTACAATAGCTTCCAACTGAATGCTTTATTTTTGTGGGAAATTATTATATAATGAGATAATAAGCATTGAAAAGGATTCCATCCATCTCTATGAATAACCTCTGAAGCAAGATCATTAAGATCAGTGATTACTATTGACAGAGATAAAGTACTGAAAAGTATAGTTAGAGTAGTAGGTTTTAGAATGAAGGATTCTTATGAACTAATGTTGGGCATTCTCAAGCAGAAGGCTGTTCCAGAAAGAGAGATCAATGAGTGAGCAAGTGAACTTTAGACAGATCCCGAACGGCCATCAGATGCAGAGGAGAGGCTAAGGTGTGCACACCATGGTGACTCCAGACTTGGAGACGACCCAAAGACGGCCCAGGTCATAGGTCACGTGGCCCATGCGCATGCACATTGGGATATTGCTCCATCCAGTACCCTCTGGTTTACTGGCTGTGATGCCGTCTCTGTGTTGAAGAAAGGGTTGGGGTTCATGTTTTAAAGCTTATCCATTTTTTTAAGTACATCCATTTTTGGACTGTAATAATTGAATATAGCCATAGATTTTTGAAGAATATAACTTCTTCCTCTTGAGCTTTATTCAACCACAGCTAAAAAAGCTTTTACTCAATTGTTTGTAAACAATGTTATTGTAAACAAACAAATGTTACATGTTTTTTTTTTAAACAAATAATAGATCTGTCTTTGCATCCGTAGCTCCATGTATGAATTTGAGAGTGGTTATATTTCTCTAACTACATTCCTCAGCTGTTTACCAAAACAAGTGATGGGGTGTCTGGGAAGTTGTTGTTTTTATCCCAAACTGTAGCTTCATAGGACATCCCACTCTTACATACTTCATTGTACAATGTCTACACATGTCTTTATAAGTCCTATAAGTTCAGATCTGATCATATTTGACTGATTTTATTTATGTATCTACAGTATTTTAGTTGTTGTGTAAAGAGCTTCACAAGGCATGTACAGTAAGGATAATAATTATAATTAAATGTATACCATTATTATACACATAGTTCAGTAGTAACCTTACCTGGTATAAACACTACCCGCAGAGTTGACCCCAAAGACACGACCATCAGTTGCCACCTCAATCATGGAAAGCTTGCCGTCAATGTGACTCCACCCGTTGTTTTGGCAGTCTTGATTCAGCTGGAAAACAGATTCAATCAGGGTTTTAGGACAATTTCAACATATATAATATGAAACAGTTTTAGAATAACTGACACCCTCCATCCTCTACTACTCTGCTCCAGCTCTCACACTCTTTCCCTGATCTTACACTCATTAAGTAGATATCATCATTCTTGTTGACTGCCCAGCACCCAAAGGGTCCACAACTGTAGTACTTCACAGCTCCTGGCAATCCTGTCCATGGAAGAGGTGAGCCTGGACCCTTGTAGCCAACTGTGGCACTACTTGTCAGACAGAATGGAGTATCGTCCATGTTGGCCCCCACAATAAACTGGTTGCCCCCAGCATCCAACTGTTTCAGAAGGCCTGAAGACCACAAAGACAGACAGACGGACAAGCAAATAAGGAGCACATATCTGTGAGTACTGCCAAATGATCTACAAGTTACAATTTAAAATGTTTTCAACACCCTGATGGTATCAGGAAAGCTAAGAAGAAGATGTCCTCTGGATAAATATTGAGTAATTCTCTCCACTAACCTGCAGCTTGCATCCAGTTACCGGCCACATACTTGTAGATTGAGTCTGCCTTGTTGACACCCCAGATCCCTGCTGGTCCTACAGTGATATGCTTCAGGGAACCAGGCAGGCGGATCCATTCATCACCTACCAGGTAGTAGGGGATTTGACTTGTGTCCGTAGCAACCACTTGTCCCAGTCCTGCATCAATCTGCATCAGATTCTTGATAGCCACTACCTCCTGACAGTCCCAGGCTATGGAGACAAAGACATGAGTAGAGCACACAGACAACAAGGAGGATGACATTATGGAGCAAACTTCATCAACTCCATATTGAGCAAGCATGATTCAGATGATGGTAACTTACCGTGACTGATGGCCAGGAGACAGAGGACCAATAGGACGGCTGCAGTGACTCTCATGATGTCTCTGTAGATCTATAGTATACGTTTGGTTGTACCCCAGACTTCAATTGTCCCCTTGCAAGACTTTGAGCTTTTATAGCCCTGCACATACCTTTCACCAATGATGGCTTCCTGTTCCACCTGTTTAACAAAGACTTGAGGGTGTCCGTCAGAGAGAAGGGTTGTGTTATTGTCACCTGATGACAAAGATCATTCTTTTGTTCAGAATGTGACAAGGGTGGTTTATTTAGTTTTTGTATTGTCTAGGGTTTTTATATGTCCAGGGGTTATCTAGTCTAGGTGTTTATATGTCTATGGTTGCCTAGATTTGTTCTCAATCAGAGGCAGGTGTTTATCGTTGTCTCTGATTGGGGACCATATTTTGGTAGCCATATTCCTTGGGTATTTTGTAGGTTGTTATTCTATGTTTAGTTGCCTGTTCTGCACTAGCCATATTGCCTCACATTTTGTTGTTTAGTTCTGTTCAGTGGTCTCTCTTTAATTAAAGAGTTATGTTCACTTACCACGCTGCGCCTTGGTCTCCTCCTTTTGACGACCGTGACATTAACCAATCAGTGTAGATTTGTCTTAGTCCTGTTGAAAGGTGAATTCGTCTCCCGGTGTCTGGTGTGAAGCAGACTGATCAGGTTGCCCTCTAGGATTTTTCCTGTACTTAGCTTCATCCTGTTTCTTTTCATCCTGAAAAACTCCCCAGTCTTTGCCAATGTCAAGCATACCCATACCATGATGCAGCCACCACCATGCTTTAATAAGGAGGCAGTTACTCAGTGATGTGTTGTGTTGGATTTTCCCCAAACGTAAGGCTTTGCATTTAGGCCAAAAGGTGTATTCAGTTGCTGTGTTCAGTTTGTTGCCTTGTTGCATACATATGCATGTTTTGTCATATTTTGTTCTGTACATTTTATAGCTGTTTTTACTCTGTAATTCAGGTCATTATTGTGGTGTCACTACAATGTTGTTGATCCATCCTCAGTTTTCTCCCATCACAGCCATTGAACTCTAGCTGTTTTAAAATTACTAACCAGTTTCCTTCCTGTCCTGCAGCTCAGAAGGAGGAATGAATCTTTTGTGTCTGGGTGGTTTAAAACATCATCCACAGCATAATTATTGTGACCATGCTTCATTTTCCTCATTCAAGGACTCAATCATGGACACTCTTACTAACAGTTGTGGCTGCTTCATGTGATGTATCGTTGTCTCTACCTTCTTGCCCCTTGTGCTGTTGTCTGCCCAATAATGTTTGTACCATGCTGTGCTGCTGCCATGCTATTGTTGTCTTAGGTCTCTATATAGTGTTGTGGTGTCTCTCGTCATGTGTTTTGTCCTATATTTGAATTACATAAATGTTAAATTAAAGATATTCAATATCTGATTTGACATTGTTACCCAGTTATCAATCACTACCCTCCTTTGAGGCTTTTGTAAAGCTCTCTGGTCTGTATAGTTGAATCTGTGCTTGAAATGTAATACTTGACTGAGGGACCTTACAGATGTCTGTATACAGTGACGGTTCGAGCTTGTATGGCTCCCTTGGCGAACCTCCCGTTCAATTCCCCCCCAAAAACACCATACTGCTCTAACTAATTTTTTATTCAGACATTTGGAGCACAAATAAATCATAACATGTAAAACTATACATTTCAAAAAGAAGTAGCAAAGACCAATAGAAACAAATTGTAGTGTATAAATACAAATTAAAAAGAGACTTGAGTTGTTCCACTATTACCCTATTTCTAACAAAAACCACACAAATAAAGATAAATTGCACAAATCCTGTATCACACAAATATATAGAATAACACACTTATAAGAGTACCGGATTATTGCACTTCAAACAAGAAACACACAATTTCACCACTAATTGCATTAGTACTGTACAAAGTTAGAGGTGTTCTATTTGATAGATTCCCCAACTCCCCCTACCTCTGGCTACCAGTGGGGAGACCGGAGGTCAACCTACCCCCCCTCCCCATCTCTACTTCTGAGAGATTTACCTTCCCAGGCAGTAGCCTGCCTAGCTCACAAACTAGAGTCCCAAGCGGTGTCATTGACACTTTATCAACTTTGTAAGGTCCTGGGTGTCGTGAGGGTGAAATCAGGCGCAGGAAAGCAGAGAGTTCAATAAAGTGCTTCTATAATGCACAAACGGTGAACCATGGCCACCCCACTTTCGGGTGCTCAAACAAAATGCCCCAGACACAGGGAACGAAAACAGTCTAGCACTAAATACACGAACACGCGCAAACACCAGGGTTACAATAATCAATCCCGCACAAAGAAACAGGCCGGCTGACTAACAAAGCCTCACCAATTACAATCATCTCAAAACAGGTGTACTCAATAAACACAGGGGGGGGAGAAAATAATCAGTGGCAGCTAGTAGGTCTGCGACAACTACCGCAGAGCGCCACCCGAAAGGGAAGGGGAGCCACCTTCAGTCTGAGTTGTGACAAACTGCATATGCGCCAAGAACCCTGTTGTTTTGACAAGTGGCATTTGATCAGATCTAAAACAACTGACACATCTGGTGAATCATTTGTTTATCACTGGTTAGAAGAGAATTTGCTAAAGACAGTCATCTACATTTTAGAGTGTCGGATGGACATTCAGGGAGGCTGCCAAAACAGGGAAGGAAACCAACTCTGTTGCTTTTCATTTAACCTCAACGAATCACAACCCTACAGGAGAAATCAACATTGATAAGTGGTGGCACACTGGGAAATATGTTAATGAGACATGTATTTTCAGCCAACGGAGTATTCTGAAGTTGTCAGTCTCAGCAAATTATACTCTCTTGTTTGATCAACTCAGCTATCTGTGTTGCAAAGGCAAACTTCAATATTTAAGTTCAAAATTGTTTTACATTAAGCAGAAATCATTGGGTTGATGGAGTATTCCATGTCAGCTGAACAATTACCCAATTTTAAGTACAGCCATATCGAAGCTCACTGGACTTTTCCCAAGGGAAATGTTTTAAAGTGTACATTTAGTTAAGGTGTTTATGTCATGTCTGTGACTGAACTATTTGAACATTGATTGATGACTAGTTATGGGATGCCTATTATGGTGCGTAGTTATGGGATGCTGATTGCTCATCTAACATTGAACTATGAACATTTGAACATTGACTGAGTGCATAGTTATTGGACACTGATGGTAGATCGAGCTATGATCATGATGTAATATGAGAGATGATGAGCTGTGACAAGGATTGCATTCTCAAATGCCTTGTTCATACAGAATGATGGATGTTTTTG
>NC_088238.1:15390326-15406049 GCF_036934945.1 Oncorhynchus masou masou | reverse complement strand
GTTGACCTAAATGATTAATGATGATAAATACAATCCACCTGTGTGTAATCAAGTCTCCGTATAAATGCACCTGCACTGTGATAGTCTCAGAGGTCCGTTAAAAGCGCAGAGAGCATCATGAAGAACAAGGAACACACCAGGCAGGTCCGAGATACTGTTGTGAAGAAGTTTATAGCCGGATTTGGACACAAAAAGATTTCCCAAGCTTTAAACATCCCAAGGAGCACTGTGCAAGCGATAATATTGAAATGGAAGGAGTATCAGACCACTGCAAATCTACCAAGACCTGGCCGTCCCTCTAAACTTTCAGCTCATACAAGGAGAAGACTGATCAGAGATGCAGCCAAGAGGCCCATGATCACTCTGGATGAACTGCAGAGATCTACAGCTGAGGTGGGAGACTCTGTCCATAGGACAGCAATCAGTCGTATATTGCACAAATCTGGCCTTTATGGAAGAGTGGCAAGAAGAAAGCCATTTCTTAAAGATATCCATAAAAAGTGTCGTTTAAATTTGCCACAAGCCACCTGGGAGACACACCAAACATGTGGAAGAAGGTGCTCTGGTCAGATGAAACCAAAATGGAACTTTTTGGCAACAATGCAAAACGTTATGTTTGGCGTAAAAGCAACACAGCTCATCACCCTGACCACACCATCCCCACTGTCAAACATGGTGGTGGCAGCATCATGGTTTGGGCCTGCTTTTCTTCAGCAGGGACAGGGAAGATGGTTAAAATTGATGGGAACATGGATGGAGCCAAATACAGGACCATTCTGGAAGAAAACCTGATGGAGTCTGCAAAAGACCTGAGACTGGGACGAAGATTTGTCTTCCAACAAGACAATGATCCAAAACATAAAGCAAAATCTACAATGGAATGGTTCAAAAATAAACATATCCAGGTGTTAGAATGGCCAAGTCAAAGTCCAGACCTGAATCCAATCGAGAATCTGTGGAAAGAACTGAAAACTGCTGTTCACAAATGCTCTCCATCCAACCTCACTGAGCTCGAGCTGTTTTGCAAGGAGGAATGTGAAAAAATTTCAGTCTCTCAATGTGCAAAACTGATAGAGACATACCCCAAGCGACTTACAGCTGTAATCGCAGCAAAAGGTGGCACTACAAAGTATTAACTTAAGGGGGCTGAATAATTTTGCACGCCCAATTTTTCAGTTTTTGATTTGTTAAAAAAGTTTGAAATATCCAATAAATGTCGTTCCACTTCATGATTGTGTCCCACTTGTTGTTGATTCTTCACAAAAAAATACAGTTTTATATCTTTATGTTTGAAGCCTGAAATGTGACAAAAGGTCGCAAAGTTCAAGGGGGCCGAATACTTTCGCAAGGCACTGTATATATATATATATCATCCACTGCCAGTGTCACAACTAGGTCCCCTGCTAAGATTACTGCATTGAGTTGTGAATCTATCAAAGATCTTTTGCAGGTTTGGACTCTGCTGAGACCACAGAACACCTACTGTATAATTAAGCAATAAGGCCCGAGGAGGTGTGGTATATGGCCAATATAACACGGCAAAGGGCTGTTTTTATGCACAATGCAACACAGAGTGCCTGGATACAGCTAATAGCTGTGGTATATTGGCCATATTCCACAAACCCCCAAGATGCCTTACTGCTATTATAAACTAGTTACCAACATAATTAGAGCAGTGAAAATGAAAGTGTTGTCATACCCATGGTATACGGTATGATATACCACAGCTTTCAGCCAATCAGCATTTAGGCCTCAAACCACCCAGTTTTTAATAGTAAGATTCTAGGATCTCCATGGTAGGTACACTGTCTGTCTTTGAGACTGCTCTGCTCCGGTCCATAGGGTTGTTGTTACTGTAGACTGCTCTGCTCCGGTCCATAGGGTTGTTGTTACTGTAGACTGCTCTGCTCCGGTCCATAGGGTTGTTGTTAATGTAGACTGCTCTGCTCCGGTCCATAGGGTTGTTGTTACTGTAGACTGCTCTGCTCCAGTCCATAGGGTTGTTGTTACTGTAGCCTCTCTCTGCTACGGTCCATAGGGTTGTTGTTACTGTAGACTCTCTCTGCTCCGGTCCACAGGGTTGTTGTTACTGTAGACTGCTCTGCTCCGGTCCATAGGGTTGTTGTTACTGTAGACTCTCTCTGCTCCGGTCCATAGGGTTGTTGTTACTGTAGACTCTCTCTGCTCCGGTCCATAGGGTTGTTGTTAGTTCAGACTGCTCTGCTCCGGTCCATAGGGTTGTTGTTACTGTAGACTGCTCTGCTCCGGTCCATAGGGTTGTTATTAGTGCAGACTGCTCTGCTATGGTCCATAGGGTTGTTGTTAGTGCAGACTGCTCTGCTCCGGTCCATAGGGTTGTTGTTACTGTAGACTTTCTCTGCTCCGGTCCATAGGGTTGTTGTTACTGCAGACTGCTCTGCTCTGGTCCATAGGGTTGTTGTTACTGTAGACTGCTCTGCTCCGGTCCATAGGGTTGTTGTTACTGTAGACTGCTCTGCTCCGGTCCATAGGGTTGTTGTTAGTTCAGACTGCTCTGCTACGGTCCATAGGGTTGTTGTTACTGTAGACTGCTCTGCTATGGTCCATAGGGTTGTTGTTACTGTAGACTCTCTCTGCTCCGGTCCATAGGGTTGTTGTTGCTGTAGACTCTCACTGCTCCGGTCCATAGGGTTGTTGTTACTGTAGACTCTCTCTGCTCCGGTCCATAGGGTTGTTGTTGTTGTGTTATGGATAAGAGAAGAACCCACAGAGCCCTGGTGCGTCATACAGCCAACATTCTAATGACCTTTCACCCACAGCAAATGACAATAATAGCACCTCATCTTGTTCAGTAGCTATGGTACAGGTTTGTATTCTGCCGTGTTGCGGGGAGGTTAATTAAGAAACAGTGACCCCTCTTGATATTTTGTGTGTATGCCAGTAAGAACTCGGGACTCAGAATTCAACATACTGCAACGGTTGTTCTGATGGAATCTGAAGCAGAAAGGTAAAGCACATGGTATATATAATAAACTAATATAGAGTTTATTAAGCTAATAACCAGAATGCATTTGCTGAGTGGCCAGAACCACATTGACATAGATGGTATTTTCCACACTCTCTAGAACGACTTGCATAATTCATATTATTCATGCCAGTATATCAACGGGCTATGGGACGTGACCTCCCATAACGAAGTGAAACTTCGCAGTGATCGGAAGCAGTGTGTAATGGCTGTGTAATACCTGCAAATGAGGACAAGTTAGGTCTCTGGTGGGGTCCTCACTCATGGACAATACTAGCCCCTTTAAGATAAGTTTAGGCTTCAGTGACTTGCCACACTGAGTACAGGCCTAGGGTTCAGAGAGTGGGACAGTTACTGGCATATGACATTTGATGGATGTGCTGAGAATGTTGACCACTAGGTGGCTCTCAGCCCTTATGCCTCTGCATATGCAGTGGTGTAAAGTACTTCAGTGTATTATAACAATTACATTTACTTTTAATACTTAAGTATATTTAAAACCAAATACTTTTAGACTTTTACTCAAGTAGTATTTTACTGGGTTACTCACTCTAATAGAAAATGACTCAAGTAGTATCTTTACTTTTACTCAAGTATGACAATTGGGTACGTTTTCCACCGCTGGACATATAACATTTGATGGAGTTGCTGCACTGCAGCTGGATGTGCTGAGAATGTCGACCACTAGGTGGCTCTCAGCCTTTATGCATCTGCTGTCTGCTCCCTGAGTGTCTGTCTCAAACTGCACTGTACAACACAGCGATGCAATTATGTGCATGGTCAGTGGTGCAGTACTTTGATGCAATGGCACCAGGGACAACAGGTTTTTACCTCAGTCCTACCACAGTTGTCAGTCTCAATCATTTGCACTCTGAATGTATGTTGGCTATATTATATTTAGCGCTTCTACAGTCATGTATCTATAACATATCTACCTCACATCAATGCTCCCCCACACAAATTCATATACTGCATATCTCAGAATTATAGTTTTTTTCTCACAAGGTTATAGCAAGAGAGAACCTATTCCGTCGCATCAATTCCCTTGAGATAGTTCAAACACAGACAAAAAAACGACTTTTCCTCTCAACTCCGCAGACTGATACCGCCGAGGGAATTCTTTTAAAGGTCACCCCAAAACCCACAGATATAGTTTTTGCTCTGTTTTGGTAAGGCTTTTTCAGACACGAATGTGTGCTGACTCATCACCTCCCCTCCATGCTGCGAGGACCCCTCTCCTCCCCGAAGACCCTTCCCCTCCCTGTGATAACTAAGCAGCATCCTCCATCTCAGTTAACATCCTGTGTGAACGTGACACCAGCACAGGCAGGAAGTAGTTGGCCTAAATTATCCAATGGCTACACAATGGCTCTGTCACAATTCATTTTTCCGTTATTCCTCGTCTAGGTCCAAGGTCCCTCCTCTAAGCCCTTTTCTCCAATGCGCTTTGAGGATGCAGTGAGGAAAGAGGATGTGAGGAACCGAGGAAAGATGAACTGGGAAAGAGCCGATGAGTAGCGCGGATGGGCCTCATCTCGTGTGCTGCTATCCCCTTCATGTTGTGTATGAAACCGTATAATACATAGTGTCCCTGTATCGTTTATCCCACAAAACCAGACCTAAAGAGGGACAGGAGGCTTGTTTAGGGAGAAAGGATGTAAGTGTTGGCAAGAGTAGCAAAGCCTGTTATCGAGTCCCTCCCGTCTGCCGTGATCATGTGGCTTTGCCCAGCATTAGGTGAGACGAGGTGAGATGAGAGAGGAGATGAAACAGAGTCTGCGTCCCAAATGGCACACTATATTTTGTAGTGGACTACTTTTGACAAGGGTCTATAGGGCTATAGTCAAAAGTAGTGCACTATACAGGAAGTAGGCCATCTGGGATACAGTCTGAATCACAGGGGAGAGTGAGAGGAGTGGTTCTGCGCACGCTCCCAACCCAACAGGAGTAACCGTTTTCTGAGGCGAGCAGGAGCAAACTGCAAAAATCTCTTTCTCTCAGGATCGATTTAGCTTTTCCCCAGCAACCCCGTTATGCTAAAGGCACCCACCAGCACGCGCGCACACACCCACCCACACACACATCCTGGACTCTCCTTGTCAGATAAAACTATACAAAATATATTCACGTCACCAAATAATTGATTAAAACACACTGTTTTTAAATGAAGGTCTACAGTAGCCTCAACAGCATTCTGTAGGGTAGTACAGTGGTGTAGCTGGAGGACAGCTAACTTACGGGTACTTGGGTACATTAGTAGTAATTTGTAATTAACACAGTAGTTATGATGACTTCGGGAAGACTTCCTCCAACCTATCAAATCAAATCAAATCAAATCAAATTTATTTATATAGCCCTTCGTACATCAGCTGATATCTCAAAGTGCTGTACAGAAACCCAGCCTAAAACCCCAAACAGCAAGCAATGCAGGTGTAGAAGCACGGTGGCTAGGAAAAACTCCCTAGAAAAGCCAAAACCTAGGAAGAAACCTAGAGAGGAACCAGGCTATGTGGGGTGGCCAGTCCTCTTCTGGCTGTGCCGGGTAGAGATTATAACAGAACATGGCCAAGATGTTCAAATGTTCATAAATGACCAGCATGGTCGAATAATAATAAGGCAGAACAGTTGAAACTGGAGCAGCAGCACGGCCAGGTGGACTGGGGACAGCAAGGAGTCATCGTGTCAAGTAGTCCTGGGGCATGGTCCTAGGGCCGCGGTTCAGTTGAAACTGGAGCAGCAGCACGGCCAGGTGGACTGGGGACAGCAAGGAGTCATCATGTCAGGTAGTCCTGGGGCATGGTCCTAGGGCTCAGGTCCTCCGAGAGAGAGAAGGAGAGAATTAGAGAACGCACACTTAGATTCACACAGGACACCGAATTGGACAGGAGAAGTACTCCAGATATAACAAACTGACCCCAGCCCCCGACACATAAACTACTGCAGCATAAATACTGAAGGCTGAGACAGGAGGGGTCAGGAGACACTGTGGCCCCACCCGAGGACACCCCCGGACAGGGCCAAACAGGAAGGATATAACCCCACCCACTATGCCAAAGCACAGCCCCCACACCACTGGAGGGATATCTTCAACCACCAACTTACCATCCTGAGACAAAGCTGAGTATAGCCCGCAAAGATCTCCGCCACGGCACAACCCAAGGGGGGCGCCAACCCAGACAGGATGACCACATCAGTGAATCAACCCACTCAGGTGACGCACCCCCTCAGGGACGGCATGAGAGAGCCCCAGCAAGCCAGTGACTCAGCCCCTGTAATAGGGTTAGAGGCAGAGAATCCCAGTGGAAAGAGGGGAACCGGCCAGGCAGAGACAGCAAGGGTGGTTCGTTGCTCCAGAGCCTTTCCGTTCACCTTCCCACTCCTGGGCCAGACTACACTCAATCATATGACCCACTGAAGAGATGAGTCTTCAGTAAAGAGCTCTTGCAGCATGAACTGAGATGTTTTCTACACAGTCAAAGAACCAGAGAATGAATCTAGTACTGAAAGCACAAGCTACTGCTAACTAGCACTGCTGTGCATAAAATGTAGTGGGTAGTTGACTCAAAGAGAAAGACAGACAATAGTTTATCTGCTGTCTCAGCCACTGCTTGTCACCGAGGGTGTACCCCAAGGCTCCAGCCTAGGCCCCACGCTCTTCTCAATTTACATCAACAACACAGCTCAGGCAGTAGGAAGCTCTCTCATCCATTTATATGCAGATGATACAGTCAGCTGGCCCCTCCCCGGATATTGTGTTAAACGCTCTACAACAAAGCTTTCTTAGTCTCCAACAAGCTTTCTCTGCCCTTAACCTTGTTATGAAAACCTCCAAAACAAAGGTCATGTGGTTAAGTAAGAAGAATGACCCTCTCCCCACAGGTGTGATTACTACCTCTGAGGGTTTAGAGCTTGAGGTAGTCACCTCATACAAGTACTTGGGAGTATGGCTAGACGGTAGGCTGCACGTCTCTCAGCACATATCAACGCTGCAGGCTAAAGTTAAATCTAGACTTGGTTTCCTCTATCGTAATCGCTCCTCTTTCACTCCAGCTGCCAAACTAACCCTGATTCAGATGACTATCCTACCCATGCTAGATTACGGAGACATAGTTTATAGATCGGCAGGTAAGGGTGCTCTTGAGCGGCTAGATGTTCTTTACCATTCAGCCATCAGATTTGCCACCAATGGACACATTACTGCACTCTATACTACTCTGTAAACTGGTCCTCTCTGTATACCTGTCGCAAGACCCACTGGTTGATGCTTATTTATAAAACCCTCTTAGGTCTCACTCCCCCCTGTCTGAGATATCTACTGCAGCCCTCATCCTCCACATACACACCCGTTCTGCCAGTCACATTCTGTTAAAGTTCCTCAAAGCACACATATCCCTGGGTCACTTGTCTTTTCAGTTTGCTGCAGCTAGCAACTGGAATGAGCTGCAACAAACACTCAAACTGGACAGTTTTATCTCAATATCTTCATCCAAAGACTCAATCATGGACACTTTTACTGACAGATTGTGGCTGTTTTACGTGATGTATTGTTGTCCCTACCTTTTTGCCCTTTGTGCTGTTGTCTGTGCCCAATAATGTTGGTACCCTGTGCTGCTGTCATGTTGTGTTGCTACTATGCTGTGTTTTCATGTGTTGCTGCCATGCTATGTTGTTGTCTAGGTCTCTCTTTATGTAGTGTTGTCTCTCTTTCGGGATGTGTGTTTTGTCCTATATTTGTATTTAATTTATTTGTATTTTTAATCACCCGTCCCCGCAGGAGGCCTTTTGCCTTTTGGTAGGCCGTCATTGTATATAAGACATATGACGGTCGTCACAAGACGACCGTGACAATGTAAAATCTGCATAAGTACAATGCATTTACTTGATGTTACACAGGATTTATAATGAAATTGATCTTGAAGGGTACTTGTAATTATAGTGTACCGATACTCCCATACGTGAGTAAAAGTAAACATACCTTAATGGAAAATTACTGAGGTAAAAGTGAAAGTCACCCAGAAAATGGTCCTTGAGTAATAGTCTAAATATACTTAAGTATCAAAATGAAAAGTATAACTCATTTTGCATTCCTTATATTATGCAAAGCAGACGGCACAAAACAACATCTACAAACACAGTAACCCATAACGACAAAGCGACCAGAGGCTGCGGTCGCCTTTGCATGGATAAACAGTGTTTGTTTGTCCTGTATGAATCTTTTGTTAGAGTAGCCAACCTCTGAGACATCAAACACACAACAGGCTGTTTATCATGATACACAATCTTGAGACCACATCCTGAAATACACCACCTTCTTGGTCCGTTTCAGTGTGCATACAGGGCTAATTGCAGTCTAGCCATGATACACAACACCTTTACATACACTACATTACCTAGGGGGGCCTACCCACGAACCACAAAAAACAGGCCCAGACCATTATTCCTCCTCCACCAAACTTTACAGTTGGCACTATGCATTTGGGCAGGTAGCGTTCTCCTGGCATCTGCCAAACCCAGATTAATCCATCAGACTGCCAGATGGCAAAGCGGGATTCATCACTCCAGAGAACGCATTTCCACTGCTCCAGAGTCCAATGGCGGCTAGGTTTACACCCCTCCATGCACATGGTAATCTAAGACTTCTGAACGGTTGCTCGGCAATGGAAACTCATTTCATGAATCTCTCAATGAACATTTATTGTGCTGATGTTGTTTACAGAGGCAGTTTGGAACTTGGTAGTGAGTGTTGCAAACGAGGACAGCCGATTTTTACGCACTGCGCGCTTCAGCACTCGGCAGTCCAGTTCTGTGAGCTTGTTTGGCCTACCGTTGTTGCTCCTAGATGAGCCGTTGTTGCTCCTAGATGTTTCCACTTCACAATAACAGCACTTACAGTTGAACGGGGCAGATCTAGCAGGACAGAAATTGTATGAACTGACTTGTTGGAAAGATGGCATCCTATGACTGTGCCAAGTTGAAAGTCACTGAGCTCTCCAGTAAGGCCATTCTACTGCCAATGTTTTGTCTATGAAGATTGCATGGCTGTTTGCTTGATTTTATACAAATCCACAAATTTGAAGGGGTGTCCACATGGATCATTTGTTAAAGAGAAATGAAATTCCTGACATTTAATCCTAGTAAAAATTCCCTGTTTTAGGTCAGTTAAGATCACCACTATTTTAAGAATGTGAAATGTCAAAATAATAGTAGAGTGAATGATTTATTTCAGCTTTTAAAACTTGTAAAGACTTTTGGACAGGAACATTAGCTATTCAGTGACAGGCACAAGTAGGAGTGTGCATGTCACGTCACCAATAGAGTCTATGCCCCAATGTCTGAGCCAATAAGAGAATGGAAACTACGTAAGACAACAAGATTCGTAAAGTGGAGTGACAATGTTATGTAAGGATGAGACTGTATAAAAGCCAAGTACTAAGAATGAAGAGTCAGTTGTTCCATGGAATTGCTTGGCTCTGTTACTTTGTAATAAAGTGTAAATGAATTCACATGTTCCGCTATTGGTGAAATATTTGATTCAATATTTTCCACAACACTATAAAAGCGCAAAGTCTTGCAAGGGGACAATTGAAGTCTGGTTTACAACCAAACGTATACCGTAGATCTACAGAGACATCATGAGAGCGACTGCAGCCGTCCTATTGGTCCTCTGTCTCCTGGCCATCAGTCACGGTAAGTTACCATCATCTGAAACATGCTTGATCAACTTGGAATTGATCATCAAGTTCGCTCCTTAATTAATGTCATCCTCCTTGTTGTCTGTGTACTCTACTCATGTCTTTGTCTCCATAGCCTGGGACTGTCAGCCTGTAGTAAACATCAAGAATCTGGTGCAGATCGATGCAGGACTGGGACAAGTGGTTGCTACGGACACAAGTCAAATCCCCTACTACCTGGTAGGTGATAAATGGATCCCCCTGCCTGGTTCCCTGAAGCATATCACTGTAGGACCAGCAGGGATCTGGGGTGTCAACAAGGACTATGCAATCTACAAGTATGTGGCCGGTAACTGGGTGCAAGCTGCAGGTTAGTGGAGAGAATTACTCAATATTTATCCAGACGACACCTTCTTTTTAGCTTTCCTGATATCATCAGGCTGTTGAAAACATTTTAAATTGTAAACTTGTAGGTCATTTGGCAGTACTCACAGATATGTGCTCCTTATTTGCTTGTCCGTCTGTCTGTCTTTGTGGTCTTCAGGCCTTCTGAAACAGTTGGATGCTGGAGGTGAACGGTTTATTGTGGGGGCCAACATGGACGATACTCCATTCTGTCTGACAAGTAGTGCCACAGTTGGCTACAAGGGACCTGACTCACCTCTTCCATGGACAGGATTGCCAGGAGCTGTGAAGTACTACAGTTGTGGACCCTTTGGGTGCTGGGCAGTCAACAAGAACGATGATATCTACTTAATGAGTGTAAGATCTGGGAAAGAGTGTGAGAGCTGGAGCAGAGTAGTAGAGGATGGAGGGTGTCAGTTATTTAAAAACTGTTTCACATTATAACTGTTGAAATTGTCCTAAAACACTGATTGTATCTGTTTGTTTCCAGCTGAATCAAGACTGCCAAAACAACGGGTGGAGTCACATTGGCGGCAAGCTTTCCATGATTGAGGTGGCAACTGATGGTAGTGTCTTTGGGGTCAACTCTGCGGGTAGTGTTTATACCAGGTAAGGTTGCTACTGAACTATGTGTATGGTTCCACCCGTTTCCCACTCAACTTGCAGTCATTTCTTATAATTCTTCTTCTTTATGTATAAATCTTATCCTTACTGTACATGCTTTGTGAAGCTCTTTACACAACAACTAAAATACTGTAGATACATAAATAAAATCAGTCAAATATGATCAGATCTGAACTTATAGGACTTATAAAGACATGTGTAGACATTGTACAATGAAGTATGTAAGAGTGGGATGTCCTGTGAAGCTACAGTTTGGGATAAAAACAACAAGTTCCCAGACACCCCACCACTTGTTTTGGTAAACAGCTGAGGAATGTAGTTAGAGAAATATAACCACTCTCAAATTCATACATGGAGCTACGGATGCAAAGACAGATCTATTATTTGTTTAAAAAAAAATGTAACATGTTTTTTAAAGCTGTACATTGTTTGTTTACAATAACATTGTTTACAAACAATTGAGTAAAAGTTTACATTTTAGCTTCTTTTGTGGTTGAATAAAGCTCAAGAGGCAGAAGTTATATTCTTCAAAAATCTATGGCTGTATTCAATTATTACAGTCCAAAAATGGATGTACTTAAAAGAAATGGATAAGCTTTAAAACATGAACCCCAACCCTTTCTTTAACACAGAGACGGCATCACAGCCAGTAAACCAGAGGGCAATGGATGGAGCAATATCCCAATGTGCATGCGCATTGGCCACGTGACCTATGACCTGGGCCGTCTTTGGGTCGTCTCCAAGTCTGGAGTCACCATGGTGTGCACACCTTAGTCTCTCCTCTGCATCTGATGGCCGTTCGGGATCTGTCTAAAGTTCACTTGCTAACTCATCGATCTCTCTTTCTCGAACAGCCTTCTGCTTGAGAATGCCCAACATTAGTTCATAAGAATCATTCATTCTAAAACCTACTACTCTAACTATGCTTTTCAGTACTTTATCTCTGTCAATAGTAATCACTGATCTTAATGATCTTGCTTCAGAGGTTATTCATAGAGATGGATGGAATCATTTTCAATGCTTATTATCTCATTATACAATCATTTCCCGCAAAAAAATAAAGCATCCAGTTTGAAGCTTTGTAATTTCCGTGTCTCTTTGTTTTCATATTGAACAGGGGGACTTTAGTTGCTCTGCCAGTGACGATTTTAGCATGTACATCTTGGTGGGGCAAACTCAACAAATTGTTTTAGATACATTCCAGCAAAGCCACTACACAACACAACATTAAACCAGTGGTGGAAAAAGTACTTCATTGTCATACTTGAGTAAAAGATAACTTAATAGGAAATGACTCAAGTAATAGTGAAAGTCACCAAGTAAAATACTACTTGATTAAAAGTCTAAAAGTATTTGGTTTGAAATATACTTATGTAATACAAGTAAATGGAATAGCTAAAATATAGATAAGTATCAAAAGTAAAAGTAAAAATTCCTTATTTTAAGTAAACCAGACAACACAATAAAAAAATGTACAGATCGCTTGGGGCATACTCTAACACTCAGACAACATTTATAAACAATGCATGTGTGTTTAGTGAGTCCACCAGATCAGAGGCAGTAAGGATGACCAGGGATGTTCTCTGATAAGGGTGTGAATCTAACCATTTACTTTTGGGTGCCAGAGAATATGTATGGAGTAAAAAGTACATTGTTTTTTTTAGGAATGTAGTGAAGTAAAAGTACAAGTTGGCAAAAATATAACTTGTAGAGTACAGATATAAAAAAATGACTTAAGTAGTACATTAAAGTATTTTTACTTAAGTACTTTACACCACTGCATTAAACAATCCATTAATTGCAGTATAAGGGTGACAGACAGTGCCCACATACTGTTAGGGCCCACATGAAGCTATCCAGACAGCAGAGCTTTCCTTTCTGCACCATGGAGTGAATCCTTACCACCAATACACCTGACTATCAGCGGAGCCTGGCAACCTGGTCTCAGAGTAAATAGTATTATTCTGTACGTAAATCCAAGACCACTATTTAGTATGATATGTTACATTTCGTATGGGATGTATTCATTTGTGGATGTCCATTACCATTTTCATACGATATGTTACAAATTATAATTTGTATTATAGGTTACGAACTTGCAAAACTTACAATATGTTACATATTCTGTTTAGGTGGCTAACGTTAGCTAGCTGGCTAATGTTAGATAGGCTAGGTTTGGGATTAAGTTTAGGAGTTAGGTTAAAGGGTTAAGGTTAGGGGAAGGGTTAGCTAAAAGGTTTAAGGTTAGGGGAAGGGTTAGCTAACATGTTAAGTAGTTGTGAAGTACCTAATAAATAGTAAGTAGTTGAAGTTGCTAATTAGCTAAATTGCTAAAGTTAGCCGTGATGAGATTCAAACGCGTTATACACCCACCCATCCACCCAGACTTTAGTAATCATGTGTCATACCAAACCTAACATATCATACTAATTTGAGTGTCCCAGACTTATGTTTATGAGACCAGGCTGAGCATCGTCTGGCAGCAATACAGTTAATTCGGCATAATTTACTGCATTTTATAAAAACAGCTGATATTTATTTATTTCACCTTTATTTAACCAGGTAGTCAAGTTGAGAACAAGTTCTCATTTACAATTGCGACCTGGCCAAGATAAAGCAAAGCAGCTCGACACATACAACGACAGAGTTCCACATGGAGTAAAACAAACATACAGTCAATAATACAGTATCAACAAGTCTATATAAAGCTAGTGAGGGAGATAAGTGTTTCCAGTTTCAGAGATTTTTGTAGTTCGTTCCAGTCATTGGCAGCAGAGAACTGGAAGGAGAGGTGGCCAAAGAAAGAATTGGTTTTGGGTGTGACTCGAGAGATATACCTGTTGGAGCGTGTGCTACAGGTGGGAGGTGCTATGGTGACCAGCGAGCTAAGGGGGGACTTTACCTAGCAGGGTCTTGTAGAATACATGAAGCCAGTGGGTTTGGCGACGAGTATGAAGCGAGGGCCAGCCAACGAGAGCGTACAGGTCGCAATGGTGGGTAGTATATGGGGCTTTGGTGACAAAACGGATTGCACTGTGATAGACTGCATCCAATTTGTTGAGTAGGGTATATGGCAGACTTGCTTCAATAAAAATGGTTTCTACGGATTCCTTGTGGATTTGTGTAACTCGATAAGAATCACATTCTGCTTCAATAATAGTGAATGCCGACATGAGTTTAGGGTTTTGAACCACACACAAACATTATTACATTTATGTTCAGTAAATTCATGTTTGTTCTGATCATTAGCAAACGAGCTGCGACGAGGTAGGCCTATTCATTTAGTACTTTCAAAATGGACTCCGACAGAAATTCAGATGTTATTTCAGATAAATTCAGCAATGTGTTGAGGCCTAAACTTTACTCTTCATTAAATCACCACAGACACACATTGAGAGAGAGAGAGAGAGAGAGAGAGAGAGAGAGTTAGCCTGAAAGTTGAAATATTTTATTAGGCATTTGTGGTCTAAAACAAAGGAAAATACAATCATGAGGATTCACTTTTATGTGAAATATACCGACTCACAGACAGTGCATTGAGCAAACAAAACAATCATCGCAAAATCAACTGGAATTACATGGAGAAAAACACCTGAGCTAATTATAATACACAAAGTAAGCAATACAATTAAATGCACAATTCCAACATTACCTAAAATAATGAACAAGATACTAATGAGATAGACCTATATATACAATATAACAATTGAGATGTACAAAATACAGTATAAGGGAAAAAGTTGTGGATAAGAGGGAAGCAAGCATTCTGATTATGACATTAATCAGCGAGTTTAAATGGAATTAGTTGATATGCCTATTTGTTTCAGCCCTTTTGAAATGGACAGAAACAGAATAGGCCGTTCGTACTGTATTCCCCCCATACACCAAGTCAGAATAGTAAGATAAATAACAGGGGCAAAGAAGCAAACAATAAAAGCTCTTACAATATTCAATAATGACAGTTCTCTAAAACTGGCTATTGGTTATAGGTGCACCACCGTCAGTTTACATAAGGAAGGTGGCGTGGCAGTCCCTCTTGTGGGCAAACTTTGTCATCATCAAACTTGGTCATCAAAGTCTGGCATTCTCTGGATGAAGTCATGCTGGATTAATGCATGACCAATGATTTCAACCTTTTCTGGCCCATAGTGTTGCATGTGAATGTTTATCCTTTTAAGCTTGATAATGAGACCCTTTCAGACAGATGTTTTCAATCCTTTAAACCAGACTTGGACCACACACCCTCTCCACCGAATAGCAGGCAGGGGCAGCAAAATAGTGATTGCTTTGCGGCACTTGCAGCAAATTGTTGAATTTGTAATTTCTGACTTGTGTAATGTTTATGTCCAATGGCCGATGAGCACAGAGATGTTTTATTTATAATGTATCTTCATATGATAAGGATTGAAAAGGATTTCCCAGTACATTGGCAATGTGATTCATAATGATGACTGCTTGTCTATCTCGCTAGCATGCTAGCTAAGATTTTGAAAGTATGATGTTGACATGATCAGTGCAATCAAAGCTACGGTATAACATGTTTTGACGTCATTTTTATCTGAACCAAACATAGACATCTATGACTGGTTCAGATTTTGGTTTGGACCGGACTAAAAACCAACTTCCGTGGACATAGAAATCAAGGCCGGTCCAGACAGGACCAAAAAAAGATGTCCAAAAGGTGTCGGCATTTATCCGTGTTTACTGGGGTGTAGCCTACAGTGTCGCCTGAAACAGCGTTTTATGAATGGCCATCTATATGGTAGGCCTACCATTGTGAAACACCAAAAAAAGAACATCGGGTCCAACAGGACCAAAAAAAGACGTCCAGAGGACATTGGCGTCGGCCGTGCTCACTGGGGTGTAGAGTACCATGTAGGCCATCAAAGGAAATGTATAAATAATGTGTTAGAGGCACCGTTTGTATAACAGGCTGTTGTGTCATACATTTTATCTCCTGCCTGTAGGCTACAGAAAAGGCTACATACTATTTCTACCATATACTATATCCAGGTACGG